>NC_081410.1:155990618-156590618 GCF_030272615.1 Cryptomeria japonica
CATACATATACATACATATATGTATGTATATATGTACATATGCATACATACATGCATACATACATATATATGTATGTATGCATGTATGTATGCATATGTACATATATACATACATACATATATAGATACATACATACATACATACATATATATGTATGTACATATGTATGTATATATACATATATGCATGTATGTACATATATATATGTACATACATACATACATACATATATATATATATATATATATATATATATATATATATATATATATATATATATATATATTTGTGCCCCCTGCTAGGGTTTGATAGAGGATATTGCATCTTCATAAACGACTCTTTGGAGAAGAAGAGTGTATTCACCATAAAACTAAAACAACTTACATAAGCTAAAACCATAGATGCAAACATATATACATATATATGTGTATACATGCATACACACATATATGTGTACACACACATGTATATATACATATGTGTGTGTGTATATATATATATGTGTACATACATATGTATTTACATACATACATACATATGTATATACATATATACATACATACATATGTATGTATGTATGTATGTATGTATGTATGTATGTATGGATGCACACATACATACATACATACATATATGTGTGTGTGTGAATATATATATACATATCTATACATATGTATATATAGATATGTATACATATATATATAGAGATATGTATACATATATATACATATACATATATGTACATATATGTATACATATGTATATATCTATATGTATACATATACATCTATATGTACATATATGTGTACATCTATATGTATATATATGTACATACATCTTGCATTGTAATTCTCTTTTAAGCATTTAATTAATTAATTAATTAAATCTAAAGTCATATTTCATCATTCCTCACATCATAAAATTGGGTCCTTTACCCTAAGTGTGCCCCTTTTTATTTTATTCTTCCAATAAATCATTAAATCATAAACCCTAATTATATCTTATTTCAACCTTTAAGGCCCGATTTTGCATGTCAAAACATCTCAAAATTAGCTGTAACTTTGGGATTCACTCTAATATCATCATATCTAATGACTCTAAAAAATTGGTGAAAAGTTGGTCTGACCAGGTGCAAGTTGCACTTGGTCCTCAACATTTTTCCCGAAATTTCGGGAGCATAATTCTATGATATTATAATGCTTAATCCCAAGAAATTGGCAAGAAATTCAAATCCTAGGTTGGTGTAAAGCGGAAAATCGATCGAACCCTAGTTGCTCTCCCCTCTTCCAACTCCAAGGAGAGAGAAGGGAGGTTGCTAGGGTTGATGGTTTTCACTTGGGAGACTTTACATTCAAAAGAGGGGTTGAAACCCACAAGATCCAATCCCACACAAGGCAAGATTGGATGCTAAATGAGTTTCAAGGGTTAAGACAGCAAGGCTACCCTCTTTTGTAAAGAATGTTGATAGAAGAATTAAGCTAGGAATGCATAGAAAGTGAGAAAGATTTGCTTATAAACTGAGATAGGGATATAGGATGAAGCTGCGGACCTGGAATTAGCAGTAAAATGTCGATACGGCGCTGTCCTACAAATTTGAGCAAAAGTTGACGGGACGATGGCGCCCAACGTGCACACGGTCCTCCGAAAAATCCGCGAAATGAAGGGGGATCTGTTCGTCTCTGCACAAGGATTCCAGATCTTCAATTTCAGCCGCGTACCTGCAACCTACACATAGAAAAGCGAAGACGATTGGGGGGTTAGGGATTAGGGGTTTGCCTTTAGGTCAAACCCCGGTTTTGGAATTAACCAAGAAATGAGAAATGCTGTAAATGCAAATGTCTGTAATGTAAAACAAGTACTAATACCTTGTTGTAAGGATGTTTGTATCCTTATGTGCGAAGGTATAGATGTTGTTGTATGTTGTATGTTGTAGTAGTATGTAGTAAGTGATCTCCTCTTCAATAGTTGAATCCTTGTCTTGAATGCAACACTTAGCCTTGAATGGAGACTTAGAAGGAATGCTTGAATGCTTGAATGCTTGAATGTTTGAGTATCGTTTCCACGTCTTGTACACATATGTCCTTCCTTTTACCCAAATGGGAGAGGAAAATGTAGTTTTTATACTTGCCAATTAGGGTTAATAGACTGATTTTCCCGACCTTGGGCCGACCAGGAAATGATAATTTCCAATTTGCAAACAAAAGGACCTGAAGTCCCATAGGAGACCGGGCCCAAAATAGGGCTAGGGACCAGAGCGCTGGGTGCCCTGGTCCTGAAGGACCAGGGCGCTAGGCGCTCTGGTCCCACCTCCCGGGACAACAGGGTGCAAAGGAGGTTCAGGTCAGGGTGCTTGAAAAATGCAGTTTTTGGTGTCGTGGACAAGTTTCGGGGTCTCCATTCAGGTTTGTGTCGCCATCGTGAAGACCGAAATGCAGCCGAAATTGCAAGTGTCGCAATTTTAGGACGCTACATTTAGCCCCCACTTTAGTGGGAGTATGTATGCTCACACTTCCGGTAAAGTACAAGGAAACAACATTGAAAGACTTTCACCACGTCAAGGAGGCAAGACACACCAAGCCCCCCAGTGGACTAAGGATCTTACGACTTCGATTGACAGAGTAAAAGGGAAGATCACGAGGGAAAACCATGACTGTCAGTAGTAAGGTTCCCTCACTATGAGTCATGCAAGAGAAATACCAAAAATTTTCAAGGCAAAGCTAAGTTCGCCCAGAAATTTTCAAGGGATAGATAGGGTGTATGCCCCCCTACGTTAAAGCGATCGCACACGCCTCAACGGGGGTGATTGTTTTAACGTAGTGATACACATAAGAAATGAGAAAGGAAAGGAGCAAGTTATCACAAAGATTTAGCCCCCAAGTGTGAGATAAACCCAAGGATAATAGACACAAAACACAAAGCACGAGGTGACTTCGCTTTCCTTGGGGTCAGTATGCTGTATGATAGTTCATGTATATATATCATATGTATGTATGCATAATTGTTCTTCATTCCCCAATCAAGGAAGGTCATCTAGAAGAAGGGAATACATGTGTCTTTTGAGTCAACATGAGAGAGACCAAAAGAGATCTCAATGCTTTGCATCATTCTCAAGTAGACAACACTAAGGACAACAAATAGAAGAATGAGAATAACATATAGAAGAAGTAACACAAGAGAGGACGAGAGAATCTGCTATGCTAATGAAACTAGTCTAGCACGTCATCTACCCCCCCGATCTTGCTGATCAATGTTTCGGGAAGGCAGGGAACACGCTAGAGGAGGAACATCCAACACAGCAGATGGAGCTATCACAAGATCCAAACAAGGGCTATGTTCATGTTCCAAGCCACGTTGTTCTTGTCTAGGAGCTAGGATAAGTGCTTTAGAAAATTCGTTAGATAGATGGTTATCAATATCAACAAGTTCATATTCACTATCATAAGCAAGAGAAGTAACATTTTCATCATGAATAGCATTTTCATCTATAGCATCATCAAGATTTATAAAAATAGGGTCTTTAATTCGCACAGGATCAAGACCATCATGCATCTTATGTTTAGGAGATTTTGGAGAAAATGGAATAATGCTTGTTGAAGGTGTTTTTGGAAATTGTAAAGTTTGAGAAGCAGCTGCTTGAGCTCTAAGACGACGCTTTCGTTGGCGTTCATGCGCAGAATGATTTCGTCTAGTCTTAGTAGGAAGTGGAGAAGATTGAGGAGGAGGAATGTTCTCATCCTTATCACTTGGGTGTTTAGGTTGTGGTCTCTTAGGCTGGATAATAGGAGAAGAAGAAGGTCTCTTCTCTCTATAAAAAGAAGGAGGAGGAACTGCTCCATATAAAGGAGGAATTTTTGGTTTAGGAAGAAGACCAAGTCCATCATGACGAGGAGGTATAGGTCTACTTTTAGAAGGTTTATTAGGCATAGACATAGTCACATCCATAGGGATGGGTTGGGAATCTTCTTGAGGAAAGACATTAGTTTTATCTTTCAAAGGAAGAACTTCCTTCTCAAGAACGATAGGAATATCAAGTTTGGGTGTTCTAGGTTCACTTAAAGATAGGATCATATCTGTTTTCCATTTTTGATAAGATTTGAAAAGATGATCACTTCGCGGAGGAAGAGATTGGAATTGTTTAGGCCAAAAGTAATCAATAGGAACGCTAGAAGTTCTTTCAGCTGGTTTAAAGAGACTATGATTGACAGTAACAACTTCACCATTATGGGGAAATTTCAAACACTTATGAATAGGAGAAGCAATAGCTTTCATGGAAGATAGCCAAGGATAGCCAAGCTTCACACGAAATTGTTCGGACGAAGGAATAATAGCAAAGTTCACATCAAGGGATTTGTTATGGACCTCAATAGGTAATGTAATAGAACCAATTGCAGGAGAAGAAAATGCATCAAATAATTTCACAACCACATCTGTTTTGTCATAGATCACTTGATTCAATTGCAAAGTAAAAAGAAATTCTTCAGTAATAACATTAACCATGCACGAAGGATCAATAAGCACTCCACGACAAGGTGTATTCTTGACTTTTGCAACTATGTATAAAGGACCATCAAGTGCCCTGATAGTTTCACTAGAATCAAATGTGATGGAAGGTTTTCTTGCTGCTCTACAAAGTTAATCACATTCGGAGTCATAGACACAAGACCATCAGATGAGAGAGAGGAATCATTAGTCTCAATCGCATTAGAGGTATGAGAAGGTAATGGATCAGTAAAAATCTGAAGATTTTGGTTAGGAGGAGCTACAGATGTGTTGCCTTTATCATTCACTCCCAAAACAGAGATAGTATTATTATCAATCAAATCTTGAATTTTACCTTT
Organism: Cryptomeria japonica; assembly: GCF_030272615.1. Taxonomy (NCBI): domain Eukaryota; kingdom Viridiplantae; phylum Streptophyta; class Pinopsida; order Cupressales; family Cupressaceae; genus Cryptomeria; species Cryptomeria japonica. The sequence goes on from NC_081410.1 coordinate 155,995,458, forward strand.
TAAAGAAAAACATTTTTCAGTATCATGCCCCGGTTGACAATGAAATTGACAAAAAGATTTGTTATCAAAATAAGGTGAAGTAATCTTTGTAGGATCAATTTGCCTTATAGGAGGAAGAGTAAGCACATTTTGTTCCAATAACTTATTCATAATACTATGCAATGATTCATTCAAAGGAGTATACTTTCTTTCTTTCTTGAAAAACTTAGAAATAGGAGGCACACCTGATGCTGCATTCACATTGTTGTTGATGATGTTTTCATTGAATTTGATGGAATCTCTGTTCGATTTAAACTTCCCAAATGGTTGTTGACTGCTATCACCCTTATCACTTGGAGCCATAGGATGTGATTGTTCCATTTGACTCACAGTCAGTTGATAATTGTGAAGAGTGGCACACAACTGTTGGAAAGAAGTAAACTCAGAAAACAGAAGTTTGTCTCGAATATCTTTTTGTAAATTAGAAATAAAGATTCTTTGAATATCATTATCAGGCACTGGAAAAGAAATTTGAGCATACAAATGCTTATATCTACCAATGAAATCAGTCACTTTTTCTTTAACACCTTGTTTACAATGCATTAAATCAATCAAAGTAACCTTAGGACTTATATTGTTTTGAAATTGTTGAATGAAAGCATTTGTGAGTTGTTCGAAAGAAGTAATAGAATAAGAAGGCAACGAGCAATACCATTGTAGGGCTTTATCTCTTAATGTTCTAGTAAACAGTTTTGCAAGCAACCTTTGGTCATAAGCAAAATCAGTACATATTGTTTGAAAAGTCTTAACATGTGTTAGAGGATCTCCTTTACCGTTATAAAGTTCCAAATGCGGGATTTCAACATGTTTAGGAGGGATAGCTCGAACAATGTCAAGAGAAAGTGGGCTCGCAACATCAAATGTGGGCACACTAAACTTAGATTGATTCATAGAGGCACTTTGTTGCTGTAAAGAAGAGACAGTTTGTGCAAGATTGTTAATGGTCGCTTCAGTCGAAGAATTCATATTAGATGTGTTAGATTGAGATGAAGGTGTTATGTTATTGAAAGAAGGTAGAGAGTAAGGTGGTGGGACACTATGATAGTTAGTCATAGGAGAGGATTGGAAAGGAGGAACACTACAAGGAGGAATGGAATGGTTGAATGAATTGCCCCCTTGCGTCATGTTCATTTGTGGAGATGTAATAGGAACACTCATTGAAGGGATGAATGACGAAGTTGGATTGAATGAAGGAAGAGGGTTAATTGAAGAGGAAGGATTGCCCCCATGACTGGTGATCACAGGAGGAATGTCTTGTATAGAAGTAGTCATTATGTTTGATGTAAAGGTAGGTATGCTAGCAATAGAAGTTGTCAAAGGGATAGAGTGATTGACTTGAGTGGGAGGTTGTGTATAACCTAAAGTTTCGGCACAACTCTTCATAGGCATCACATTCGAATCCACAATGTGTGCAATACCACGCAAAATATCAATTCCATTCTTATCACTTTGAAGCATATGTTTTAAACCCTCAATTAAAGGAAGAGCTTGACTATCAGGGTATTCTTGAGACATCCATTGTCGAAAATCGTCAAATTGGTTATCCAATTTCGCAAGTTGTTCTACAGAAACCTCATGGAGAGCTTCTTCATCATTAGGAGGATTAGAGGAATTACCCATGTCCTCGTTAAAAAGGCTATTCAAATTAGGTTCCATCTCCTCAGTAATTAAACCTCGGAAAGACTTAATTCTACGGCTTCGTCTAACTGGAATAGTGTAAGTAGGGCTTATTGTTGTAAAACTCATGCACTAGAGAGAGAGAGAAAATTTTGAATTTTAGAGGTAGCAAATTTCAGTAAAATCAGCCAATCTTCTGGATTTAAGCTGTTAAATACAATCAGGACAATCTCCCGAAATTTCAGAAAAAATGTCAGGGACCGTGGCGCTCGGAGTGCACATGGTCCCGACAACTTTTTTCGAAATTTGCAAGGATGAAAGTTATGATGATTTTAGAGCTAATCTGAAAAAATTGAGTGATTTTACGATCTGTAGATAGGCCAAATTTAAGTTGCAATCTCGAAATTGAACCCTACCAAGATTGTCGAAAAATGCAAAATTTGAATTTTGAAAAAGAGAGGGAAACTGAAATTTTGAATTTTATGATTTTAGAGGGAATACCAAAAGCAATGCAAGTTTTGAAATTTAAAAGTTGACTCAATTTCACGCAAAATTCAATTTTGAAAGCGGAAATTAAAGTTGTTGTAATTAAGCACTTAATTTCAAAAGTCACAAATTGCAAGAATTTGAATAAAGCATTGAAATTTTGAATGAATGCAAACACACTTTTCAGATTTAGGACAGTAAGAACACAATTTTGACACAAAATTTCAATTTCAATGATTTTTGAATAATTAGAAGCCCTAAACCAAGCAATCACAAGACCGACTTTGACTGTAATTTTGAAAGTGTTATAATTGATAAAATCAGCCAAAATTCTGGATTTTAGCTGGAAAATACAGTAAGATCTAGCTCTCGAAATTTCGAAAAAAATGTCGGGGACGATGGCGCTCGGAGTGCACACGGTCCTCGCAACTTTTTTCCAAATTTTCAGGGATGAAAGATATTGTAATTTTATTGCGGAATCCAAAGTTACAGTTGATTTGGAGATGTTTTGATCAGTGAAATTGCTGGACAAAGGTTGAATCAAGAGGGTTTCAAAAATTAGGGTTTTGACACTTAACCACTTAATTTTCAAAATTAAAGCACAAATATGAATTGATAATTTGTAATAGAAGGGCAGATCTGAAACAAGCATTAATAATTAAACATTTCACAAGTTCAATTACTAAAAAGAAAATTTAGGGTTTTTATGCAATTAACCTCTAAAATTTTGCAAAAGATCAAACATGGAAATGTAATCAAGGAATCCAATTTTCAGATCTAACCATGAATAATCAGAAAGGATGTTCACGTCGGGTTCATCAAAATGTAAAGCGGAAAATCGATCGAACCCTAGTTGCTCTCCCCTCTTCCAACTCCAAGGAAAGAGAAGGGAGGTTGCTAGGGTTGATGGTTTTCACTTGGGAGACTTTACATTCAAAAGAGGGGTTGAAACCCACAAGATCCAATCCCACACAAGGCAAGATTGGATGCTAAATGAGTTTCAAGGGTTAAGACAACAAGGCTACCCTCTTTTGTAAAGAATGTTGATAGAAAAATTAAGCTAGGAATGCATAGAAAGTGAGAAAGATTCGCTTATAAACTGAGATAGGGATATAGGATGAAGCTGCGGACCTGGAATTAGCAGTAAAATGTCGATACAGCGCTGTCCTGCAAATTTGAGCAAAAGTTGACGGGACGATGGCGCCCGACGTGCACACGGTCCTCCGAAAAATCCGCGAAACGAAGGGGGATCTGTTCGTCTTTGCACAAGGATTCCAGATCTTCAATTTCAGCCGCGTACCTGCAACCTACACACAGAAAAGCGAAGACGATTGGGGGGTTAGGGATTAGGGGTTTGTCTTTAGGTCAAACCCCAGTTTTGGAATTAACCAAGAAATAAGAAATGCTGTAAATGCAAATGTCTGTAATGTAAAACAAGTACTAATACCTTGTTGTAAGGATGTTTGTATCCTTATGTGCGAAGGTATAGATGTTGTTGTATGTTGTAGTAGTATGTAGTAAGTGATCTCCTCTTCAATGGTTGAATCCTTGTCTTGAATGCAACACTTAGCCTTGAATGGAGACTTAGAAGGAATGCTTGAATGCTTGAATGCTTGAATGTTTGAGTATCGTTTCCACGTCTTGTACACATATGTCCTTCCTTTTACCCAAATGGGAGAGGAAAATGTAGTTTATATACTTGCCAATCAGGGTTAATAGACTGATTTTCCCGACCTTAGGCCGACCAGGAAATGATAATTTCCAATTTGCAAACAAAAGGACCTGAAGTCCCATAGGAGACCGGGCCCAAAATAGGGCCAGGGACCAGGGCGCTAGGCGCTCTGGTCCCACCTCCCGGGACAGCAGGGTGCAAAGGAGGTTCAGGCCAGGGTGCTTGAAAAATGCAGTTTTTGGTGTCGTGGACAAGTTTCGGGGTCTCCATTCAGGTTCCGTGTTGCGTCGCCATCGTGAAGACCGAAATGCAGTCGAAATTGCAAGTGTCGCAATTTTAGGATGCTACAGTCAGACTAAAGACGAAATTAAGATCTAGGGTTTCATACATAAGAGCTCTCTTTCTTCATTTGAAGGAATCAAAGATCTAATCTAATCGAATCTAAGGAAGAGTTTTTGGCAAAGCCTTCTAGAGATCACAAGGAGCCTTCTACGTAGTGAAAGAGAAGCTTATGTGGAGTCTTCAACAACATCTATCAAGCATTCATCAAGTATTCAAGTATTCATCATCAATTAGGAGCCTTGACGACATTGAAGAATAGTAGGAGATCACTGACTAACGATTTCTCCCCCTTCTCTGCTCTCAGTAGCTCAGTTTCAGTCCTGCAAGTTTCTGCAATTTCGGTTCATATATGCTTCATTGTCCATCTCCTAGTAGAGTTGATCAATCACACCCTATTTTTCACATCTTCTCTTCATACACAACAAGAGGAATAGAAACCCTAAGAGATAATCCTTGGCTCTCTCTCTTTCACAAGAAGTAGCCAAAGCGAGCTATCTCCCTAGGCTCTTTCATATTCCCAATGTGTTGGTAAAAGTGGGATTAGGTCCTAGTCACCTGGTCTCACTTTTTCCCCTCCACAATATATGTATATGTATAGAGACACAAAATCAAATCACGGTGTCCATAAAACTAATTCAAATTCTTCGTACAAATTACAGACAAAATTAAATAATCGCAACCATAAAACTAAAACAACTTATGTCAATAAGTTGAAACCAAAGATGCAGACATATATGTACATATATATGTACACACACACACAGACAAAACCTCAAATGAAAAACCCGAAATACAAGTAGAGCCAAATGTCTGAATACCCTCTTCTTCTTCATATAAGTGACTATGAAGATGCAATATCCTTTATCAAACCCTAGCAGGAGACACAAAAAAAATGAATATTTAATTACATGAAAACAAATAAGCTAAAACTGTACAAAATTAAATAACTGCAACCATTGAAAACTAAAACGCTAAATTACAAATAGAATCAAATCGTAGTGTCCATAAAGCAAAAAAATACCTTACCTTGATAAGCTCACACCTCAAATCATATTTGTTTTCATCTAATTAGGTTTTTGTTTTTCTATGCCCCCTGCTAGGGTTTGATAGAGGATATTGCATCTTCATAGACGACTCTTTGGAGAAGAAGAGGGCATTCACCATAAAACTAAAACAACTTACGTCAATGATCTAAAACCACACACACACACACACACACACACACACACACACACACACACACACACACACACACACACACACACACACACACACACACACACACACACACACACACACACACACACACACACAAATCAAATCACAGTGTCCATAAAACTAATTCAAATTCTTAGTACAAATTACAAACAAAATTAAATAATCACAACCATAAAAATAAAACAACTTACGTCAATAAGTTGAAACCACAGATGCAGACATATATCGCAGTGTCCATGAAGCAAAAACACCATACCTCGATAAGCTACAACCTCAAATGCAAAACCTGAAATACAGATGTAGCGTCCTAAAATTGTGACACTTGCAATTTCGACTGCATTTCGGTCTTCACGATGGCGACGCAACACGCAACCTGAATGGAGACCCTGAAACTTGCTCACGACACTGAAAACTGCATTTTTCAAGCACCCTGGCCTGAACCTCCTTGCACCCTGCTGTCCCGGGAGGTGGGACCAGAGCGCCCAGCGCCCTGGTCCCTCAGGACCCGGGCACCCAGCGCCCTGGTCCCTCAGGACCCGGGCGCCCAGCGCCCTGGTCCCCAGGACCATGGTGCCCAGTGCCCTGGTCCCTGGGTCCTATTTTGGGCCCGGTCTCCTAAGGGGCTCGGGTCTTTTTGTTTGCAATTTGGAAATTAACTTTCCCTGGTCGGCCTAAGGTCGGGAAAATCAGTCTATCAGCCCTAAATGACAAGTATATAAACTACATTTCTCTCTCTCATTTGGGATATGAAGAGGATATGTGTACAAGGCGTGGAAATTATACTCAAGCATTCAAGCATTCCTTCAAGCAATTGATCATCTCAAGTCTCCATTCAAGGCTAAGTGTTGCATTCAAGACAAGGATTCAACCATTGAAGAGGAGATCACATACTACATGCTACAACATACAACATACAACATACAACATCTAAACCTTCGCACATAAGGATACAAACATCCTTAGAACAAGGTATTAGTACTTGTTTTACAGTCATTTACATTTACAGCTCTTGCTCATTTCTTGGTTAATTCCAAAACCGGGGTTTGACCTAAAGACAAACCCCCAATCCCTAACCCCCCAATCGTCTTCGCTTTTCTGTGTGTAGGTTGCAGGTACGCGGCTGAAATTGAAGATCTGGAATCCTTGTGCAGAGACGAACAGATCCCCCTTCGTTTCGCGGATTTTTCGGAGGACCGTGGCGCCGGGCGCCATCGTCCCGACAACTTTTGCTCAAATTTGCAGGACAGCGCCGTATCGACATTTTATTGCTAATTCCAGGTCCGCAGCTTCATCCTATAACCCGAACTCAGTTTATAAGCGAATCTTTATGACTTTCTATGCATGCTTAGCTTAATTTCCTTAACAACATTCTTTACAAAAGAGGGTAGCCTTGCTTTCCTAACCCTTGAAATTCATTTAGCATCCAATCTTGCATTGCGTGGGATTGGATCTTATGAGTTTCAACCCCTCTTTTGAATGTAAAGTCTCTCCCCTAAGTGAAAAACCATCGAATCCTAGCGAACCTCCCTTCTCTCTCCTCGGAGTTGGAAGAGGGGAGAACAACTAGGGTTCGATCGCGATTTTTCCGCTTTACAACAGATAGAGCCAAATGTCTGAATACCCTCTTCTTCTTCATATAAGTGACTATGAAGATGCAATATCCTCTATCAAACCCTAGTAGGAGACACAGAAAAAATGAATACCTAATTACATGAAAACAAATAAGCTAAAACTGCACACAATCAAATTGCAATATCCATAAAGCAAAAAAACACCTTACCTTGATAAGCTCACACCTCAAATGCAAAACTCAAAATATAGATAGAGCGAAATCTCTTAATACCCTATTGTTCTCCAAATAGCTATCTATGGAGATGGTAATATCCTCTATCAAACCCTAGCAGGAGACACACAAAAATGAAAACCTAATAAGATCGGAACTAATATTATATATATACTAAAGATATAAACATAATCAAATCTTACTATCCATTAAACTTAAACACCTTACCTCAATAAGCTGAAACCTCAAATGCAAAACCCAAAATACAAATAGAGCCAAATCTCTGAATACACTCTTCTTCTCCAAAGAGCCGTCTATGGAGGTTCAATATCCTCTATCAAACCCTAGCAGGGGACGCAAAAAAATGAAAACCTAATTATATGAAAACAAATATTATATACATACAAAAAATTACAAACATAATCAAATCACACTGCTCGTCAACCCACCAATACCTCATTAGACTAAAAAAAATTACAGGCAAAATCAAATAACCATGCCCATGAAGCTTAAACACCTTACCTTAATTAGCCGAAAGCTCAAATGCGGGACCCCAAATGCAAATACAATAATATCTCTAAATACCCACTTCTTCTCTTGCCCACTCATACACAAATGTAGATATAAGAATATCTCTAAATTCCCACTTCTTCTCCTGTCCACGCATACAAATACCCAACTGTAGATTTTCACAAGAATCATAACAATCCTCCTCAGAACCCTGCAAATACCAATACACAATTTCTGGAAAGCCTAATTCTAGATAATGCCTTTGACCAGAAACACCTTGTTGCACATTCCACAAATAACTTGAATACCCTCTTGTCCTCCTAAACCTAATCACATTGCAAATGTTTTCCGTATGCCAAGCCATTTTTGTTTCACGCACACCCTCATCAATTTTCAAAGCAAGCGAATTAACTTCGCTGACACTCCTACCACTACAAATATTTCATAATACCCGCCCAAAACGTGTCCTCTATATTTCACATGCAAATTTTTCAATGCATGTTAATATTAATATTAAAAAACAAAAAAAATATAAAAATATCTTTATCATCTTTTTAGGTGGCACGGAGAATTGACTGACAATTTACTGAACAAAAAAGCCCACACTAAAACCTATTGACTTAAAAATTTCGAGAGAACCTTAACCCTTACACACTTTTTCAATAGAATATTTAAGAGCTTTAAGAGAGACGAGAAATATCCAATAAAATAATCAAACAAAATTTACGCAACATTTTTGTGTGTTTTTTAAATTCTTTTCTGCTTGCACATTCTTCGCACGCAACTTTAACAGCATATCTCTGCAGAGCTGAAGTGGGAATTAATTTGGAGGCAAATCTTTCAAGGGTATTTACGAGGAGAAGAAGATGAGCTGGAGATGCCATGGCACCACCAACTCTGAAATGGTTGCCAAATTACTGGGTTCGTCTTGAATTTGCTTTCATAATTACATGCTTATTAATTTTGCTTAATGTGGTTAAGGATCAACAATTAATGAGCATGGGAATCTGCCCTTCTAAGGATAGCAATGCCAATTCGATGCTCGTTCACAGACTGCAAAGTGAAACACTTTTCCCTTCTCTCTGTTATTCTCTTTTTGTTTGGTAAAAAATGATAACTGTTTGAGTCCCGTTCTCTTTTCAATCTTGTCTGAAATCTTGTACTGCTTGAAAATTTGATTAATTCCAATTTGAAGCACTGTAGATAATGTGCTAAATAGTTGGATATTTAGGTTGCAGAGTGTAAGTTGATATAATATTTTATTATAATTTATAGACCCCCCTATTTCGGCTTGGCCGATTGGCTGGCCTTAAACCGTGTCAATCATGTGCTTGCTGAATGTAATAGCATAATTTGATTAATATTTACCGTAATTTGTGTTAGGCCCAGAATTACAATGAAAATAGCAAATGACAAAATAGAAAAACTGTATTTATAATATGATGTAGGAAGAATACATAAATAAGAGAAGGCAACAGACAATTCAACTGTCATACAAAAACTGTCAAAACTGAAAGATAGAAACTAAATAATAAACCCCCAATGATTAATACATTAAAACCCTGCCGTAATCTGAAGGGGTTGTCATGATTCAGGCAATATTTTGAACTGTTCAAACTTCTCTCGGCCTAGCACTTTTGTGGAAACATTTGTTGGCTACTCTGCAGCTTCTTTAGAAAGCCTGTTACTATGACAGGTATTAAAATTAGTTTGAACTGACGCTGTTACCTTAACAGGGTTCAAACTTTTATAATTGAGCCTGTTGCTTTGATGGGTCTCAAATTTTGATAATAAGTCTATTATGGGACTTGTTTTGTCCATTCTGAAATAGCACACATTGGGTGCAAATTATTGCCATGTATAAATAAAAACCCAGGCGTCAAATTAAAATAAGAATAGTAGTATTTTTTTTCTAAAAAGGGCCGATCCAAGTTAATAACAGGGCCGACCCAAAATAGAATTAGTTAAAAACAGCTAAGACTTATTATTTCAATTGTTGGCCGACTCAGAAAGAATAAATTTAGATTAATATTTGAGCCAACCCTTTTTTTAACGCCCAAGTCAAAAGGCATATATAAAAATGGTTAATCCCCCAAGTTTAGAGAAGAAAGGTCAAAAACTAGAAAGGCAGATCTAATAAGGTAGTGATTTGTATTAAAAACAGTAATTATGTTTAAGGCAGTGAACTAATGTGTTAATAGTAGCGATTCGATTAGCTAAGGACCAAAAAACATTTGGGAAGAGACACCACCCTATGAAGAATGACGTCCCTTGCAAAGAGGGATGACTCTATGTCTCCACTTCAAAGCTTTATAAGATGGTTCTGTATTTGAGAAGAAGCGCATGGATGAAAAGCAAGAAAGAGTCTCAAATGTATACAGTGATCAATTATAGGAAATAGATCCAGATTTATTAAATTAAGCGATCATCATTTGAAAAGAACATTAAGCAGCCATTTTGGAAAAGAACAATCAATCCATCCAAGAAACAACGATCCTCTTAAGGAGCAGATAGTCCCCAGCAATAAAGAAATAGATTGAACCGTCAAGGGAAGCAATCAAAAGCATCAATGCTCATAAGAGTAGACCTCTGCATTACAACGATCAGAAATAGAGATCAATATCTATTGCAAGCAGTAGCATTCTTATCCATTGGTGGGTAAAATATAGGGTAAATTCAGAAGGGGACATTACAAATGGAGCAGTGATTCCGCCACCCTGTGAGAACAACACTATGCATTGTGCCTGAAGATAGTGATTAAGAACTAGTGGCAAGAGATGACAAGATTCATAGTGCAAATCATCACTCAAAGATCACAATTGACACTTAGTCATTTGACATCATGCAAGAATCTCAAACAAAGAGGATTGCGCATGGATGTTCTGTGGGAGATAGAGTTGCAGTGACAGAATTTCAATTACATGGTGGTAAAAGAACCATACAAGATGAGGGTCCAAAAGTTGCATACCCAACATGTGGGTAGAGAGTGCAATGTGCATTGATTAATGTAGAGTTGAATGGACAAACTTAGTGTGGAAGATAACAAACAATGAAGGGCACTGTTAAGTAGGCATAAAGTTTGCAGGTCATAAGTATGAAAAGCAAGACAGACATCAGAAGAGTTATGATCACTCAAGAAAAGTGTAAAGAATCCGTCAGAGACGTGGAAATAATGTTGAGTGACAATGGTGGTAACAAGATAGAAGGAAGGAATAGTTGTGACTAGCCAAGTGACATATCACTAGCCCAAACAAAATATGACAAAGGATTGGGTCTGCCAGACAAAAGGCAGATTAAATATCAAGCAAACATCCCGACGGTCCTTTGATAAGTCTAATGCACAAATGTAATGGTTGAGATCATCTTGGTAATGTGTAAAGAGACCTCTTGGAGTACACTGTGTCATAGATGGATATAGGGTAGGTAATGTATAGCGTCTTTTGACAAAGAATAATAAGATATGACCACCATCTGCAAAATAGAGAGGGTCGTATGCCTTAAAGATAAGCATCAATGACATGGCAGAGTGGATGAAGAAAGAGGAACTTCATGACAGAGTGCAAAGGGTTTAAATCAGTGTTCCACGGCTGTTGGGTATGCGGGGATGCAGGGACAGGGGGACAAAGGGCCTAAGTTTTGGGGCGGCGGGGGGTGACGGGGAGGTGGTGCTGACATACATATAGTACTTGAAAAATGAGTTATGAAAAGATCTATAAGAATCAGATTTCAAATGAAACTATGGCAAATTAGTAAAATAGCAAAATTGCAAATACTAAATACTAAGATTTCTTGAATGCTAAATAAAATTTGACAAATGAAGTTGTCAAATTAGAGAATTCTATTATATTGAAAATATGATTTATGATCATGATTTATCATTGGCTTATTAGTTATTACTTGCTTAGAATTATAGTTTGATGGTGGTTTGGGGGCAACACCAAAACAAGGTTGAGGGTAGCACCCTTGGCAGGGGTCTGGGTAAGAGAGAGAGATGTAGGGATAGGTCTAGATCTTGGGGGAAAGAGAAGAGAGTGAGATAGAGAGAGGTAGAGAGAGGGGTTAGAGGAAGAGTGATATGTTGAGAGATATGCCTAGAGTTGAAGGGAGACAAAGAGAGTGAGATAGAGAGAGTGAAAGAATACTTATAGGAGGTTGCTGATTACTGAAATTTGACTAAGTTTGAAAATTTATAAATCTTCTAAAATCCATAATTTGCATTATAACTTCTAGAGATCTAAAACCACTCTCAAACATCCTGCCAATGTATACATGAAATATAACTTAAAGTATAAGAAAGAAAAAAGACTCATACTTAAATGTTACATTTCATGTATATATCTAATGAAGAGAATGAGATTGGCTTGAAGACAAGGTTACTGTTTTCACAAATTTTCCACCATTTTTGCTTAGGGTTCAAATTTCTAAGTTGGGGCTATGGGTGACTCCTAGGAGTCCCTGAGACATCCCGAAGACGTCTGGACGTTGGCGTCTCCGAATGTCCTAGTGGCGGTGGTGGGATGGTGGGGGGATAGTGGGGGAGGCCTCATCCTTGTCCCCTTGTCTTAGAGATGCGGAGGTTTTTTGGGGGGGGGGAACACGTCCCCGTGGTTCACTGGTTTAAATGTATGCATGATTAGCCTATTAGGAGGAAACTGAATTGTGCAAAGGCAAAACATATTGTCATAATAAGAACAAGCATAGAATAGTCACAATGTTCCAAAGTGGCAAGGTAATGGCAAAGTTAACAAATGACAGATATGTCAAAAAGATATGAATCATATGATGGTCCTAGAGTGAGGTTAATGCTCATTTGGCACACCAATTTTAAAGACTATGACAGTGGTAAATGGATACAATGACAGTTTTAAACATGAGCTTATACTACAAGGACAATTATAGAGGAGACATATCAGTTATTACAGTGAATAAAGATCAGTAGAACAATCTAAAATTGTCAAAACAAGCCAAGGGTTTGGTGTATAAGGAAAATTTCAAGAACATAGTAGTAGACTTATCTCAAAGGGAGTTCTAAGTTTGAAAGGCAGAGTTGAAAGATAAGATGACAGTCCATAGAACTTGATAGAAAAAGGCCAACCTTGTGTTGCGTGAACGAAGGTATGACAGCCCAAAAAGAGACATTCATGACTTTCTAAACCAAGAAGAGGACACAGGATGGATAAGTGCTTTTAAGAATTAACTCTACATGGAAGGGTATTGAGAAGTAACAGCTCTATGACTAAGACAAAAAGCACAAATTAGTAATAGAAGAGCACACCTCTTCCCTAATAGTCATAAGCAAGTCATCTATTAATAGATGTGATACTCATTTGACGTAAAAGCAGATATAAATAAAATATAGCAATCTGTAAAAGAGGGTTATGAGAAAATCCTAAGGGTCTTCATAAGCAAATGTTTAAAGTATATTGGAGCAAGTTTATGACACTTTAATGAGCATATGGGAGCAGAAAGGTGGGTTAGGCCCACTTTTTGCCTCTAAATGGCTTACGAGCAGCAAGATGGGGTTAGGCCCACTTTTTGGCTCTAAATGGCTTACGAGCAGCAAGATGGGGTTAGGTTCACTTTCTGGCTCTAAATGGCTTATGAGCAGCAAGATGGGGTTAGGCTCTCTTTCTGGCATGAAATGGCTTGTGAGCAACAAGGTGGGGTTAGGCCCCCCTTCTTTGTTCATGGGAGCAGTAAGGTGGGATTAGCCCCCCTATGGAAGTATAAGGAAGGGATGCAATTATAAGATCACCATCTAAGTAGGTCACCCCGAGTGGATGTCCAATGTGCCTGCCACTAGGGCCAAGAGGGTGAGTAATCGCTCTTGGGCTTAGATAGGTATATTGCAAGGCTCCCTATTGTGATCTCCTCTCTTAACTCTACTATGATTGATTATTGACTAAAAGGGATTATGCATGAATAAGGAAACCAGATACAAGCACCCCACTAAGTACACCACCCTGAGTGGATGCCCAATGTGCCTACCATTGGGGCCAAGAGGGTGAGTATCCTCTCTTGGGCTTAGTGTAGGGGTGGCTTCGGGTGGACCTATCATGTTTTCTTCCCCAAACCCTAATGTGTTTGAATACTAGGGCAAATTCAAGGATAAATCTATGGATGCAATCTAGTCAAAGAGAAGGGATCTAATAATACATGTATTTATGTGTATACTTTGTGTCTACATATATTCATGTGTATACTTTGTGTTTTTATTTATGCTTCTTGTTTGCATGTATTCATGTGTATACTTCGTCTTTTATATGTATGCTTTGTGTTTGGTTCGTACCTAATGTGTTTCCAATATTTCTACTACATGAGTGTCTATGATTATTGTAAACTTATTCCTATCATCATGAGATTACTATTTTTGGTTGATCTAGAATATGAGAATAACTAGAGTGAACCAAAAAGATACGAATTTATTGTATTTGAGGTCATAGATGTGTGTCATGCCTCTAATCCTCATCTTGATACATGTTAAGATCACCCTTGCTTCAACACAAAGAGATATCCGTAATATTGCGCAAATGTTGGGTCAGCCAAATTACATAAGAAATACAAATCTCCATGGATTGGTTTGGGACCTTCACGTTTCAATTCATAGAAACCTACATTGCTTGAGGACAAGCAATCTTGGAAAGGGCGGACTGTCATGCCCTTGCGATATATAAATAAAAGCCAGGCGTCAAATTTATATAAGAATAATAGTATTATTTTTCTAAAAAGGGCCGACCCAAGTTAAGCCTTATTTAAGGGCCGACCCAAAATAGAATTAATTAAAAACAGTTAATACTTATTATTTCAATTGCTGGCTGACTCAGAAAGAATAAATTTAGATTAATGTTTGAGCCAACCCATGTTTAAATGCCCAAGTCAAAAGGCATATATAAAAATGGTTAATCGCCCAAGTTTAGAGAAGAAAGGTTGAAAACTAAAAAGGCAGTGATTTGTATTAAAAACAGTAATTATGTTTAAAGCAGTGAACTGATGTGTTAACAGCAGTGATTTGATTAGTTAAGGACCAAAAGACATTTGGGAAGAGACACCACCCTATGAAGAATCATGTCCCTTGCAAAGAGGGATGACTCTACCTCTCCACTTCAAAGCTATATATACGATGGTTCTGTATTTGAGAAGAAGGGCATGGATGAAAAGCAAGAAAGAGTCTCAGATATATACAACAATCAATTATAGGAAACAAATCCAAATTTATTATATCAAGCGATCAGCATTTGAAAAGAACATCATGCAACCTTTTTGGAAAAGAACAATCAATCCATCCAAGAAACAATGATTGTCTTAAGGAGCAGACAGTCCCCAGCAATAAAAACATAGATCGAAGATCATTGAACCATCAAGGGAAGCAATCAAAATCATCAGTGCTCATAAGAGCAAACCTATGCATTACAACGATCAGAATCAGAGATCAATATCTATTGCAAGCAGTAGCATTCTTATCCATTGGTGGGTAAAATATAGGGTAAATCCAGAAGGGGACATTACACGTATAATCACCACATCACTTACAAGGTGTCTTCACTTGAATCTGACATATACATAATATTCCCCCCATTTGACAGATGAGAGAGGAAAATGTTAACAACATAGTCTCCCTGATGGAGTTACTGGACAAGAGGCAACATCTTTATCTCCATAGCCTAGAATAAGTGGAATACTTTAGTAAGGACCAACATCATTATAATCATCACCAACAATTTTGTCATCAACAGTAGCATTACTAACATCATTGTCATCACTGGTAGCATCTTTAACAACACTTAACATAGCCTTAGCCTTATCTGTTTGAATCTTTGCCAAAGATGTCACAACTGCAATCTCTAGAGAGCCATTTGATGTCCTCCCTGGTATTGGTTCAAACAAAGGAGTAACAAAACATAACATAGGTTTGTGTGCTTTCTTTTGAAAACAATGAAATGAATCATGAGTATGCTGATCACATGAAGAACAAGGTGGTAGATCAAAGCAAGTACTAGAAAGATGACCTTGGCATCCACAATAGGAACAAAAATGAACATCATTGGATTTAGTACAAATTGTTTTTACTTGCTTAGATTTTTGAACTTCACAAGAAACACCATCAGATTTAGACTTAACATGAGAATGACTCATATGACCGCCTGATACAAATTTTATGGGTTTAGAATATTCTGGAACATAAGAGCCAACAAAACCTTTGCATCCAAGCCCATAGTTTCCTCTATTTGGTTCCTGAGATTCCCATACTCTCACAAAGGGTTTAGTTGAAGTAGCATATTGTGACTCAATAGATTTCTGCTTTTGTTTAGACACAACATTCTTTCTTTGTGATTCAATACCATTCTTTAAAGACTTTTTGGTTTTACATGCTTGCTTTGTTAAAACGCTAGAAGAAAGCACAAAGCCCATCTAGCTCAACCTCTTTCTGTTGGGTGATTCCTAATTGATTTTGTAACCTATTAAGTTCTTTTCTCAACAATATGTATTGTTTACAAAATTGCATGAATAGAGGCTTATATTGTCTCCAACATTCAAAGATTAATTCTGCCTCATCTATTGTGCTTGCATGAATTTGTAGAGACAAAATGCCATCCATGTAGAAGGTTAACATGATGGTAGATAAGAAAATAAACAATTTAACACACCTTGTAACATCAACTACAACCTTATTTCTCCACCACAATTTGTGACAATCTCTTTTCTTTGCCAAATAACATCAACATACATAATAAAAGGAAACTGAGTTACCTTGTAGGCAGATTCTTCTGTCCAGGCACAGTCACACACACTCTGCACAAGCTTCTGTCTTTAAACCCACATAAGCATTAAAACTGTCAGCAAATTTTGATTGCCTCATATAGAATAGCCATGATAGGCAGTTATACCAAATTGCAACATGTGCATCACCATATTTGAAAGAGCACAAATCTTTGGCAGCGTGTAACACCATTCAACATATATTGTAAGGAATCTGCAAGTCTACAATCTCTTGTTCAGTGATATTTAATATATTTCTTCCAATTCAATGCCATAGATGCAAATGCAGTTTCCAACTTCAAAAATCAGTATTTGCAACATTAAACTATGAACGATAAGTCAGAATTTATGAGATTTAAAAAACACCATTCTTTCTGACACCTTGGAGGTAGCCAACAAAGAGGTTTAACACCCAGCAAATAATATTGCTAATGTTTTGAAACAAGTGCAACTGTCCTATGTGTTGGTGTTGGAAATAAGCCACACCCGGACCGATGATGGACTGGTCCAAGAGGGGCCAGTAGCTCAGTGGTAGAGCACTCCAGCAGCGTATGGAAGGTCCTAGGTTCGAGTCCTAGCTGGTCCATGTCTCAACATGGTATCAGAGCCAGGTCCAGGCTAGGAGCCCCAAGCACACGAGAGGTGTGGCTTAAGGGGGGGTGTTGGTGTTGGAAATAAGCCACACCCGGACCGACGGTGGACTGGTCCAAGAGGGGCCAGTAGCTCAGTGGTAGAGCACTCCAGCAGCGTATGGAAGGTCCTACGTTCGAGTCCTAGCTGGTCCATGTCTCAACATGGTATCAGAGACAGGTCCAGGCTAGGAGCCCCAAGCACACGAGAGGTGTGGCTTAAGGGGGGGTGTTGGTGTTGGAAATAAGCCACACCCGGACCGACGGTGGACTGGTCCAAGAGGGGCCAGTAGCTCAGTGGTAGAGCACTCCAGCAGCGTATGGAAGGTCCTAGGTTCGAGTCCTAGCTGGTCCATGTCTCAACACTATGCACATATCTTAGTTATCTCCTTGCACAACACATTTCTGGATGATGCATAGAAATTGATATTCTTTTATACACTACACCATAAAAATGCCTTTCAGGAAAACATTCCAGCCAATATCATCATTGCAATAGAAAACTAAAATTTGCACGACATAATCTGTTTATCATTATTCATTGCATATTTTATTCATGTCAACATAAATAAATCAAACCAAATGCAAATCCACGCTGCCATTGATCAGGATCAATAGTATTAGCCTCAGTGGTTGCAAATGAATGGTGATTTCTTTCATGCGTTTAATCTTTCAACCTTTCAACAGTTCTCTGAATGAGGAGTAATGTACCCTCCTTTCCACGTTTCCTCACAACGTACATCCACTGTTTTCTCACAAACTCACAATGACAAATTCATCCTTCAATCTTGCTGGTGCTCTGATAAAACTGTTAGGCCCATAATTACAATGAAAATAGCAAATGACAAAACAGGAAAACTGTATTTATTATATGATCTAGAAAGAATACATAAATAAGAGAAGGCTGTGGACAGTTCAACTGTCATAGAAAAACTATCAAAATTGAAAGATAGAAACTAAATAATAAACTCCTAATAATTAATGCATTAACAATTCGTTCATCCCCTTTTTAAAGCTTCGCCAAATGTGAGAGTTTAACTGTTAAACCTTGTGCTGGGGATTAGTTTGCACTACATTTTAAATATCTGTAAGCATGAATCATGCTTGAATGTGCCTGTGGTACCACAACCTCATTAAAATATTCTCACTGCCATAATACCACAATTCCTTGGGTATCGCCTGTTGAAAAATAAACAAAGTTGAAATTATGTGTTATTGGTTTTGGAATCGGTACATTTATGTCTCTTTTTGAGCTGTTGTGTTGTTTCTTACGAGTTTAATCTTGTCCATTGAATTTGGCTTTGAAATTAGAAATGTATCCTCCACAGCATCCAAATTTCAAACATTTATTGCCTTTTTCAGACAAAACATGTATAATTCCATGTTCATAACAGGACTTTTGACCACCCTTTTCCAACAGTCAGTTGGACATACATCTTCGAAGTGATTTTTCACCTTGTTACATGGTGAAAATTATCTGGTGCTGCCTAGGCTTAGTCCTCAACTGCAAATTAGCTTAGGCATTCAAGACGAAACATTCCTTGGACCTTGGCCAGCTCTTGGGTTTAGCTTTACTGTTGTTATTATTTTTTGCTTAGTTAGTTGTACAATCATCCATCCTTTTCATTAAGGCAATACATCATAGAGTTTGGATAATAGTTTGGATCAGAAGCCATGTTTGAGGGGTTCCTGTTCTATTATATTTTTCCTTTGGACTTTCATCTAGCTTATCAATTTACTTTATCACTAGGCTACGACATCTAGGATACTGACTTTACTTCTAGTACCCCAGTTGATGAATGAATATTGGCTGGGTTTGATTATCTATCTTCATTTCTTATAGTCTTCTTTATTGACAACATCTTTTTGGAGGTTTGTGATTTCTTTTAGAGGGTACTCTTGCTGGCTGTCATTTCTATCTGTAGTTCTTTAGTCACTTTTAGTCACGTTAATCTACTTTAGCCATTAGTGGCAAGAATATAATCTTAATTTCAAGCAAATAAATTGTGTTCTAGTGAATATATGGAGAGTAACAATTAATTACTAGGTAGATTAGGCTCTCAATGCTCTTTCTAAGTTTTCCCTTGATGTGGTCTTTATTTGTACAATTATTTTCAACAGGCTGTTATGAATTAGCTTTTGAATACTCTCCCAAGCATTTGAGATTTATTATATTATTGGCTTAGCAAATGAGCTCCACCTTGTTCTCTTTTACAGCTATTTTCTCCATTAAGATTATTAACAAGGGGTGACCTTCATTTTCCTTATATTTAGTGATTTTCTGAGGAATACATATTGTTTCATCAAAGCCAAACAATTAAGCTTATTAGATGACTAACTCTGCTTTACTGATGACTATTTGCCCATGGCATCGAATCCATTCAACTGATAGTTGTTTGCCAGTGCCTACGAATTCTGACTGTTTTAACTTCTTATCCCATTGTTTTTTAGATGGAGTTGGAATCTTATGCTAGACTTTGTGTGTGAAAGCTTTTTAAAATTACGCTTCATCATTTTCAAGACAAATAAGAAAATGTCAAATTTGTCTATTTGTACTGACTTTTTTTGCTGTTCTGTAATTGTTTGTGATTTTATATGGTTGGATTTAGAATTCTTTGGGACCAATGTAATTTTAGGTATATCAAACTAGACTAGGTTTAGCACAAAATCCAACAGAAAAATGGTTGTTCATTACTTTTTGTATTTCAAGATTTTTTTTTTGATATGTAAAATGAGGGGCGCAGGGTCCTCTCCCTTTGTATCTATAATAAAGAATTAGAAAAACACATATCAAGTCTATTTTCAGTGCTCGATAGGGATACCAAAACCAGATGATTTCTGCTTAAAGATCAACTCTGGGGACAAACACTTCACCTTTTACCACAACAAAATTCTGCAAATTCTCAACTGCCCCAATCAAAGCTCAAATCTGGCTTCCAACTTCCTGAAGGATGCCATTGAAACCAACCCTCAGAATTCAACACCTGCCATCAGCAGTAGCTAGCAGCTGAGCAATGAAAGTTGCTTTTAAAGTCTTCTCAAGGTCACGTCTGAAATCTTCCCCCACATTGAAATCTGTGAAAGCTTCCACTGGCACCTTAATGTTTAATGAAATCCAACAAATTTGAAACAAACATAAAGCAATATCAGAATTTACTCTATTGCGAATTTTGGCTTCAAGGTAATCAGTACCTATCACATTGTTAACTGCATTCGCAACTGACCTGGACTGCATCACAAAAGTGATCCTAAGCAGTTGATCTGAGATAGGGTCTGCCAAAGACATTTCTTCTTTCTTAGACAAAAGATGAAACCTTGGCTTCATTGATAGTGACTTAAGATAACATCAGAAAAGATTTGCCTTTAACCTTAATCAATTTTCCTTTAAAAAGGGAGAAGACGCTCATTTCTTCTTTCTTAGACAAAAGATGAAACCTTGGCTTCATTGATAGTGACTTAAGATAACATCAGAAAAGATTTCCCTTTAACAAGTGTGAGGAGGACAATCATGAATAGAAGGTGCCCCCCCCCCCCCCCCCCCCTTAATGATACCGAGATATGCAAAGTTTTAAGAAACTGCTAAATCAATCAAGTGTTATGCTAATCATTATTCATTATGTTATCAATAATCAACTCTTCCTTCACTTCGGTGCCATAATTGGCGAAAAAATCTGCCACCCCATCTGCTTCTCTGCAGCAATGGTTCAGGGAAAAGGATTTAAAGGAATCCAGAAGAAACCAAGCTGCACAAAGAACATTTTTCTATTTCCAATTTATCAAAATCTTCCATGGAATCTCCTGCATTTTGTAGAGAGGAGATGCCACTCTGAGCAGTATTATATCTACGGAAAACCAAAACATGAGCTTCTGCTTCATTTTATTCTATCCTTCAGTTTCTTTGAAGTTACATGCATTAGACAGCCTGAGGAACCTCTGATCACACAACCAGCTCCAGAGAGCCAAGCTTACCATGCAATTCTCCATCAAATTTCAGTTTGAAAGAGCCAAGAGGAGGAATCTGTATTGTACCCAAATTGGGACAGACCCGTTTTTGCCCAAATTGACAATTCCAACAATATAATTTATTCTTAACAGTAACATACCTGTTGTGAGGTATTCACACATCGCCCCATTGCAATGGGGACCCCCACTTTTTTCCTGCTTTCTAGGTAGTGTTAGAATCCTTACCTATTAGCCTTTGCATTAGAGGGGTGTAGGTGGTCAAAAGCCAGGAGTCAGGTGGATAACCTTGCGTGAGGTGTGAAATGAGTGAGTTAGAACCTTCACTTCATGTGCATATCCTTAGGAGCGTACTTCATGACCATCACCCTTGGAGCGAATTCCCTTAAAAAGCCTTATTTGAATGTGAATTAGAGCATTTGAATGAAGCTAGTGAGCATGGTTTTGATTTGAGATCACCTCTTCTTTGGAGCAAAATTGACTTCATGAGCTCCTTGATAGGAGCGAATTTTGCATTTTAGGCCTTCATAGGGAAAGTTTGACATGGTATTATGAATGAAAGCTTGAGAAACCTGAGGATTGAATTGATAAAACAATGAAGTAATGAAGGAAGGGTTCATTTCGGTTTTCACTTCACCTTCAAGCCCAGGGGAGCGAACTTCACCTTCAAGATAGGAGGAGCGAACTTCACCATCATGTTTGAGAGGAGGTGAGCGAACTTCATGTTTTGAAGGAGGTGAGCGAACTTCATGTCTTGGAGTAGGAGAGTGAAATTCATGTATTAAGGTAGTGGAGCGAATTTTACTTCATGAATTCCCAAGAGAGTGAATTTCTTTCATATGAAGATGTGAGAGCATTTACCTTGAGCTAATTCGATTTGGAATTGAAAGCAAACTTCATGATTTGAGGTATATGAGCGAACTTCATAAACTGGCACACATGAACGAATTTCATGAACTAGCACACATGAGCGAACTTCATGAACTGGCACACATGAGCGAACTTCATGAACTGGCATACATGAGCGAACTTCACAAATCAACATACATGAGCGAACTTCAAGAACTGGCATACATGAGCGAACTTCAAGAATCAAGGTACATGAGCGAACTTCACCTTCTAGCATACAAGAGAAAACTTCATGAATGGACAGAGGGGATCGAACTTCATGTTCTGAGCTTCAAGAGCGAATTTCAAGTGTAAAAGTTATGGAGTGAACTCTACTCCAAGTGTTCCTAATTGAAGGCGAATTTGCAAGATTGATTACAAGACCACTACCTTGAACTGATTTGATATTTGGAAAGAGTCATTTTGAGTTGAGAAGATGAAAGGTGAAAGTTCAAAGATCAGCACCAATTCCGTTGATGTGTTTTTTACGCACATGTGAACACATAATAAAATACCCAAAAGTATCTTATCCTTTCTTGAACAAAGCTTCTCAAATGCTGAAGATAAGCTTAAGGATCACTTGAGATAACTCCAAGGTTCATGTATGTTGGGTCACGATGTGTGGATAAGCACAGTTGGTTGATGTGATTGCTGGTATCACAAGGGGACTTACATTGAATTATTTAATGTTTGAATCGCTGGAACTTGATTATCTGATGTTGCAATCTTGTGATGCTTTTTGATCTTAAACTAACTTGAGTTGAAAAAAAGGGCAAAAGAAAAGGGTTTAGGAAGCCTATTCTAATCCTAAAGCCTAGAATGTAAAGAGATGGGTGAATGAAAATGTGGAATCCTAGTCATCGTCTCAGTCACCACTCACCAAATCAAGGAGTTCCACATCAACATGTCTTGATTCAATGTACTTGACTCGCCCATGATGGCACAAACTTTGAGGCACCTACCCTTATTATCTATTGTAAAATCTTGGCTGTTGATGGAGATTTGATCCTGGCCGTTCATTGTAATGAGCTCTCTATAAAAAGCTCAAGCTCTTCATTTGTAGAGGTTAATAGTTAGTGAATAGTAGTAGGAGATGAATAGATTAGAAGATAGAATAAAAGTTAGAATAGATTAGGAGAAGGAAGAATTGTTGTTATGACTTGTAAATGAGATACTTTTTTCATTGAAGTTGTGGTGAAATTTGTTATTTCAACAAGCCTCATGGTTTTGCTTCTCGTTTTGTTTTTATGTTGATTAGATTGAATGGAGGAATTTGTTGAATGCATTTATGTGGAATCCGTTTAGTCCATACTACTAGCCTCTTGCTGATTGTAAGTGCGCCTTGCGTGGTCAACTGGAATGATATGAGCTTAACTTCAGATTGTTATGCGTCCATTGTTTATGCATTAACTTGAATGGTGAGCAATGTTTGATGGTAATAATTTGAACATCTTTGAAATGTCCTTAGAAGATTGCACTGAGCTTGTGTCAAATTGTTCAAGTTGATGGTGAGACCTCGCCCAGTAGGATTCTATCTGATCATTTGCCTATCTTCTTACATTCTAGGTCTTAGAATAGAACTCCTCAACCCTTCATCTTTTGCCATTTTTTCAAACTCAAGCTAGTTTAGGACAAAAAAAGTATCACTATATTGTAACATTAGATGATCAAGTTCCAACGATTCAAGCATTCGACAATTCAACGTAAGTCCCCTTGTGATACTAGCAATCACATCAACCAACTGTGCTTATCCACAAGTCAAGACTTGACATACAAGAACCTTGGAGTTATCTCAAGTGATCCTTAAGCCAATCTTTAGCATTTGAGAAGCTTTGTTCAAGAGAGGATAAGATACTTTTGGGTATTTTATTCTGTGTTCACATGTGCATAAAAAACACATCAACAATACTGAAGTAAATTCATTCAATCATTAATAAACTTAAGAAACAATGAACAAATACATGGATTAGTGAACAAGTATATTACAATGGAATGATAAATTTTATTGCTAGCTAACTACCCCATAACCAATCATAGTTTAGATTGATAGGAAAACCTTGAAAGGGCGCTGGTAAACTTCTCAGCCCAACTAAGCCCAAGAGCGTGCACTGTCCCACTAAGACAACTCCCCCCTTTGCCCACAAGCGGCAGGAACGTCCCACTAAGAGAATTCTATCCCTTGGGGTGGCCTACTTAGCTTAGGGGAACTGGTAAACTGCATCTCCCTAGCTTATTTCCATCAACTTTACATTTGATTGATTATGGGATAAATATATACATGATTTGTACATTCAAAGGAATATAATGCCATATTAATCTTATTAGGATCAATGTCTAAAAGATATCCATATAATAACTAATGCACAATATACTACACTTCACACCAAATTACTTGTGGATTGTTTAATCGGCTGTATGGCCTGAATATCTCTTAGATAGATAGATCTCATTGATCGATTTATATCCTTGATTGCTGTTGTCTTATAAATTGATCTGCTCTCTTATGAGTACTGATGTTGCTTGGATTCATTGCTTGATTTGGCCAATTTCCTGTATATATATCTTTCAACCGGAGGTGGAGGGTCATGTGTTTTCCAAGGTCACAATCATCCCTTCATAAATTAACTGCTGCATCTTTTTATTCAAATCCAATCTCCCTTTCTGCTGTTTCTATCTTAATTTCAAAGCCTTGATCGATGCCGTTCTCCAAGAGGGGGGGTCTGCCTTACATAGTCCTCAATATGGGACAAAGGGTCACAACCAATATTAAAGATTACATTCTTTCCAAATAGAGACATCTCTCCTTAGTCAAGGCTGCCCTTTGAGAATAATTATTTATTTCCAAACTGAGGATTGATGATTTGACTTCTGTTTATTAGTTATTGCTCAATGAATTTCTGAATTGATGATCCCCTTTGGTTATTGATTATTCCTTCCTTATATACCTTGTCATGCTCAAAGGACACATCCCTTAATTAGCTGCTGTTGGTCTTAATCTTTTACTGTTATTATTATAATTATATTCTTGTGTTTAGAGAAATTGCAGGAGGCAGGAGAATAACCCATGATTCATCCATATTTTTATTTTTTATTTTGGACCATTGTCACCTATGTCTATTAATCGACCCCTGAATAGAATCACTGTTTTATTCCATTGCTCAAGTCTAAGGGTTACGATTTGACTGAGATAAAGGCTGTGATCTAACTTGAAATGGTGGGGACATGACAGAATCCGTTCAGCATTTTTTTAAAGAGAGAATTTAGATTGAACTCCTACAACCCCATGAACAAGGTTTTCTGTTTCAACTTTCAAGATTTAGTAAGGTACACTTTGCAATATTTTGAGGACTTGTAATATTGTGTAGAAGTCATGCCCTAGGCATTGAACTTAGTATAATCTGTTAATAAGTTTAAATACTGTTCCTACATTGTGTTTATTATCATGAGATGCATGAGAAATTTTGTGATTCAGTTGCACAGTGATTTTTTAATTTAGTTGAATATGGCATTACTGTCCTGTATGAATCCTCTGAATGGATACTGAGTAATATTATAGCCATTGATAAGTAGAGACTAGCTGAAGTATCCACTAATTTATGTGTTTTTTTTGCATACCAAGTGCAGTCATAGTGTTCAAGCAAGCTACAAAATTTTATTTGCAGGGGGAATGTGACTAAATGTGTGCTTTTTGGATCTGAACCATGGTAGCCAAAAACCTTCTAATTGAAAATACCATCCTTTTTGTTTCTGTTTTTGTTTTCTTAGCTGTGTGTGTTAAGAGTGACATAAGACCTTGTCTCTTTTAGAGAGTAGGTCAACATTGGCCCCACATTCTCTCTAAACTTAATAAAATAAATTGGTTCTACTTATATTGCTCTAAATCATAATTTCTATATGATGGAGGTTATTTATGGAATACATGGATTGGGGTCTTTGCTTGAATAATAAACCGCATGTCTCCTGAATTTGTTCGCTCTGGCATATTTTACTTTTTACAAACTTCTCGGAGTTTGCCTGTTTACAAAAATGTCTGCAATTCTTTGAAAACAGAATGTACTCTAAGCATTCAATATACTTTGATTTTCCAAACATTATTTACATTTCTCTCCATTTGGTGTTCTATTAATTTGTTACTTCTATCATGTTAAGATAGACAAAAAAATATTTCTCAGTAAGCTTTCTAATGCATTTGCAGAATATGGAGTTCTTAATTCCAAAGTTGCAGCTGATGCTATGCGACAAATTGATCGAGCAGATTATGTTTTAGAATCTAGAAATGCATATGTTGACTCTCCACAACCAATAGGTATGCAGTAGCGCTTCTTACGTTCTGTTTTATTTATGCTAGCAACTGTTTTTCTTTTGTAATTTTTAAATGAAAATATAAGCGATTAACTACCACAAAATATATGTTGAAATGCTGTGATAAAAAATCCTATGTTAACAGTTTTGTGAGCCTGAATCCTCTTATACAACCGTTGTGAGCCTAAATGCTCTGATATCACTGTTTTGAGCTTGAGTGCTGTGATACTGCCTTTGTGAACCTGAATACCACCACCATTTTGAGCCTAAATGCTATGATGCAAACACTGGAGCCTAAATTCTATGATACCCATGTGAGGAGCTCAACTTCAAGGCTTCTATACCTAAGTATTCAGAAACAACTGTATGTTGAATATCCGGGCAACTGAGAGGGGGGGTGAATTAGTTGATAACTTAAAACAATTACTTTTATTCTTTTCACATCCGGATCCAAACCAATAGAATTAACTAAGACAGATATAACATGAAAAGCATAAACATATAATAGATCACACAATGAACACCAGATATGACGTGGAAAACCCAAGAAGGGAAAAACCATAGGGAATGTTAGTTCTCAATATAAAACACCGGTTAAGGTAATTTTACAAAGGGTGGCTTACTGTCAGAATGCTCACTGCAGGTGGGCTCAGAAAAAGGCTCACTATCGAAGAGAGAAAGAAAGAAAGAAAGAATCCACCACTGAAACACAATTTGCAAAAAATGGACTGCTTCTAGTGCCTCAACACCAACACTCTCACATATCACCAACAGTCAGATCTTTCCTTTCCAATTTCGCATATCTTCAAAACAATGCAACACTTTTTCTATATCTATCTCAATCAGATCATCCTCATACATATATTGTCTTCCGGGAAGCATAATCTTCCAAGTCGGCCAAGATAGAGATCTGAAATAGGTCAACACTAGTCATTCCGGTGGTGGGAAGGAATGAGAACTAGACCATACCACAACACACATCAACGGTCAGATCAACACGTTACAATCATTGCAAATTCTGGACCCAAATCATGACTCACACGCTACATCAAAAGCCACTACACATCCTCGAATTTCAGACTTAATCCAGACCCAAACATCATTGCCCAAAATATCAAAAATAAGAATGGAACCTCGATACGCATGAATACCATCGATCACCACCATATTCGATAACCAGAGATATCTGGATCAGTAACAACACATGATCTACCAACACATCTTTCAGAGCACCAAAGATTTCGGGAACACATATTCCGGATCACCAATACAAAGAACATCATTAACAACCATTATGTTGACATCAATGACAACCACTCAACATCATCACCATCATATCTGCAACACTGTAGACATATGAAACTGGAAAGACTATAAAATCTGAAAGTGATGTAGTATTTGCAACCCAAGTATGATATCTGTAATAACTTGAAACTTTGAATTGCTGATATTAAAAATTTGGAACTTTTGAAAAACAAAAGCTAAAATCTGGAATCATTAGAAACAAAATAGACTTTAATATTGCTTAAAGTAAAAATTACATCACATGGTTGATAAGAAGAGAGAACTTTCTGAAGAGCACATAGGAAATACTGAGAGAGGTGGGGGGGGTGTGAATCAGTATTTCAGATTTTTAAAACTCCTAACTGCAAGAAATTACATAAAGCTTAAAGAGAGCAACCTTCAAGACACCAACACAAGATTTTTTGTGGAAAACCCTTTCTGGTAAAAAACCACAGCACAAAAAATTTCATTTAAGAAGAGGGCACCAACCCATTTACATAAGTGAGCTACAACTCACTCATAGAGCACCAACTCAGAACAACTGAGGCACCAACCTCAAGTAGAGCACCAACTCAAAAAAAATTGCAGAGGCACCAACCTCTAATTGTTTAAAAAAACTCAAAACAAATTTGAACTCACAACAATTCTAAACTTTTTGTACTGACTTCACATCACAGTATATTTGATTATATCTATCTCTGTAAATTTTTTTGCAAAGCCTGAAAGCAACACACTAAAACTCTTCACTTCATTCAATCCCCTTCCTCAATAATTTGACACTGTAACAGCGACATTATCTCTAGACATAACAGAAATGGCTCGTCCCTGTAAATAAAAAACTTGTCCTCATATGATGGTCACACATCAATACATATCTTTTTAGCAAACAACCCCGCACTCAGGAAGGTAATACTTCAGAAAACATTCCAAAACCTTTTTTTACACCAAAACAATATACCCACTTCAAACACCATATCGATTAGTATACACAACTCAGCTCCTGAATCGTATGAACTGAAAACGGAAAAATAACAGACTGCCCACGATCATCATTAATAAACAAGACGTTTCTTCAGGATGGTTCAACCCCAACAGTAACACCCGCATCATGAGATACAATCGTGCCAAGAGAAAATTCAAAAAGAAGACCACAACTCTCGACCTGACCAAGAAGAATATATTCCACCTCAAAAGGGCACAACTTATTTTTCATACCACTGCCAAAACAGTAATTTCTCGAGCTGTCTAAGTATCAATTGCTCCCCAAAATGTGGGCATAATTGAAAACTCATTTTTAATTTGTACCAAGACAAATTTAAAAAAAATCGTCCCAGGCAAAAACACGATACACTAACAATAGGCAATGTTTCAACAATCTGCCAAGCCGCTGAACAGACATCGCAAGACCTCAAGAATTTATTACCAAAATATATTCAAAATCAGAACAAAGGCAACATACAAAAAAACCGACACCGAACGATTCATAAAAGCTGCCCTAAAATAAAGAATACGTGCCTTGAGATAATTCTATACTTAGTCAAAGAAGACTCGCACCAAAGAAAAATATGTCGAGTCTTATAGGAAGCTCACACCACATACAAATGCAATACGACACATGAAATTCGATTGACTCTTTTATCTTCAACGGCTTATATTTTCTGTCACAAATATTTCATAGAAATCGACACTTTGAATAATTCAGCCGATGATGTGTCACATTAATCTGTCTTGGCAAACAAGTAGGCAGCTGATGTAGACAACCAACCAGGTGAACTAGACACTCACCCAGCTCAACCACACACACAAGCAGCTCAAGCAGGCAACCAAGCACCTCGACCAACCAAGCAGGCAACCAAGCAAGTAACCAAGGAGCTCAAGTAGACACCCAGTAGCTGAAGCAAGCAACCAGGCAGCTCAAGCAAACAACCAAGTAGATCAAGTTGCTCAATCTGACAACCAACTAGCTCAAGCACACGTCCAAGCAGCTCAACCAAAAAACTTATTCAAAATGCAACAAACTCCCCCTTCTAATCTCCTTGACATTAATGACAAAATCTGCAACAAACTCCCCCTTCTAATCTCTCCCCCTTTGTCATTGATGGCAACTCCATCTCTATCTGCAACAAACTGAAACCAAGAAAACAATGCTGCTCCCCCTGAGATATTGCTCCCCCTTTGACATCAATGACTGATTTTCAACTGCAAAAATTGAAATGGGACATAAAATAAAGCAATGAATGCTCCCCGAGACGAATAACTCTTCAATGATGGAATATAATGTCCCCACTATGAAACACAATTTAATGATAAAATAATAATGATAAAATTGAAATTAAAATATATATACTAAATAAATAAATAATACTACAATTAAAATCTAAAAATATATATATAACCAAATAAATGAATAGAATGAATTAAATAAAATCTTAATAATTGATGGATTGTCATTGATGTCAAAAGTTTGTCACCCACTCAGAATACAGTGGCTATGGCTAATTATTCTATATCTGTTTTTATACAACATATAAAAGACTCAGAATATATATATATATATCTGTTTATATACAGCTATGGTGACCACTATACATTAATATATAATAGAAACTCAGAGAATATACAGTAATATAGACAGCTACGGTGACCACTATATTTGCACATGAAACTCAGAAAATATACTTGATCATTATCTGAAAATGATATGAGCATATTGCAGTGATACTTAGAACCAAGAAAGAATGCCTTCATGGACATAATCGACTCCAGCACACGTGGTATGGAGTCATAGCTGTGTAAAGATTTGCATAATACACATAACGAACTCATGTTAATTAGGTGGGAATGTGCTGAAGACAAATAATTGCTGACTGTCGCCTCAGATTGAAGCCACACAGGGAGAATCCAATGCAACGATGTCAAACATACTGAGCATATTCATGTATCCAAACAGCCGAATCATGTGGTTGAACACTCAACACATAATATGGTCGAAATTCTATATGTTCAAGGATCGTTGAAGGAGGCATTCGCTGAAAGAATAATATCATTAATGTTTGAGATTAAAAGCCAACTTAAATTCTGGGCAAATTTATCACAGTCGATCTTTAAATTAATAATGACATAATATATAAGAATAAATTTGATTCATTATATGAGTCGATTTAAGGTTTACTGTCTTTAAAATTATATTAGTCAAAGAAACGACTTGATATCTTGGAATTGGATTATCTTGTTGATTAGAACCAATTGTATCTTTGATTGGAAATAATGCTAAGATTAGTGGCTAGTTTGTAAGAGGTCCGAATGAAGAAAAATAAATATAAAATGAAAATTAATTAATGAAAAGGTATTACTTAAAGTTTAAAGGGAATGATAACATTAAAAGAGTTGTATCTTTTGAAACATATGGTTGTCGCTTTCCAAAAGGCATTGAATTGGTTTATATAGATGGTTTTCTGTTCCAGTTGGGGGAGAAAAAGGGGAGCAAGGCCAAAGGCCCATTATCGGGTGCATACGTCAGCTAGAAGAACCATGGAAACTACCCTCATTCTGGGATATTTGCTGTCAATACCAGACATTGCAGACTGTATGAACATTGCAAGCAATTCCAGTCATAACAGGAGCGGCAACCATTTGCCCCAAGCAATAATATAATCAGTCATCGCCTGTAGTACTAATCCAGACAATAAATATCATATATCTTGCTGTTGGTGTAAATTGCTATAGTAGAAACCATAAGGATATCAGTTCAATCCACGGGAGCATACTCTTATTGCAGAATTCGGAAACAATAAGTGACACTAGAAGTGTGAATTTATATTAATTTATCTTCATAATATCAATTATATAGGTCACAAAGAGAAATCAGACTGTATAATTCATAATAAGTACAAGGCGTTCAAGTTATTGTTCCAGGATTTCAAGTTATCGTAGAAGGGGATATTACATGGAGTGAAATTACTCCCAACTTCTGTCTCAACTTTTCAAATGTATCTCTTGGCAAAGGCTTAGTGAACAAATCTGCAATCTAGTCTTTAGTAGAGACATATTCCAATTTAACCTCCTGATTACTAACCCGTTCTCTTAAGAAATGATACTTTATAGGAATATGCTTAGTTCTGGAGTGCAAAACAGGATTTTTAGACTTTAATAGCACTCGTATTATCACAAAAGATAGATATAGGATGATTGAATTTTACCTTATAACCCTCAAAGACGTTTCAAAGATGTTCGAACCATTACCGCCAAACATTGATCACCATTCAAGTTAATGCATAAACAATGAGTGTAGGATGATTCGAGGTTAAGCTCGTGTTATTCCAGTTGACCACACAAGGCACGCTCACAATTAGTAAGAGGCTAGTGGTATGGACTAAGTGGATTCCGCATGCATACATTCAACAACTTCTTCCATTCAATCTAATTTATTTATTATCTAATGTGAAGATCCAACAAGAAACCATGCACATTGTAATGAAACAACACACTTCACCATAACTTCAATGAAAATGGAGTTCATTTACAACTTAGGCAACAATTTTTGCCTTCTCTTCCTACTCTACTTTAACTTCTATTCTATTCTCTTAAGACTATCTACTGACTATTAACTTCACCATATCTTGATGCTTGCTCTTTTTGTTTGCCTTTCTTTGAAGCTTTGAAGGAAATTTCTCTCTTCGATGAAGATTCAATATTCATTCTCATTTCATAGGCTGTCAAGATACCATGAAGTTTGTGTTGATGTGTATTTTGTACACGACCAAACACAGAATAAAATACCTAAAGGTACCTTATCCTCTCTTGAATAAAGCTCCCGAATGCTGAAGATATTGCAAAAGGATCAATCGGAGAAGCTTCAAGGTTTTGTTATGTAGGATCTCTACTCGTGGATAAGCTCTTCGTGGTATGATGTGATTTGCTGGAATCACAAGGGGACTTACACTCGATGACCTGAACGTCTGATTTGCTGGAATCACAAGTCCTATTTACTAACTGGAAGACAAACAAATGGCAAAAGATGCAGGGTTCAGGAAGTCTACTCTACTACTTAGAATGCGAGAAGATGGATGAACGAATAGGTGGAGTCCTACTGGGCTGGGTCTCACCATCAGGCTTGAACAATCCGACACCAACTCAGTGCGATCTTCTAAGGGATACTTCCAATACGTTCAAATCGTACACCATCTGACAATGATCACCATTTAAGATAATGCATGAACAATAGATGTGTAATGACTTAAGATTAAGCTCATTTTATGCCAGTTGACCACGCAGGGCGCACTTACAATCAGTAAGAGGCTAGTGGTATGGACTAGACGGATTCCACACAGGTGCATTCAACAATTCTCTTGATTCACTCTAATTATTTACCATCTATAATGAAGATTCAACAAGAGACCATGCGTATTGTAAAGAAACGACACATTTCACCATATCTTCAATGAAAAAAGGGTTTATTTACAATCAAGGCAACAATTTCTTGTCTTCTCTTCCTACTTTACTCTAATTTCTATTCTATTCACTATCGATCATTAGCTATTCTAACCTCTATGAACTAACTTTTTTACCTTCTAGCTATTAGCCTTTACAAATGAGGAGCTAGGGCTTATATAGTGCTCTCAATACAATTCAATGGCTCAGATCAATTTGAGATCAATGGCCAAGATTTTACAATGAAAACCCTAATTAGGGTTTGTTACAACAAACTCAATTCTAGCCAATGAAATAATTGCATTATTTGGACATATGTCTTCCCTGGAATATTCGACCAATGGATAACCGGGGTAGGTACATCGAAGTTAGTGTCATCTTTGATGAGTCAAGTACATTGAATCTGGACACGTTGAGGTGGACCAATCTGACTGGAGGAGTGATGATTGGGACGCCACCCTGTCTGACACTTGTAACTTGGTTGATGTTCAATTTGATGATGCTGAGAAGATAACTTTAATTAACTCTTCTGAAACTATGTGCAGGATGGATGGTGTACTTTTCCTTGAAATGTTGGACTGGAAGAGGTCGTCCTTGATGATGCTGGATTGGAAGAGGTCGTCCTTGATGATGTTGGACTGGAAGAGGTCGTCCTTGATGATGCTGGACTGGAAAAGGTTGTCCTTGCCTTGGCCTGGTCTTCTTTCATCTGCAAAACAAACCATAAGATGATTAAGGACACATAATATATTTATTCTAACATAGCATTTTCTACCTTAAATCATCAACAAGAAGATATCAAAATGAAGTTTGCTCAAGATTCTTTCCAGGGACAGGCTCTATAAGAATTTCGCCCTAGACCCTTTGGAAGGGTCAGGAGCGAATTTTGCATTCCTGGCTCAAATTCTTCTCACTTTGTGACCGTTCTTGCTTAGATACATGCCCAAGGACGCCCTCATTCTCAACCAACACCAAGCTTGATGTAAATTTGGGGTAAAAGAGAGGTTTTTAAGAATTTCGCTCTGGACCCTTTGGTGTAAATTTGGGGTAAAAGAGAGGTTTTAAAGAATTTTGCTCTGGACCCTTTGGAAGGGTCAAGAGCAAAATTCACCTTTTAGGACAAAATATATCATGTCTCCACTTCAAAATACCTTCCAAGGCAAACATACACTAGTCTTCTCTCCACCAAGGCCTGGGAATCCATCTCTTGATCTTCATCATGAGCAATTTAGGGTCAGGAGTGAAATTCACCTTTTAGGTCACAACTCTTCATTTCCTTCACTTCAATTCATCTTGCAGGGCAAAGAAACATCATTTCAACCTCAACCACGCCTTAGGACTCCAAGTCTTGACTTGACACAAGGAGGAAATAGGTAGATGAAGAATTTCGCTCTAGACCCTTTGGAAGGGTCAGGAGCGAAATTCACCTTTTAGCTCAAAATTTGCATTTTTAATGGTCAAAAATCTTTCCAAGGTATTCCAAATAGCTTCTCTCACCCTAGTCTAGGCCTGACTTCACTCAAACTTTGGAGAAAAGGATGGTTTTAGGGTTTTTCGCTCTGGACCCTTTGGAAGGGTTAGGAGCGAATTTCTTGTTTTAGGCTTATTCCTCCATCTTTGATGACTCTTGGCAATTCAAGGACATGCCTAAGGACACCTTTAATCTTGATCCACACTAGACTTGGCATAAAATTGAGGGAAAAGATAGGTTTTGCACAATTTCGCCTTGGACCCTTTGGAAGGGTCAGGAGCGAATTTCTTCCTCTAGGTTTGAAATTTCATTTCTTGAACTCCAATCTACATTGCCAAGCAAAAATACATCACTCCACTTCCATATGTGCTATAGGAACCAAAGTTTTGACCTCAAAATGACTAGAAGAGAGAATTTCGCTAGAAATCATGGCTAGGGAAAGGACCCATAATGAATTTCGCCCTGGACCTTTTGGAAGGGTCAGGAGCGAATTTCTTCCTCTAGCCCAAAATCATCATTTTTGGAGACAACAATCAATTCAAGGGCAATCTCAAGGGCATCCCTCACCTTGGTCTAGGCATGGCTTGGCACAAATGTGAAAGGAATAGGTGGATTTTAGGATTTTCGCTTTGGACCCTTTGGAAGGGTCAGGAGCGAAAATCTTGTTTTGAGCTTATTCCTCCATCTTTCAACCTCAACCAACTTCAAAAGGGCAAGACACCAATCCTCACACTCATGCAAACTATAAAAAACCCAAGTTTGACTTGACTTTGTAAGGAAAATAAGTGATTTTAGGAATTTCGCTCTGGACCCTTTGGAAGGGTCAAGAGCGAAATTCACTATTTGGCTCAATTCCTTCACTTTCAATGATTTCCTAGCACTTGAAGTCATTCCTAAGGATCTCTTTCATCTCAATTCACTTTAGTCTGCAATTGCATTGGCACAATATTGGGAAAAAGGTGATTTTGAGAAAATTCGCTCTGGACCCTCTGGAAGGGTCAGGAGCGAATTTCTCATTCTTGACTTGATCTTTCATCTCTTCGATCTCATTCCTCTTTACAAGATAAATTTCATCATTTCTCATCCAAGGAACAAAGTTTTAAGCCTAAGCAAGGTCAAAAAAATAGGTTTGTAAGGAATTTCGCTCTGGACCCTTTGGAAGGGTCAGGAGCGAAATTCACCTTCTTGGCTAAAATCCTTCACTTTTCAATGCTTTCAAACATTTCCAAAGGCCAAACATGTCCATTCTTCCTTTCAAGATGCCTTGCAAATCAAAATTTGGTCAAATAAGGAAGGAAATGAGTCCTAGGTAGATTTTTGCTCTGGACCCTTTGGAAGGGTCAGGAGTGAAAATCATGATTTGGGCTTGATTGTTCATTTTTCAAACTTCAATCTTGTTTTGGGAGCAAACATAGATCCTTCCTCCTACATCTCCACCAAGATCCTGACTTTGGCTAAGGGAGAAATGAGTGCTTTCAAGAATTTCGCTCTGGACCCTTTGGAATGGTCTGGAGCGAAATTCACCTTTTAGGCTAGAATCCTTCATTTTTTTTACCTCCAATCACCCTAAGGCTAGAACATTCAAAACACCTCCAAACATGCCTTAAAAACTAGGAATTTGGTCTTGACAAGTGATAAATTGAGGTGTATAAGGATTTTCGCTCTGGACCCTTTAGAAGGGTCAGGAGCGAAATTCCTAATCTTGGCCAAAATCCTTCACATTTTTATGTTCCATCACCTCAAAACCAGAACGTTGGTCAAAACAAGGGAGAAAATGAGGTTTATGAGGATTTTCGCTATGGACCCTTTGGAAGGGTCAAGAGCGAAATTCTAATTTTAGCTCAATTCCTTCACTTTTGGTGATCATAAGTAACTCAAAGCCATGCCTAAGGACTTCCTCGATCTCGATCTACACTTAGCTAGACACAAAATTGAGAGGAAAAGATGGATTTTAGGAATTTCGCTCTGGACCCTTTGGAAGGGTCAAGAGCGAAATTCTCAATTTGAGCTAATCTTTCACTTGCTTCCTCCTTTTCATGCCTTGGATGCACTTTGCTAGGCTTCCTTCCATCCCGATCTTGCAAATCTACCCTTTAGGTCGACATTTAGCCCAAGAATTTGGTGAAAAATAGGGTTTTACATGAATTTCGCCCTGGACCCTTTGGAAGGGTCAGGAGCGAAAATCATGTTCTAGGTTTGATTCTCCTTCAAACTTACTTGACTTTGCCTTGGACATGATCCTAGATAGATTTCCTTCGATGTCTTTCGCCAATTTTCTCAACCACTCACTGACTTCCTCGAACTCACACAAGACACAACCAACAAAACCAAGCCTAAGGAAGACCTTGAGAGAAACCCTAACTTGGATCATCCACTGACTCATCCTAGCTCAAGCAGAGCCTGCTATCCAGCGATCCCCCTGACAACACTCATCATGCAAAGGCTAATAGACAAAACCCTAAAAGACCTAGAAAACAAACCCTAGAAAGCAAAAAGGAGGGGGCCCCATTTGCAATGGGGCGATGTGTGAATACGTCACAACAGTTTGTCAATAGACATTTTTTCAAGGTCAACCATTCCTTCTATAGCTGAAATTTTTGCGTCAAATCTTAAAGGTAGAGACCTTAAGATTTTTTGAATAACAATGTTGTCATCAACCTTTTCACCAAGACCCTTAAGAGAGTTCACAACTTCGTCAACTCTCAAAAAGTAAGCAGTCACATTTTCATCCTCTTTCATCTTCAAACTTTTAAATTGCGTTATATGAGTCTGAAGTTTGGCTTTCTTAACTTTTTCATCTCCTTCATATGCAATTGGAGTTTGTCCCACATGGCTTTAGTTGTATCATAGCGCATAACCTTCAAAAACTCTGTTTCGGATAAACCACACAAGATTGCATTCATAGCTTTGGCATTGCTGTCAAAAGCTTTCTTTCCATCAACATCAGTTGGAGGATTTTGAGGGATAGTATAACTGGAAACTACATTGCTCCAAACATCAAAACCAAGAGACATAAGATAGGTTTTCCTCCGCACACACCAGGAAGCATAATTTGAACCATCGAATAGGGGAGCTCTAGTAGTTGCAAGTCCTTAAAGAGTGTTCATCTTGTGTGCTAACAGGACCAACCTCCAAGCTTTTAAGCTCTATTCTGAAGGTAATTGGCTTTGATACCAATTGAAGAGCACACAGGAAATACAGAGGGGGGGGGGGTGTGAATCAGTATTTCAGATTTTGAAAACTCCCAACTGCAAGAATCACATAAAGCTTAAAGAGAGAAACCATCAAGACAGCATCACATGATTTCTCTCATGGAAAAACCCTTTTGGTAAAAAACCATGGCACAAAAATTTTCATTTTAGAAGAGGGCACCAACTTATTTACATAAGTGAGCTACAACTCACACATAGAACACCAACTTAGAACAACAGAGGCAGAGGCACCAACCTCTAATTGTACAAACAAACTCAAAACAAATTTGAACTCACAACACCTCTAAAATTTTTGGACTCACTTCACATCATAGTATATTTAATTATATCTATCTCTGTAAAAGCTTCTGCAAAGCCTGAAAGCAACACACTAAAACTCTTCACTTCATTCGATCCCCTTCCTCAATAATCTGACATTGTAACTACAAGATTATCTCTAGCAATAACAAAAATGGCTCGTCCTTAAAAATAAAAAACCTTTCCTCATATGATGGTCACTCATCAATACATATCTTATTAGCAAACAACCCCGCATTCAGGAAGGTAATACTTCAGAAAACGTTCCAAAACCTTTTTTTGGAACTACAACAAAAAAATATGCCCTCTTCAAACACCGTATCAATTAGTATACACATCTCAGCTCCTGAATTGTATGAACTAAAAATGGAAAAAGAACTGACTGCCCACGATCATCATTAATAAACAAGACATTTCTTCAGGATGGTTCAACACCCACATCATGAGATACAGTCGTGCCAAGAGAAAATTCAAAAAGAACGACCACAACTCTCAACCCTTAAAAAAAATCAGTAACACAATCCGCTCAAGAATATATATTCCGCCTCAAAACGAC
This sequence comes from Cryptomeria japonica, assembly GCF_030272615.1. Lineage (NCBI taxonomy): Eukaryota > Viridiplantae > Streptophyta > Pinopsida > Cupressales > Cupressaceae > Cryptomeria > Cryptomeria japonica. Next base: position 156,033,911 of record NC_081410.1, read on the forward strand.
ACAACTTATTTTGCATACCACTGCCAAAACAGTAATTTAACAAGCTGTCTAAGTGTCAAACACTCCCCAAAATATGGGCATAACTGAAAACTCATTTTTAATTTGTACCAAGACAAATTTTAATTAAACCATCCCAGGCAAAAACATGATGCACTAGGCAACATTTCCACAATCTGCCCAGCACAGAACAGATGTTGCACGACCTCAAGAATTTATTACCAAAATATATTCAAAATTAGAACAAAGCCAGCATACAAAAAAAACGACGTCTTAAAAAAGATAGAATGATTCATAAAAGCTGCCATAAAATAAAGGATACGTGCCTTGAGATAATTCTATACTTAGTCAAAGAAGACCCACACCGAAGAAAAATATGTCGAGTCTTATAGGAAGCTCACACCACATACAAATGCAATACAACACATTAAATTCAATCAACTCGTTTATCTTCAACGGCTTATATTTGCTGTCACAAATATTTCATAGAAATCGACACTTTGAATAATCCAGCTGATGATGTGTCACATTAATTTGACTTGGCAAACAAGTAGGTAGTTGATGCGGACAACCAACCAGGTGAAGTAGACACTCACCCAACTCAACCATAGACACAGGCAGCTCAAGCAGGCAACCAAGCACCCCAACCAACCAAGCAGGCATCTCAAGCAAGTAACCAAGGAGCTCAAGTAGGCACCCAAGCAGCTGGAGCAAGCAACCAGGTAGCTCAAGCAAACAACCAAGTAGCTCAAGCTGCTCAAGCTAACAACCAACTAGCTCAAGCACACGTCCAAGCAGCTCAACCAAAAAACTTATTCAAAATTGAACTTGAAATGTTCTAATCTTCTTGACATCAATGACAAAATCTACAACACTTTCCAGAGAGGTCATGGATGTGGAGTTAGGCTTCAAATATTTCAAAATTGGTATGAATGTTGTCCTTCGTGCAAGCACAATTGATTTATACTTGCACAATGATCCCAAAAACAGTCTCTCATTAGAGAGAGAAACCTCATTATAGACTTTACCATCAGACAAAAAATTTATTAGACACCTAACAAAGCTTACCAAAAAAACGTTGATACATTAAATAGGGACATGCTGATCTAAAAGGTGTGTTGGTAGATCCACTACCTAGAAACTGGTAGGTTGGTGGATCCACAGCCTAAACGTGTAGGCTGGTCCTTAAATCCAAAAGTGGTCTGCCTATTTACATATGAAAAGGTTGACTAGGACTGCTATCTAATAATCTCATTTTTTGACATAGAACCAAAACAAGTTCATAACAATGTCTAAAAGGCATTAGTATTAAGATAAATTTCAAACTCTTTAAAAGGATAACCTTAGAAAATGCTGAACCCTTGTACTTAGAGATCTGGTGCTAAGGCAATAAAGATAATCAATTTTTATAAAGACAAGGAACTATTTCGTTACCAAAAGGGCATGTTATGGCAAAATGGTTTTTTCATCTACATACATACACACAGGCAACACATGTTACCTAATAGAATCATATTCTTGCCATAAAACAAAAAGTTTTGATAGCAATACCTATCTGTGAATGGCTTCATCCCAAAGCAATTCCAGTGATTTTCTTGCCTCTGTCTGGTGGTCTTATTTCATGTTTTTCTCTGTTAAACTGTTTTGGATTTACAACTTTACTGTTAAATGTTAACAATATATATAATGAGAGTTTTTTGAGTTGAAATCCTTGGCATCTAATTGCATGACCTCTTCCATGAATATCCATATGAAAGGCCATGATTGAAATAAACATAGAAATTTAGAATCTCTTTGAGTGATGTGATTTTAAATGGACTAAACATATGGTCTTGCTTTCTGAAATGTTCTGTATGGAAGTACCTCCAGCTGATTTGTAAACTGGTTGAATTCTCCACTCCACTGTTCTTCATCTATGGATATCTACTAAATCAGCACAAATGGACACTTCCATGAACCAATATCAGCTTTAAATGCTTAAGAAATCAGTTAGTTCACTGTCTTATGCTATCAAGCATGTCAAACTTAAAAGTACAGAAATCTGGAAAAGGATGCAAACCACATATGCAAAAATGAAAAGAAGATGAACACAAAGGTACACCCAGAAAAATCTGTAACTGAGAGAGAATTCCTGTACCTGAGCTCCAAACTTCTCATGCCACTTCTTTTCAGTCTTACAAGTAGATGAATGTCCCAAGTACTGCCTGGAAGTCATGGCAACACAGAAAATCAAATTCCAATCCTACAGTGTGCTTGCAACTACATGAAAACTCTGCTCTACAGCTTGCCACGACCTGCAATGGACATATAGGAAGAATCATACATGAGCCAGCCTTTGCACAAGGCATTCCAAGTGTTTTTATAACTTCAACAATCCTCATTGGGTGTGCTCCTTTGCACTTAATGTCTAGAAGGGGAAGAAACATCATTTGCAACCGTTGGTCTTCCCATAAGGACAAAAAGTGTGAAACTAACACTTCATGCAGACCAGCATTTCTGAAACTGCTAGGGAGTCTCCAAAATTGTAGGGTGGCTGTGAAATTGTCAGGGCGGATATGGATATGAAACCACTCCTGCGAAAGCACCAGGGCTATTGCAAAACTGCCCCCTGCTTAAACTGGCAGATTTGTCAACAACACCAAAATACTCTGTTTTCATCATTTGAACTGTTTCTTTGACTTCCCTTAGATGCTCTGGATCAACCCAAAGTATGCAATAGTGCTGAAAAATGTCTGGTTGTCTTCAAAACTGTTGTTAGCAATGTTTTTTGAGACTTCAAAGTCTTCTTACATCTTCTTGACTGAAAGTGATAACTACTGCCCTTTCAATCAAGATCCAATTTATGGATCACCAGCAAAACAAAGTTTTAACCCATATCAATCTCTCCAGCAATGCCTTTAAATTAGGATTATGGCTTGGTCATGACATCCAAACTCATTATCATGTATCAACTGTGCCATTATTTGATGATTTGGTAGAGTTCTTTCTGCCCTTCTCAATTAAATTTCGATGATAAATTTCATCCTTCTTTGGATCACCGAAGATGTGAATTTGAGCTTTATGGTCTTTTTAAAATAAAATAAAATAATGCCTGGTAAACTTTTTAACGTGACTGGCGACGCTGGCATGACACGCCCTCCAGCTCCACGTGAAACGCTTTTGACTCGGAGAAATGAACCGGTGAGGCCACAACTAGGGGACCTCATCCCCACACTTCACTTGTTCAAACCTGCGAGCACAACGGCCCAGTGAAGACACAAGGCCTGCAAGAACAATGGCCCAGCAGGGGTTTGAACCTTGGTGGCCACTTCACCAACGAAGTGTTTTAACCGCGACACTACATGTCCAAAGACAAAATTTTGAGCTTTATGGTCTTCAACATGAGTGGGTATACTCATTTTCTTTCGATGTCTTCTCCACAAGACCCAAAGAGTGATCTGATACCCCACTGTTATGCCCCAGACACGAACATACTTTTATAGCTATGCTAAAATTCTACAAATCTGAAGCTCTGATATCACTGTTAAGATTCTAAACCAATCCGTGCAATTAAACTAACCAAAAAGAGCAGTTATGCTTTTCAAAAGATCACACAGGGAATTCCGGAACTTTGAAATATTGTAGCTGAGACTTGCACTTGCAGTTATGGGAGAGAAGCTGATGAAAAACCCAAAGGAAGTCAAATCCTTTATTGAACATGAGCAAACATTGAAGAAAAAAACCGTGGACTTAAATGCATAGATACAATGACCTGAAATCATGCCATGCAACTTAAGAATTGATGTGACGGATTTAGCTTCAGCCACCAAAGCTTCACCAAAGAGAGCAGTTTTATCCACAAACTGAATATAGGTGAGTAGTGCAATGGTGCAATGTTTGGGAGCAAAGACAGAGTTCTGGAATATATATATATTCTGATTTTTATTGGTTGACAGCATGTTCTGAAATTTTTTCTTGTGAAACTCAAATTCGAATTAAAACCTTGTGACTTAGCTTTGCCATATGAAACTTCCATGTTGTTCCTTCTATGTATTCAACAATGTTTGGTAGGACCTGAAAAATTGAAAATCAATAAAGAGAGTTGATTAAAGAGAAAATTTGGGGAATGTTAGTGATGAGACTTTCCCAAGAAAATCTACCTCACTGTAATCATTAAAATATGCACTGGGGCCGTGTAATGTCCCCAATCGGGACTTACTCTAATTTGCCTTAGAATTCCCAAATAAGGTATGGATTATATTTAGGGATGTAAATTGTCAACTTTATATCTTGAATTAGAGCCTGCAACCACATTAGTTATCATTATGAAAGATGAATAGACATATAATCTAACAATGTTAAAATAGATTTCGAATCAATATTATAATTTTCATAATGATCATGTGGGATTCCCTTAAGGCTTTTCCCAACAACCTATCCATGTTATAAAGTACCACCTTGAGCCTATCCATCAAGCCCAGAATCACAGAGTGACACTCGCCATTTTGCCTCCCAGCCCCACTCAGGGTTACTGCTACTTGAATGGATTCTTATGCTACTTGTACTCCTTGTATGTACATTCTTCCCCCTATAATGGGACAGCTAATTGGTTATAAGCTTTAAAGGAATCTTCATCATCATCAATACATACATTCCTACTTCATTATTAATTTTGCATACATTAGGAGCAATAGAGTATCTGCATACATTCCTACCTCCTATCAAATGAAAGACAAATAACAAATCAGCCAATTAATTTTGCAATGCATTATACTTCATACCACAATATTTGATAAGTATATAAACTGCTGTTTAATGTATTGATTCTGAGTCTGCAAATTGTGGTTTTCTCGAATGCTTCTGATTCTCCTTCATCCATGATGATCCCTCGATATCTTTTCAGATCTGGATTGTTTGTTCTTTTCCAAATGGTTGCTTGGTTTAAGTATTTATTTCTGTATTGTTTGCTGCTTATTGGATTGAGTGCAGACTGTATTTAATGAGTTCTGATCCTCGTCTTTCCCCATTTAGATCTGCATATAACATGTTTATGCATCTGCAGTAATACTCAGGATTCTACCTTAGAATGGATTAATATATCTTTATAAATCTGTCTCCTCATCTGTGCTTTACTTCTGCTCTAAGTCTGCTATAGATGGAAGAGATATGCCATGAATTCCCCCTAAATGACCTTCAAATAATTTGTATTTATATGCCTCAAAAGCCAAGGGCTATGCCTCTTCAAGGAAGTCATCTAGCAAGGATTTGTTATTTTATTCCTTGTTAAAATTTTTACTTACCATGGTGTTGGTGTCTGTTTTATCATCTACCAAACATTAGGATAGGATAGGAGACCCGAAGGTATTCTATCCTCTCCTGAAAAATCACTACTGATTCCAAGGTCTATATGTGCGAACAAGCGACTTTAGTGGAATAGCTTCTTGGGTAGTGTATGCTGAAATTTTCAAGGGGGACTTACGTTTGACAAGTATTCTTTTAAATTGCTGAACTTAGATGGATTTAGCAATTTAGGCTCTTCTTTTTTTTGGGGGATTTTCTGGGATTTAGACTTTCAAAAGAAAGGGAAAAAGGGATAGAGTTCAGGAAGGCTAATCTAATCCTACGAATTCTGGAGACGGTATCAACTGGGTGCTCTTGAGAAACCAAACCTTGCTTCGCCACACTAGGGACAACTACACAAGGCTGGTGCAATCTTCAATGGGTTGTGCTTATGATCGAGATGTTGGGATGCACAGGGGATGGGCTCAGACTAACTTTGCACGGTGAGATGGAAATCATCCATACACCAAAAGTATGAGCGGAGATACACCATCAATTGACACTTATCAAATCCTTCCTTCGAATTAACAACAATGAAAGCAAATCTAAATTATTTCTAAGTGTTGAGGCAATTGAAACCATGCAAATCATTCAAATAATAGATATTACAAAGCAGCGCACATGCAATATATTATCTGGAAATGACCTTAAGCAACAATACATCAAAAAACCTCACACTCTCCAAATGAGAGGAGGTAGCCTTATATAGTTTTCAAAGATAAACGAACGGCCAAGATCAAACAGTGATCAAGGGCCCAGATTGAAGGCTATAAACCCTAATTAGGGTTTCCCAAAACTAACTACCCTCGACCAATTACATTTGGGACACTTGTCCTTCTTGCTAAATATGAACCATCAATGAAAATAGAAGGTTGTTGCATTGTGAAGTGTGCCCATCTAGAAGCTTCTGGATAAGTCAGGCTCATCGAACCTGGACATGCTGACTTGGAGCGATCTGATTGGTTGGAAAATGACGAGGCTCCACCTCAACGTGTTGAATGTCTTCCTTGAATTTTCCAGTTTGTGTCAAGAAATTGTCTAAGTATGGAAATTTGATTCTTTCTTGTCACCATTTAATTCTGCTTGAGAGCTTGTATTTTTCAATTCCTTCCGAAGATGAAATCCTTCAAGAAGTTGGAAGTTTATTTAACTTTTCCATATTTTCACCAAGTCTGAGAACTTTTCTTTCTTGATGCCTTGAGATTCTTTCAAGTGCGTCGAATTTGGAGGAGAAATCTCTTCGCGAAGTATTTCTCATACTTAGCCAAATTTTGTCCCTCTCTATGCTCGGACGAACCTTGCTTGTGGTCCCGTTTTCAATTCTGAAATTGGCTCGAAACTCCATTTGTGTTTTCTGTGATGATCCTGCCTTCAGTTGCCAATTTATGTTGCGTGGGAGGAGGGTTAAAAAGCTCTGGGTAACCCCTTGCAAATATGAAATGATGGGATCAAGTTGTTCAGGCATTTGCTGTGATCATGTCCTTCTTCTCGATACCTTGACATGCCTTCAACATTTCCCATACTTAGCCAAATTTTGGCTATCTTCATGCCTGGATGAACCTTGCCTGTGAACTCCAATTGCGATCTCTATGATGATCCCTCTTCTATTTCCTCTTTGAAGTATGCCCTTACTAGGCTCTTCGTCTGAAGTTTGGAGGCTCTCTTCCTTAGCTTGTCCAGCCAGGAATGATTAACGATGGCATCGTACTCCTCCAAGTGGTCCTGATATAGATTGTCTGCTTCGTCCTTAGCCTTATACATTGTGTTGTGATACTCTGGGATCCTGAAGGCCTCTCTGATGGCCTTATCACTGATGTTCGCCAATATCCTCCCATCAGGTGCGATGATGTCCTTGCTCGTGGGGTTGTAATGCTTGGCACACTCAACCACTAGTTCATTACACTGCATGGTGGGAAGGAAGCCAACAACATGTACAATACTGCTCTTCATCATCTTTCGTGCAATGATGGTAGGCACAAGGTTGTCCAGACCAAACATTCGCTTCTTGAACTCCCTCAGATTGATGTGTCCGCAGTTGGTATCGCCGACATTCTTCCATTTTGAAGTCATCCTTGGCTCTGGAGGAGCATCTTTATCTACCTGGAACTTCATGGTGTCTAAGACCTGCAGATGAATGATGAAAACTTTAAGTTAGAAAATTTCTGCAAAATTTCGAAAAAAATAACGGGGCCGCGAAATGGCTAAGTGTTGGAAAATTTTCCATTTTTCACTCTCATACTTAGCCACAAAAATTGAATTTTCACCTCCAGACCCTCAGCCTTGAGGCCGGTTGAAGTCACCATCAAGTGTTAAAACTTTTAAAAATTCTCATACTTAACCAAAAAAATATATATATTTTTTTTCAAAAAATTTTGAAAAAATATTTCCCAAGTTCTTGAAAATATTCAGAAAAATTCATAAATCTGCGTTATGAATCTGATTTCACCTTCGAATGTGCAGAAACAGGGCTAGAAATCTTCTCGAAAATATTCAGAAATTTTCAGCGAAGGTTAAATAATCTTCTCACGCCTTGATTGTCCTCCAAAAATCCGCGAAAAATCTGGTCTAAAGCGATTATCCAGCTTCCAAAAATGTCAAAATCCTTGTCCAGATGATCTTCGAACTGAACTTTTACGAAGCTTTCCTTAGTAATTTCGAAGTTGTTGATGTAATAATGAAGTTAAAAATGAAGTATTTGTAAGCAAGGTTAAATTCTCAAGTAGAAACCTTTAAAAAAATACTTCTAATTTCATCTCCAGTTCTTTCGGAAAGTTTTTGGTCATGTTTCCAATTTTGAAAATATCTTCCAAAAGTTTCTATTTTGGTTTATAAGTTCGAAATATTAATTAATCCTCCAATATTCTTCTCTGGAAACTTTCTATTTTGGTTGAGGTTGGAAAATATCTAACAATCCATGAATTTCCCTTTTTAGAAACTTTCCATTTTGACTTTCAAGTTCAAAATCTTTGTTAATCTTCCAATATTCCATTTTGAAAAACTTTCTATTTTGGTCTTCGAATTCGAAATTTTAGATAAGTTTTTTATGACATCATATTGATTGTGTTTGACTTTTCAATGCCCTGGTGAAATTTTTAAATTTTGAATTTCCAATTTTCTTGAATTTTGGCGCACTTTTGGATATTTTCCAAGGTATGGCGGACTTTAGCTAGAGCTCCTCCTTTGCCTCCATTATGGTGAAAATTTGGCTAAGGCATTGGGGCGGACTTTGACCCTTGTTCCCACATGACCTCCATCAAAGTGGGGCGGACTTTAGGCTTAGCTCCACCATGGTCTCTTCAAACATGGCAGACTTGGGAGTGAGCTCCTCCATGGCCTCCTTCATGGCCCCCTTCAACCTTGGCGGACTTGGGCCTTAGCACCCATGTGACCTCCATCAGCATGGCGGACTTGGAGCTTGGCACCTACATGGCCTCCTTAATGGCCCCCTTCAACCTTGGCGGACTTGGGGCTTAGCACCCACATGACCTCCTTAGGTGGGGTAGACTTGAGTGTTGACTCCTACATGGTGAAATTTTGGCTAAGGCATGGGGCGGACTTTGAAGGTCTCTCCTCATGGCTCTCCATCAAGGCGAAATTTTGGCTAAGGCATGGGGCAGACTTTGAAGGTCCCTCCTCATAGCTCTCTTTACCCTTGGCGGACTTTAAACTTGGCACCTCCTACCTTGCTCTCTTACTTTGGCGGACTTGGGAGAGGGCTCCTACATGACCTCTATCTTGGGCGCACTTTGGTGGCGGCTCCCATCTTGGGCGGACTTTGGTGGTCTCTCATCTTGGGCTGGCTTTGGTGGTGTCCCCAACTTGGGCGGACTTCTATCATCTCTCCCACCTTGGGCGGACTTTGGAGACACCTCCTTTGGCCTCTCTAAGCACTCTGGTGGTGTTCACACTTCGGAATCACATAACTTGCAAAAACTAACTTTCAATCATCAGGGCCTGAAATGCTCTGAACTGGACAAGGCTTGGTGAAACTGCAGCAAAAGGTCATAGGACACTAACAAAACCCTAGAAAGCAGGAAAAGAGAGGGTCCCCATTTGCAATGGGGCGATGTGTGAAAAAGGTCACAACACATGGGAAATCGGTTCTCTTGGAAATTGTATTTTATTTTGAAAACCCCTTATACTTGGTTGGCTTTCATAGTATCATTATATTTAATTCATTAATAATAACGACTCCTAATGAAGTCGGCTTTATTTCTTTGACATCAGCGCTGCATTTTGTGATTTATAAATATCTCCTTTGTTATGGCTGTTTAACATCGCTAATTGCTGTCTTATGATGACATTAATATAAGTCGCTGCCCTTTAAGTGATCACCTCTGCTTATTGCCATCCCTGCTATCTTGTCGGTCATTCTTAGTATAGAAAATCACGAAGTCTTAGGGTTAAGATGATTTTCTAGGGCATTGATATCTTTCTTATGGCGGGGCATGACAGGCTGGCCTTATGACATGTATAATTCTATCACTGAAGTGCTTTCCATAGTTCTATATTCAAAGACCATTAATTCCCTCTAAATGCTTATTCTAGCCCCTTCAAAGGTGAAACTGGCTTCCACGTATCATCTTATAATAACTGTAGTTTATTTTTGACTAGAACTACACAATTGTTTTGATACCATGAGTCCACCACTTATGTATTTTTTTTGGACTTCTCACTCTTTCTTCTAATGGAATCTCATTCAAGTTAATGAAATACTTTGTGAATACCCTATACCACAATATATTTCACTAATTGGCAAAAGGCATGTACCAGATTCATAATAGTGTGACTTTCATTATGAGACTTGAAATTTTGACACGTACGTCTGATTTCTTTCTTCTGGCATGAGACAAAAAGGTGTTATTGTATTTAAGTTCTTGTTGGTTGCTCAAGAATCAATGCAACTTGTCTCACTCATACTGATATATTTATAAGGCCTGAAATGTTAATGCCCAAAGCTTCTTTACACCTTTCCCATTTTAAGCAATTTCTCCACATAAAATTATAATCTAAAGAATTCCCAATTGTCTGCCTCAAATTACTGGTCAGTTTTTGTGCTCGTCCTGTTCAGGTGTCATACTATCTTAGACTAACATATGATCCTTCTTAGCTATCCATAGTATGCTGATTCTTATCAGGGAAATATTAAGCAACTGACAGTTGGGTGTCTTCAATGGTCCAATAAATGCTGGTTGTGTTTGTAATGGGGCTTAAATGGTGTCATTCTAATAGATGAATGTTGTGTTATATTAATTATCTGCAAATTGCAACAATTTTAGCTACAAAGTTTGCTGGACTGCAACATATTCTCTTAGGTACCCTTCTAGATACTTGTTAATAATCTTTGTTTATTTATTGGTTTAAGGGTGACAACTTGTTCTTAAGGTAAGGCATTACCAACCAATTTTCGATATGGGAGATGAGTATCAAGGGTCAGTGTATCAGTCTCCATATGCTGCTCTATCATCATCTTTATCATCTTTTATTTTTGTCCCAAAGTTTATCAAAATAATTAAAGAAATTGTTCTATCATTCAGGAAAACACTCCATTCCTCATTTGGAGATAGATTTCTTGTCAACGGTCTCTTGTCTTTTATCCTAGCATAAATCACAGTAGGAAGATGAGGAGCTTGCAGGCTTCATTGGTGGTGTTTAATTTTTCCAAATGTTTTTAATTTGAATGTGTGAAGGGAATCTTTTAGTGATAATTTCTATGTTTAATCTTTTTGCATTTGTTCTTAACTTTATGTATTCTTTTTGGCAGGTTACAGTGCAACTATATCTGCTCCTCATATGGTGAGTCTTCTATGATTTTGATGCTCTTATGCTAATTCTTCCTGGCAACTAATTCATGCTTTTTTTTTTGAGTTAACATGAGTGTCTTCTTCATCAGAATACCAATTGAGGCTTGGACTGAAATTTACTGATTTGGAAGATGGATTTCTGTATTAAACTACTCATAAAATATTGACCTATCTGAGATTCTGATGTGATAAGTTCTATGAGCATAATCACTATTTTACTGTCAGCATGAGATTTTGCTATCTTATCATGTTTATTTTATGTTCCTTACCTACCTCAAAATGTCTCTTCTACTTCTCGAACTAATATAGTTTTAAATGATGAACTATATGTTCTAGAATCTGTAGAAACTATTTTTTGTATCCTCAACTGCTTCTAGTCTGAACTTTTTTCTCGTCTTTTGGGTTATGCTAAACAGTCATTTCAATTCTATGTGCTTATACTCATTTCCAAGTGTCTTCTACTATTCCAATTTCTCAAGTCTTTATCTACTTTTAAGATGGACATTCTTCTTATCTCTGGTCCAGGCCACTTTTGATCTTGCAGAGGTCTTAGTTTGTTTAAATTTTTTAATCTGTAGCATGCAAAGTTGCACAAGCATACTATCTGGGTTTGTATTCCATTCAAGGATTTTTCTACTGAAGCTGTTTGTATAATTTTCCTGTGTACAATCCAACTCCTCAAAATAATTAAAGGCTAAGTTACTGAATTGGGTATGGGTATGGGTATGTGGATATGATACAATGGTATAGCAATTTTTTTGGAGGGACCCTGGGGGTGAACCTTGTGAGGAACCCAGGTGAACCCAAGGGGACCCAAGGGCTGTTAAAAAAAAACAGAAAAAAAGTTATTTTTTTTAGAATATTTTGATAAATGAAAAAAAAAGTCTACATACATAATTTTTCTCATGAGTGATAAAATTGTGAAAATGGCATGCATACTGAAGGTTTGTGTCGTTTCAAAGGCCTTAAGAAACTTGATTACAATAAGGGGGTGATGAGGAATTGAGTCTAACTCGTTGAGTGTGTTGACTTAAACATTTTTGTTGCACAACTTGCCCAAAAAAATCTTTAGATTAGGCGTCGTGTTCAATGGCTAGTGGAAGTGACATTGTGACTCATTGTGGTTCAAGTGAAATTGAACCAAATGTTAGAATTTGATGCTTTTGATGAAGATCAATATGAAGATTATTAAATATTTATTAAATATTGATTGTAATTTTCATTGTGTATTGACATTTAACAAATTATTAAATTATGAATTTGAGAGTATTTTCATTTTGCAAATTATGAGGTATTTAAATGTTTTTTTACTGGCAATATTGTTTATCATTGTTTTATATTATATTCTATTTTTTTTAATATATTTGTGGTTCCTGGGCGAACCCAGTGAAGAATCCGAATTGGACCCAAACATGAACTGTACCCACATGGGTAACGGGGTGGGGGTGGTGGTGGTTAGAGGAACCCAGTAACATAGCTTTTTTTGTGCAAGAAAATGAGGAGGGGCTATCCAAAGGGAGGAAATTAGCTCATGTAAATGTTGAGAGACTAGAGAAGAAGACTAATTTTGTGTCCCATATCATGTTCATCATGTAGGGGTAGTTAAGCAATCCAACAAAAAGCTATACATGGAGAAATGTCCAAAATGTCTCCTTAAGTTAAAATCAAAACGTTGTGGGAAGGAAGGCATCATGATGCAGAGGCATTCTGGTTTTGTCAAGGGGAGGAAATGCAACTTGAGTAAAACTAGAATGCCTCTGTAATGCTTTTGTTTCACAGAAAAGTCATAATATAGTGTCATTCTAGCATCTTTAAAACAAAATTTAACAGGATAATCAGTATTAATGGTTCAGCCTTTAGTTGACATAGAGTACCCATGCTGAAGGTGGTAACTTTGTTCCTTTCAAGAGGGTTTCAATATCAGCCAGCTCATTTGTGATGATTTTTGAAGGCAACGCTACACATAAAGATAATATTATCCGAAGAATTTTGTAGCATAGATTTGTATTGAGGCGGCAATATCCATGATTGTACTATATGGTACATGGTATTTTAGCCCTCTTGGTGAATTTACTTCTCAAAAATCTTAAATGTAAGCTTTGTTGATTTAATGTTTTTGATACGAGACAATTAATCTTTATAGACATAAAGTCATACATGTCCAAGGGTCAAATTGATATTGTGAAACCTCTTTTCTTTCCTATGTTTCAATAGGTTCTTTTTATGTCAACCTTGATTTAACATCACAAGCAATCCTTCCACCATCCCTTCTACTGGAGGTTGTAACTATATCCTGTAAGCTTATGTTCACATCCATAGAGTTCCAACATTGGTGGCTAAAATGGTGGTGTTATTTGGCAGTCAACTCTAGTCCAAAGTGTGTCAACGAATTTGTTGCAGAAAACTAGCCAAATAAAAAACTAAAAGGAGGATGTTCATGACAAAACAAGGAGTATGTTAATGACAAAAAGAAGGATGAGTTGACTAAGGTTTGAAAGAAGCAGGAGCAAAAAAACGAAGAAGAAACCATATTTGTTCAAACAGCTTTACACGCACAAAACAGAGGAGATAAATGGTATGTTGATAGTGGTTGTTCAAGACACATGCCAGGTGACGAGTAAATTTCTTATTCTTGAACAAGTGAATGAAGGGACAGTGAAATTCGAAGACAATACTAAGCCAAATATAAAAGGAAAAGCGACTCTTATTCTGGATAATGGAAAAGCAAAAATCGAGAATGTCCTAGCTTTTGTTCATTTGTTGGTATTGTGTTCCCAGGAGATCTCTTATTACTGTGTCGAGGGCAGCATTGTATGTCTTTTTATCTTTGTAATCTGCCAAATGACAACAGACGTTATCGAATCTAATAAGGTTGCTTTCTGATTTATTATCAAATTTGCTTTGGCCAAGGGGGAGTAACTGGAAAAGCATAATCTTATCCCCAGCCAAAGTTGTATGAGGCCGTATACCGGCAAAAGAAGAGATCTGGTAGTCATTGTCATAACTCATCATAGGATCCGGCAAGTTGTTGCGAAAATCGAGGATATAGAAGACAGCTCATGTGCATTTAATGCGAAACCCTGATGAAAGAATATAAGGACAGCGACTCGCTTAATTGTTCTTACCTCAATATAAAAGCATTCAAGAGTTGTTAAGGCGATCAAGGCAACCAAGTGATCCTAGGGTTTCTCCGGCAAGATTCCATCAAGGTCAACAATCTGCAGAATCAGTAATCATGGCTGCCCCCATAGTTGTTGATGTTGCTTCCAAGCCCCGACCCGTATTCACAAAGACACCCTATGTGGCAATTCAGACTGTAATGTCCACACTTCTCTAGCTGCTAATCAGATGCATAGATTTGCCTAACACCCATCTCCGCAGGCAAATTCATAGTGTAGGGGGATGACCGGTTAGCCAAAGAGGACCAATACGTAGTCAAATTTTGCTTTGGTGAACCATTTATAATAAAACTTTATAATCTTATGTTATAAAGTTACTTTTTCTTAATAAAAAGTAACTTATAAGTTACTTTATGATTTAATAAGTAACTTTATTTAAGAAAGTTACATGGCACTTTTCCCTAGGTGATAAATTCATTTTAAAAAGTGGTCAAATTTTAGTGATGAGCCAACCCTCATAGCTGAGCGCTCCTTGGAGAAAAAGAAGATGCCAATGGAATCTTGCCATTTAGGGTTGCGTAGGGTGTGGGAAGCATATAGCAACCTTGGTGTGGCATATTGTGACATTCGACTATTATTATTTTTGAAACTTTCAGCTCCGCAAACCTGCAATCGGCAGCTACAGAAAAGGCACAGGGGTTGAGAATGTTACCTCTCAATTCTGGACCGGTTGGATGCAAACCCAGCCATTCATAGATCTTTGGCGTTAAGGAAGAAGCATAGATTAGGCCATTTTGGGTCAAATTCTGGGTATTCACAGTCTGCAACAGCAATTACAAGGTTGAATTCTCTGATCTGGGCAGTCTACAGGGTATTTGCAGCAAGCACAGTCATTCAATCAGCAAGCTGTACTCTTCCAGACAGAGCCGTACCACCCCACCTTGCTTGGAGACCATTAAAAATAATATAGTGGGTTTTAATCCATCTAATTGCTTCTAAAATCATTGTTGGATGTTAGTTTGAACTTTGAATAAATACATGATCTCTTCAGCAGTATTGGAGCAATTGTGGGCTACATGAACAATTTATTGGGAAAAGGCTAAGTTGCCGGTACGGGTACGTGGGTACGGCAATTTTTTTTTTTTTTTGGGGGGGGGGCTGGGTACGTATGGGTACATCCGTACAAAAAAATGTAAAAATCATAAATATATGCATATATGCAGTCTAATAAGTAGAAACAAAAATTAAATTTAGAATCTCACATATCATCCATATGCTAAACAAAACTTGGAACTATCATATATGATTCATATAACTATAACAAAATTACAAATTTACTTTAAGTCTATTCTAATATGAAATATCCATTTGTCAAACTTTGAATGTTATGATGGATATCGAATTCATTGTTCATTGGTTCAACAATAAAATAACACAACTAATAATCAGCAATAGCATCATATGGGTCACTAGGAAGATCAAGATCAACATCATCATTGACATTAGATGATGTAGGTAGAGTACTGGAACCACATGCAGCCTCACTGCCACTTGCACTAGCAGCAAATTGGCTATCAGACTCCCCAGAAAGTAAAGATTGTGTGGCAGCTGAAAAATCCAAATCAGTTCGCTCTGGATCTACATCCCAAAACTTTGTGCTCCCTTCCTTGTACTCATTTTGTTTATGAGTAAGAATGCGCAAGTTTGAATGCACATAAACGAGCTCTTCCGCCTTACTTGCTGCCAGTTGGTTGCGTTTCACTGAGTGGATAAAGGAGTATGTGCTCCAATTTCGCTCATATGAAGAGGAACTAGCAACCTATTGAATAATTGACACAAAGTGAGACGGTGACAATTATAAAATAGTAAAAAATATAAATTTAGAGAGCAATAAAAATTAAGAAACTTATTGCGATAAAACTTTGATTGCAAGAGTTTGAAGGTTTGGTGATGTATGGCCATTGAGGTACCACCAAGCATGAGAATCCTTTTTATACTTGTCACGGAGAGCGGAAACACTTTGACCATTGGAGGCTACAAAATCAGCAAACTCACTTGTCATTAAATCCTCCATTTTAGAATTGGTGAAGAGTTTAGTAAGTGCTGTCCTACACACTTCACTGACTTCTGAATCTCTATATGGTGGTACCCTTGATGGCTTAGCAAGCATTTCATCACTATAAAATTTGGGAGTCAAAGCAAATGCAAGAAGATGTAGTGGGGTGGTCATTTTGTTCCACCGCTCAACACAAATTGACTGAACCTCTTTGAAGAAAGTTTCTTCGGGATCTTGCTCTTTTGCATTGATGATGGCTTTCATTTTCTCAATCATCGAGTCAATGCCATCATATACCTCTCCCAAACATGGGTGATCCATGTCAGTATAACGGATCATACTCATGATGGGCTCAGTGAAACTCATGATGGGCTCAGTGAAACTCAAAAGATATTCCACTTGATCCCACCAAGTGTCATCTAGGATCATGCGCTTTACATTTGTTGCCCTTTCAGTATTGGATTGCCTCCATAGGGACCAACTTTGACTAATTACCATGCTAGCAAGTGGCTATCGCACCTTCACAAGTCACCTCAAGACGATTGTGTTGGATGCAAATTGAGTCTCGACAACCTATTCAAAAATTAAAAATAAAAATTAGAATACAAAGAAGACATGATTAAAAAAATAAAAATTAATGATTACCAAAGTGAAATGTAGATTTTAAAAATTGAAGTGTTTCAATTACCTTTAGCAACTCCAACTGTGAAAATGATCTGAAAATGGCCTGTGACATGTTATGGTTTGTGATGAACATTTGTATCTCTTCAGCCTCAACATAAATTTGTTTGATCCAATGTATTTTCCTGCCTATCTTTTGTAGCATGAGGTTGAGAGAGTGGACAGCACAAGGTGTCCAAAATATGTGTTCAAACGTTGTCTCAATCAACATACCTGCAACTCTACAATTCTTTGCATTGTCCATTATTACTTGGACAACATTTTGAGGTCCCTCATCTTGAATGCATTGTATAAGGATGTTAGCAATAAATTGTGCATCCTTCACCTGTCCCTCACAATCCACAGCTTTCAGAAACATTGCCCCTTTAGGGCACATTGCAATTACGTTAATTAATGGCCGATTTTTGGTATCCTTCCATACATCTGAAATGATGGACACCCCTGTTTGTTTCCATGAATTTCTAATGGGTGCCAATGCATTGTCTATGTTTTTTACCTCCTTTGCTAGTAAGGTGCTATGCACCTTCTCATAACCCGGCCCTGTGTACCCTTGTGGAGCCTCATTTACCTTTCTCAACATATCCTGCCAATATGGTGATTGTACCACATTAAATGACAAACCGTTTGCATATAGACATCTTCCAACGGATTGATCTGCAATCTCTCTAGCATCATTCTTAAATGCTCTCTCTAATGGTCCCCTGCTTCTCTTCACAATAACATGTTCTTCACTAATTGGGTCCAAGAATGGGTGGCTCTGTACCACGATATCAGGAAAATCGCTATAAGATGGAGAAGTAGGGGGCCTCTTTGATCTACTTCCTCTTCCTGTCAACAAAGGATGGTTTGAGGCATGACCAACTCTTGCATCTGCTTCCTCTTGCTCTCTAACATATCTTGCTATTTCTTGAGGTGACATCCCATTTCCATCCTTTCCTAGACATGGTTTGAGTCGAAAATTGGCTAAGATTGGTTAAGATTCTAGCTTGGAATCTTTCACAGACTGATCCCAGTGGAGCATTCTCAAAAATTCCGATTGGGGTTGTTCTGGCGGAAGATGTTAGGTCTTTCATTCACGTCAAGCTGGAAGAATTTGTTCATCATGGTAAAATGCTAGATCTTTGGACCAAGCAAATTGCTGATCAATGTGGCCAGGTCTAAGTGACTCTGGCGAAATTCCTGGACTGAAGTCGGCCAAAAATAAGGTTGTTACGGAGTTAACTTGTGCCACATCCGACAAGTGTTCTCTAGCAATTGACAATGTCAGGATTCCGACAATTAAGTATCTATTTATGATGGTCAGAAACAAAATTTATTTCACAAACAGAGAGAATTCCATTTCAGCTACTACAATACACATGGCTTATGAGATGACGGAGTTAAATAAGGATTTCGAACTCTACGAAATCTTGCGTCAGCAATTCTTGGAGAATTTTGTTCAGTGTAGAGAGAAGAAACAATTATTCAAATTCAGAAGCCTAGCTCTGTGTATCTTGTTCTACTTCATGGAAGCTTTACCCGGTCGTAGTAGGGTTTTTTGGTCATCAGATTGCAGACAAGCTCCGAGGATTTATTAATGAAAAGACCAGAGAAGAAGAGTTTGCAACTTTCTTTGCCATCTTTCAAATGAACATGCATAATAGAGACAAAATTCGGAAGGGAATTGTAGCCAAATACAAAAAGGATATCACATTTGTAATCACAACTGATAAATGCTACATGGAAGTTGTGGTGCCCAGAAAAATCTAGGCTCCACCATTTGGATATGAAGTTCCTTCTGATACACTTGGTGGTGCAGCCAAAGTTCTCTTGGAAAGTCCGGTAGATGAATCCCAAGAACATTTTGGGACTGCTGATGAAAATTCCTTGTAGGCTCGGATGGAACTCACCGAGGACCGTGAAAAGACACTGAAAAAGGTCATTCAAGAATCTCTTGACAAGGCCAATTTGACTTAAGAAGAAATTTCGAAAGTTAGGCGATCTGGAAGGCTTGGTACATTCGGAACAGCCAAGGCTTCTCAAACAAAGCTTCTCTCTTCAAGCTCTCCAAAGAAGAAAATTGAAATCAAAAGGAAAACCATCGTCTTGGAGTCTGAGGAAGAAGAAGAACCTGAGCAGTACCGGTACATCCAAAGGGAAGAAGACCAAGCCACAACTCGATGTAGAAAGTCTGTGTGAATCCCTTGCTCAAGGTAGAAGTCCAAGAGAGGTAGCTAATTTGTTTACTAAAGCCTCTGTTGAAGATCATAATACCATGATTAAAGCTTTTATAATGTATTGTGTAAAATTTGAAGCTGCAATTGATGAATATAGAAACATTGTTCCAAAAGAATTGTATGAGGACTTAATGAGAGTTAGGCAAATCTCTGGAGGAGAGGAACAAACCATTAAAGACCATGTACTTGAAGTTGTCGGTTCAACTCTGTCTCTGAAAAATAAGGCCATCTTATTGGGAGTGTGCAAAGCTGAGTTGAGAACCAAGAAAAATTTAGATGATCTCATGCTTGGTGTACCCAATGCTAAAGAGAAGGTTCAGAAAGAAATTTTGGATACGGTTATGTCTATTGCAAAGAACAGTGGTCTTTTCTTCTCTGATTCCGGTATCACCATTGGCATATCTGAGGATGTGCATATTACTGTTTCTGAAGACAAAGATGAGATGATCCCTCAACTAGTCATGTTAATAATCCAATGGATGTGAATGATGTGTCTGCTATGGAAAATCTTGTAGATAATATTATGAGTAGTAAGGTTGTTCCCAGAACGTCTGAAGTCCCTCTGGTCAACTTTGGGTCCGACAAGGGCATAGAAGTTGTAGGTTCCTCTGATAACCAAGTATTCGACAAGGATGAGAGGAACACTGTATGCAATGTACCATTAGAAGTGAAGATAGATATCCCAACAAAAGAGTCCAGTGTACAGGTATCCATAATTGGTACCAATCCCGGTTCATCCGAAGGTGTCTAGAAAAAGATATTTTCTGCTCCTTTGATTCTTCCACCTGTTACATCTTCTATGCAATCAATTGACTTCTCTAATGTTGATCAGATGCAAAAACCTGAGATTGGAGAAGCGTTCATTTCCTCTGCTAGGCAAGACTTCAGTAAAGGTAACAAGATTGTTGAAGATCTTTTGGTAGTACTGAATGCTGCTATCCTTGAGTGTCAATTAGATCCGGACACTCCCAGTGCAGAAAAATGCAAAATATTGATCAATTCCTTGGGTAGTCAGGCTGTAACAATCAGAAAGAAATATGAAAAGGACTTAGCTGATGACAGAGAAAAGCTTCTGTAGGAAATCAAGTCCAAATGTGAATCAGCTTATCAACATCTTTCTTAGCTTATCTCTAAAAGTCAGTCTTATTTGGAGAACGGTGATATATTGTTTGCTTTTAGTCTTTAGTGGCCGGATGCCAGTCGAAGCATCAAAGATGAAATGAATATCATTGAAGACAATATCTGGTAGGCATAGGTAAACTTCAAGTTATCTAAGGATTTATGTGGCTCCAGAAGGTCAAAGATTGAGGAACTGCATGACATATTATGAGCTGCAACAACAAAGAGACAATATCGTCATCTCCTTAGGTAAGCTAGGAGATCTGAGCAACGAAAGTATCTCTTTCATGAATAGGGCTCTTTCTCATGCTTCTCAGTTATCTTACACTGATCCTGGTTTCATTTCTGAAGAAGAGCAACTACTTGCATCCCTATTGGCTCGAATCGAATTTTTGACAGAAGCAATCTTTCATTGGGACTCGCACAAAGACACTTGGACCGCTCATGCCTAGAATATCAAGCAGTCCTCCGGAAGATAGTAACTGTTCTCGTCAGGGGGAGTTCATATTTTTGACTTTGCTTACCCTTTGTCATTGTTGTCAAAGGGGGAGTAGTAGGAGTAATTGAACTAGTAGTTAATTACTCTCATCTATTTTATGCAAAGACTATTGATACTTCTGTTAGTATTTCCTGTTATTATTTTAGCAAACTTTCTCTATATGACCTATATTGCCATCAATGACAAAGGGGGAGATTGTTGGCCCATTTGTCATTGTTGTCATTGATGTCGTTTGGCATTTATGTATGTTATCCGATTCGGAAAGTTTGCTTCTTTATCTTATCATTTATGCATAGTTTTGGGTCCGGTATTTTGTGTTAGTGGAAGATGTTTTTCGTTTCGGTCTTATCCAAACATAATAGTTGCACATGCTTCTAGATCCACTCCTATCTGGATACGTTGAGATGCGAATCTCTCCAGTTTGTAGCTAATAGCCAACACTGCATGGAGACACCCAATTGCTGTAGCGTGTGGTTAAGTCCGATCTCATCCATTCCGGTTGAGCCGACTTGAGAATCAAATGATGCGGATATATATTATCAAGGGTATCATGTGCTAGATGCATGGTTGTTGAAAAACAACTATTTTGGTGTACTATATGCGAAAAGACTGGTTATGTTTTTTGTGCAAGTTCGGTACAGCGAATTTGTGAGATAGTTTATGTGCTTCAAGGGAACTGTATTCTATGCATATGTTAGATGCAATCACAACAGTTCAAATTTTGTATACTTTGTAATTTGGCTTTAAGCCTTCTTTTGTATATTGGACAAAGAGTTCAAACCGGCAGTGAGCCAAACCGGTAGTGAGCCACCTGTTTTTGTACCGTTAACCGGTTGCATATTACTCTATTCTTGGGAGTATCATCTCTTTGTGGTTTTTCCCATATTGGGTTTTTCATGTACAAATCTGGTGTTGTGTTATATCTCCATTTTTGTTTACTGCATTTGAATTATGTTATGTGATTGGTTAATTAGAAGTTTAAATAAGTTCCAAGGGAATACTGATTGACCCCTCCCCTCTCAGTATTTTGGTTATTCAACAACACCATGTTCATTCATCCATACAAAATTGTGTAATGTCCCCCTATTGGGTCTTTAATTGCCCCAAAATTCTCAAATGAGGTATGGAATATGTAAATTGTCTACTTAATAACTTGATTTAGAGCTTGCAACCAGGTTAGTTATTATTATGAAAGATGAATAAACATATAATCCAACAATGTTAAAAATATAATTCTAATCATCATTATAATATTCATAATATACATGTGGGATTTGTTGTGATGTTTTCACACATCGGCTCATTGCAAATGGGGATAGACCCCCACTTTTTTGCTTGTAGGTTAGTTCTTTTGCTTAGTTTGCTTTGCTTGGCGATAATTTTGGTATCGTTAACCTTTTGCTTGTGAGGGGATGCAATGTCTTTGTTGTTAGGATTTGATCAAGTCGGGCAGTCTAGCATTAGTCAAGTCCCCCTCTAGACTAGTTTGGAGTCTTTGTAGCTCTAAGTGCTTAAGTGATAGGTGAGGTTCAAGGTAGTCATTAGATGATGCTTCATAGTGTGACCTCTAGGTTAAGTCAAGGTGAGTCTTAGGTGTGATGAGCAGTCAAGTGAGCAAGTGGACATCTTCAGGTTAGAGCATAGAAGCGAGGATCAATCAAGGAGTGATGATCAATCAACTGAGACAAAGGTCTTGATGATGATGTTAAATGGAACTGGCAATGAGTGAATCTACCCCTCAAATCCTCCAAATTTGCAAGCAAAGGCGTTGAAATGATCAACTCAGGCAAGCAATGAAGTGGTCAACTCAAAGTGCAAGTCATGAGATTTTTCCTTGACTTCCTCAAATCTCTGGCCTAGATGACATTTTTTCTCGACTTCTTCAAATCCCTGACCTAGATGAAATTTTTTCCTAACTTCCTCAAATCCCTGACCTAGATGATATTTTTCCCTGACTTCCTCAAATCCTCGACCTAGATCAGATTTCTCCTTCACTGGCCAAAATCCACGACCTAGATCAGATTTTTCCTTCACTGGCCAAAATCCATGGCCTTGATCAGATTTTTCCTTCACTGGCCAAAATCCACAGCCTTCATCACAATTTTCCATCACTTGATAAAATCCACAACTTCTTGGTGAAGTGTAGCAATTTGTCCACCACTTGGTAGAATCCACTATCAGACTTCAAAATGTTAAGAATCTCAGACTTAAAACCCCAATCAGACTTGAAGTGAGTGAAATCAGACATGGGAACATAAATTAGAACATCATTTCAGCCCCATTAGGAATGCATATAAGATTAGAAAGTTTGAAAGATGTGTGAAATCGGTATATAGCAGGTATATTTGATGGTATCTTGTTTGTTTTGGCAGGTGATTAAGGAAGAAAGTGAAGGAGCCAGCTGCAAGCAACATCAAGGTAGGGATGCACTTCGAGGGAAAGACTTCACCAAAGCTCTCTCTACGTCACTTCAGCAAGAGAGAATGCATCTCAAAGTTAGGCCACATGAGGATTCAACACCAACTTGAAAGTGGATATGAAGAGGACAACAAGGCAGAGGTGGATTACATTTATCCTTCAAAGAAGAAAGATCTGACCGTCATCAAGACTTTTAAGAATATAAGAGGTAGTTGCAAGAATCAAGTTATACAAGGAGGATCAAGCATTGACGATGAGGAGGAAGTTGGACAATCTTGAATTTCCTCTATAAATCCAAGAATTGTTGCTAGTACACCAAGAGAGTAATCCAAGATGTCAAGTGAAGGGATTCGGGATCAAGGATAGGTGAAGGTAATCAAATTAAATAAGATGATGCAATTTGGGAATATCTCGCACCATCATCACCACAGGCGCTTGGAAATGTTGAGTATCAAGAGATATTGCTCGAATCGCAAACTCTTCCTTGTGATGAGTTACAAGGAGCAAGTAGCTGTGGTGGCGCTTAGTCATCACCAACCCAATCACATCATTCCAAGTTAGGGCGTCCAGATTCAATGCACTTGACTCATCCAACGAGGAGGATAACTACCATATGTGGAGGCACAAAGTTTGATGTACCTAACCTCATCATTCATTCGTCAACATTCAAAGAATGACATGTGTCCTAAAGAAATGCAATTTTATCATTGGTCAACAATTAAATGTTATGTAATGGGTATAACAAACCCTAATTAGGGTTTGTATCTTTCAATCTTGGCCATTGATTTGGATTTGATCCAGGCCATTCATTTGTAATGAGCTCTCTATAAAAGGCTCAGGCTCCTCATTTGTAAAGGTTAATAGTTGGTTAAGAGTTGGGAGACAAATAATTAGATTAGAGGTAGAGTAGGAGGAAAAGGTAGAAATTGTTGCCAAGCATGTAAATAAACATACTTTTCATTGAATTTATGGTGAATGGTGGTGTTTCTTTTGCATATTGTATGCTTTCTTGTTATATCCTCATGTTAGATGAAGTTCATTGATTGTGATGTAGTAATGTGTGGATGTTGATAATTCCTTGGTTCATACTATTTGTGGTTGGATGATTTTCAATTACAGTGCATAGTTAGCTTGAACATCAAAATGTGCTAACTTCAATTGTGGATATGTTTGTTGAAGTTGCGCCAATGTATTGGGTATTTGGATGAACATTCACGATATGAAACCTTTCATCTACATTGGAAGATTGCATCAGTTTTGTCTAGTTGTTGGCAACATGGCGAAGCAAAGCTCAGTTTAAGGAATGTGTCCATCCAAGCATGATCAAGTGCTATCATTGATCTTAGGAATAGATTAGATTTCTCTAAACCCTGTTACCCCTATTTTTGCACATGTTTAATTTTTCCGTAATTTCCTTTTCAAGCAAAAATAGAGTACATTAATGCCATCCCGATGTTGTTTCGTTATAAATCCCTCTTGTTTTGGCCTTTATATGCCGAAGTGTTCCTTTTGAACCTTCCACTTGAACCTATGTGTAAGTTCAATAGTTCATTGGTTCAAAGTTCATCCCGTGTGTGTATGTGTTGAGTCCTTGTTAAAGTAAGTTTTAAGTGTGCAGGAGGAATCTCAGTGGTGAGTGAACTTGAACTGTTGAACCTTTCATCTCGGTTCAAATGTTCGCAAGTTCAAAGCCCATGGTGCAAGCAAATATAAAGGCGGGTAATCAATGGAGGGAAATGGTTAAGAAAAGGAGGAATATTTTGGGAATCTCGAGCACTTAAATTTTAAAAAGTTTCCATAAACGGAAGTGATCATTACACGGTAAGCGCCTTGAGCGGAGTGATTTGTAATTAATACAAGTGTCAGAATTATGTCACTTCGACATTAACCCAACACGAGTGGATTTGATACTTGAAGCATGGCAATTATGAAGCCGGGTTTTAAGCCTTTTATAGATTTCAAATGAATTGCTCCGTCATTAATAAGCTAAAATTGGCAAGAAAGGAATTCAACACTGGAGGTAATTAGTTCTGTTCTTCAGGGTTAGCAGGGATTTAGTTTGCATGAAGGCGAGTTCTGAAATTTCTCGCCATCTTTGTTATTTCTTTGCCATAGAAGGAAACTAGGTGAATTTCCTGCATTTGTTTTAGTTGGGTTTATTGCTTCATTTTCTATCTGTTTAAATCATTGCCATGAGGCCTGTATGTCCAAAATTAGGGTTGAGCTCTGGTCTTGCATGTTCTTTACTTGAATTTGGGGATACTTCTTTAGCTCAAGCTAGTCTAGAAGACTTTTTAGAAAGAGCTAGAAATCTTACAAGTTCCCCTATGATGGAGAAAATTGTTAATAGTGGGCTTATAGAAGCCGCTGCTTTTCCCACGGTCGTGCGATGCCCAAAATTGGTTCTTGAATGTATGAATAGGTATGATCCAGAGCATAAGTGCATTAGGTCTATAGACGGGGGTGTATTGTTGAATGTAAATAGAGAGACCATAATGGCTGTAACGAAGACTCCTCCAAAAGAACCTTATGCAGACTGGACCATAACTTCATCCTATGGTTTCTTTTCTGAGAAGAAGGCCCAATATAGGAGTGTAATTGCTAGAAACTGACTTCTAAAATTCCTAAAAGGTGGTTCAAGGTTACCCAAGCCATTGATGAGAGAACACCTTATTAAGGAGGTTAGAGATATTGTAATTCTGTTGCACAGAGTGAAAGGTAGCCAACAGGCCTTTTTCTAGGAAGATTGGTTGTACTTTTTCATCCAAGTGCTTTTAGTAGGAGAGCGGTATTTAGATTGGGTGGAACTCATGCCTTAGACCTTTTTGTGTTGATTGAAATTTGTAGACAATTGGCTCACATTGATAGAAAATCAATAGCAAAGCAAAATTCAGGCGTCAGAAGGAGGATGTGGTCCAGGTTCACCGTGAACCAAATTGTTACTCTCAAATTGGAGATGAATGTTTCTGAGTTTATAGGTGAAGGAGAGGATGTGGTAGATCCGCAATATGCTGAAGGTTCAGGGTCCTATCCCAAAGATTGATTGGGATAAAGATGAAGAAGATCAAATCCGGCTCAGAACATTCCCTTTGATAAGAAGAACTGAAAAATGGTTAAGGGACCAAAGGATTGGAAAAGTGATGATCAAATACAGGCCCTAATTATTTCATCTAATGAATTTGTTCGATCTTGTGGTGCAGGTGATATTAAAGTTAAAATTGAAGGTACAACTACCAAGAAATCAAAGAAATCCTCTGTGAGCCAACCTGTCCACACTACTCGATCCAGGAGTAAGAGTAAAAGCAGGAGAAGTCTGGACAATAAGGTGGTCGTTGATTTAGAGGCACTTCAAGAGGTTGAAGATACAATGGCTGATCAAAACCAAGAAACGCCTGCTGTGGAGAATATTGATGCAGAGAAACCACTTGAAGAAATGTCGGATCCTATAAGCACTATGGTGGTAATAAATGTGACACCCAACCAGGCTCCTCTAGATAAAAGTGATGCAACTAGTACCCCTCGATGGTTGGAAGCCTCTTTCAGCAGCAAGAAAAGGAATGTGGTACCAATATCTCTGCCGATCGAAGACATGGTAAGCAAATGTTTAGGGAAAACCCCCAAGTCCAAGAAATTGAAAACTACTTCAAGGGTGTATTTCGATCTAGACACAAGAAATTGGATTGCAGAGGTAGCCCGCCAGTAATAGATGAAGAGGTAGAAAACCCCACAGCTAAAGATTTTACTGTTGAAAAGATCAACCTTGGGATTGCCTCGAGAGCTACAAATGTACATCACTTGGAAGCCTCTACCAAAAAGATAATCACTAGGACTTGGAAGGATGAAAAAGATAAACAAGAGTTGAAGCAGACATTGAGGTTAATGGCTAAATACATTGAAGCAATTCATAATCCCAACCCTCAACCAATAACTCAGTTGCCTACATCTTTTGACCCCAAATCCCCAATCAATCAAAAGATGCTGGGTCAGATTCAAAGAAGCAAAATGGAAACTGAGGTATTTCTTGATTGGTTAGGAGTGATTCAAGTAGGTACAGGATACATTAGAGATTTGAGCAAAGTATATGAAGATACCGTGGTGGTGATCAAAGAGTTGGAAACATAAATGGCCTCATGGAAAAAGGAAGAAGCCAAATGGATGACAATGATCGCTCAGATGAGCAAAATTCAAAAGTATGGTGTAATTAAATTTCTGGTAGAGAAGGCTGTGCCTGGCTTAGATGATAATGTGTTATATGTATGCAAGAAAAGCATAGAATGGAGGAATTCAATTGTGAAACAGGGACACGAGGAATCTGTTAAGCTGTTGAAAGAATTAACACAACTCACTCTGTTAATGAAGAATGATCTAAAATGTATTGATGTCAAATGTTTAAAAGATGATGGTAAAACCATAGAGGCTATAGATATCATAATTCAATCTTTCAAAGAAAAGATTGATTATGTAAAAGAGGCAAAAATATTGACAACAGAAGATTTCTGTAGGGTGGCAAAAATAGAGTCTTCGTTAACCCTCTGCATCAATTACCTGGACAATCATGCGAACAAGGTGGCGCAAGTTAGGCGGGATGCGGAAGTATGGAAGCAACAAATTACTCATATTGGGCTTCCTAACTTTGCGGTCATTCAAAACTTCTCCGCAGCTCATTTGGAGTGGAAATGTATCACTGCTGTTAGGGGTAAATAACGTATGTTAGTAAGAATAATATTTATAAGTGTGTTATGTTTATGTTTATGTTTGTCGCCAAGAGGTTCCCGTCGGGTAGTTGGGAGTTGGTGACGGTTGGCAACTTGACCAACCGTCGGGTTATATATTGTTTGGTTGGAACCTCGGCAGGGGGATTATTATGTATGGACAATTCTGGACATTGGAATAAAGATATAACTTTCTGGTCTAATTATTATTATTTGTCATTTATGTTATGATGTACAATTGTTCTGTTCCATGAATACTTGGTACGTGCAGGAAATACTGTGTTATCTGATTATTCACCAACTATACATTTAGGACTAAAAATTTGGTGCCGTTGCCTGAACGAACCTAGAGATAACTATGGCGGCAGGCGGAAGCAATTAATGGGCTGACTATTTAACCAACAATTAATTGTCCTAGACAGCGACACGCACGAAGAGAGTACTGCGGAAGAGGAACGAGAGGATCAGTTGACGGCAGACTTGGTGGAGTTGTGGGACGTGTCGGTCACGCAGTAGGTGCAGCGAGAGGCTCAGGTGAGAGCCATTTCGGAAGGCACGGTACGTGGTGAACTCACCGTCAGCACCCTCGTCTTTGACCTACTCGGGAGTATTCCAAGGTTACTCGCCAGAAATTTGATTGCACTCCAAGACCAAAGGGAGGAAACGGCAAAGGAACTTCGGCGACAACAAGTTCTCCGACAGTACGAGGAACGGAGTCATAGGGAGGAAGAGGAGAGGGAGGCTAGTCGGTGCCGTACCTCTGGCACTTGATGCCCCTACGGCTGAACAAAGACAAACGTACCACTGCTACCGAAGGAGTAAACGAGGGAACTGTATAGAGATCTCTCCGCATAAAAGAACAGGCCGACAAGAGATGGTGACTAAGGGAGGTTGCCAACTCGAGGAGTTCGAAGAAACACAACAGAAGTCGGAGTGTGAGTCGGAGTCGTAGTCGGGAGAGGCAAAAACCGTGTACGTGGAAGGAGTTGGCCGATGTCGCCAGGAACCTGCCACTTCCAGACGTAGCGGAGGAAGATCTCGCCGACCAGGCCCCACACTCGACGTCAAGTGAAGAAGACTCCAGAGCCGAATCACAAAGCACCCAATCGGAATTTTCCGAACAAGGAGAGGAGGCGGTACGAGACCTGCACGAGGAAATCGCCACTATTTTTGAAGCAACGTTGTCTAGCATTAAAAATTTATCCTTGTCAGAGGGCATCAAAATAGGAAGGTCAGATCCGGAAACCCCGAGGAGGGACTATAGAAGCGAAGGTGACCAAAGCCCGGTTGACAGGGGCCCGACCAGACCAGGAGCGTACGGTACCTCCTGGACACATAGTACCTTCCCGGCATATAGCCATTTCCAAGCACTGCATAAAACCATACAGAAAATGGCACACACTCTGGAGAAGCAGAAACTCCCAAAATTCATGGGCGACGGGTCAGAGGACCCCGTACGGCATTGCAAGACATGCGTCACCTGTGTCACAGAATATGGCGATTTTCATGGATGAGGTTCGAATTTAATCGAACTTCAAACTTTCATTAAAAAATCGTTCAAATTCGGCAATTTTCATGGACGTCATTTTTTTTATTGAAGTGAAAATTGAAAAAGCATTTTCTTAGGGTTTCTAAAAAGCGTTTGTATTTTTTAAGACTTTTGGCTGATTTTTTCTATAAATCGCTGCTATCAGCCTCTAAACAAACAACTCAGCTTGCGGGTATTCTTGAATCTTTGTCGTGGGTATCTTCTATCGAGTCGCGGGTGACTGCAACTGCAACTGGGTTGCCATCGGAATTTCATGGGTATCGCGGGTGTCGTGGGTGTCGCCATCAGATTTTCGCATGTGTTTGCAACAAGGGTTGCTGTCGGATTTTTGTGGGTGTCTGCAACAAGCGTTGCCGTTGGATTTTCGCAGGTGTCTGCAACAAGGGTTGCCATCGGATTTCTTGCCTTCGCATTTTCTCTTGCCCTGTCTTCGCATTTTCTCCCGTGTTCAGGTTGAGGTAGGCGCCCTAAAGTCATTTATTTTAATGCTAGTATTTTAGTATCACTGTATTTTATTGTTCAGGTTTAGGTTGTCAATTAATATTTTATTAATGCTATGTAGTCGTATATTTTAATATTATTGTAGATGGTAGTCATATATTTTATTATCAGTGTATACTGTATTTTATTTCCTAGTTAATATTTTATCATCACTGTTGTCATATATTTTAATATCACTGTTGTCAATAAATATTATTCATATAATATATTATAATGCTACATTGATTTTATTTTATTGCGGTGATTTTATAATAGTAATTTTATAATTTATATTATATTATAATGCTACATTGATTTTATTTTATTACTGTTTTTATAATAGTAATTTTATAATTTATTACCATTCATAGCTTATTTTATTACCGTGATTTTATAATAGTAATTCTATTACCATTCATAGCTGATTTTTCTACAGTGATTTTATTATAAATATTAAACATATTATAATAAATATTTCAAGACACCATTATATTTTAAAACATATAAGTTATTTTATTACAGTGATTTATTATATATTTTGCTTTTTACAGCTAAATATAACAAATATTATATTTAAATAAAGTTTTAAACTTATTGAATTATTTTGATTTTTAGAGATAAAAATTCACATCATACGTATATTTTGTTTGAATGTTTTTAAATAAAATTTAATCTTTGTTTTAAATATTAAAAATCGTTTTTCTTCTAAATTGTACAGACTGTAATGGCTCCCAACAAATCAACTTCAGAGGGATGGAAACATGTGACCCGCAATGGTACTTATCTTCATTGTAACTTGTGCCTGAAAGTTTATACCGAAAGTTTAACAAGGATAAAGGACCACTTGCTTGGTATTTCAGGGGGTAAAGGTGGAGGTGTTACTGCATGTCCAAATGTGTCCAAAGAAATTAGAGCTATTTTAGAGAAAGAGCAAGCCTCTTCAATTGCAAGAAAGATGCAGGTGGCACAAAAGAAACAGAGAATTGAAGAGGATGTGTCTAGATCCACATCTATTATGTCTTACTCTTCGAGTCTACCCAAGGCCATAGGGACATCCAAAGAGAGTGGAACTTTGAAGAGTCTTTGGAAACCAGTAGAGAAACAATAGGTGGATGATGCACTAGCAGATTTGTTTTACGCAAGTGCTATTCTGTTCAATGTAGCTAGAAATCCACATTTTCACAATGCAATTCAAAAAGTTGCAGAGTTTGGCAAAGGGTACACACGTCCCACTTCTGAGGCTTTCAGAACAAGTCTTTGGAGAGGTCAAAAGAAAGAGTGACTGAGAAACTAGCTGAGGTCAAAGCCTCTTGGAAGGCAACAGGCTGCACCATATTGAGTGATGGATGGTCAGATATATGTCAAAGGCCATTGATCAATGTTTTGGTGGCTTGTCCTGAAGGTGTTGCATTCTTGAAAGTGATTGACACCATGAACCACAAGAAAACTTCTGAATACATATTTCAAATATTAGAGGAAGCCATTCTTGAAGTAGGGGTGGAAAATGTGGTTCAAGTGGTCACTGACCGTGCAGCAAATTGTGTGGGAGCTGGAAAACTAATTGTTGAGAAATACTCTCAAATATATTGGCGTCCATGTGCAGCACATTGTTTGGATTTGTTGCTTCATGATTTGGCTAAGTTTCCATGGATACATGAAGCAATTCATAGAGGGAGAGCAATTGCAAACTTCATAAGAAATCATCGTCTCACATTGAGTCTTTACATGCAACATGCATCTAGGGAGTTGTTGAGGCCTTGTGACACAAGATTTGCTTCATTTTATATCACTTTGAAGAGAGTTGTTGAAGAGAAAGCAGCTTTGAGATCTGTTGTTTGTTCCAATGAGTGGGAAAATTCAGCACTTTCTAAAAGTGCCAAGGGCAAGAACATAGAGCAAATTGTTTTAAATAACAGCTTTTGGGAAAGTGGAACAAAGGTTTTGAGTATATGTGAGCCAATTGTTGATGTGCTTCGTATGGTTTATGGTGACAAACCTTGCTTTGGCATGCTTTATGAAAGCATGGATCATTGTAAGGAAGCTATTCGGAGAGCACTAAATAATGTAGATGTAGAGTACATGGAGATATGGGCAGCAATTGATTCTAGATGGAAAATGATGCACACACCTTTACATGTAGCAGCTTGCTATTTGGAGCCTAAGCTATTTCATATTGATCGACAAGCTGATTTTGAAATTATGACAGGGTTTTATGAAGCCATTAGCAAATTTGAACTAGATCAAGCAATTGCAAGTCTAATTAGAGACCAAAGTTGGCTATACAAGAGAGCAGAAGGGTTGTTTGGAGTAGCAGGAGCCAAATATGATATGAAACGAGATGCGGTACCTAGTTATAGATGGTGGATGAGCTATGGAGCACAAACTCCTGAACTTCAGCGCTTTGCCATTAGAATACTGAGTCAGGGAGCAAGTTCATCAGCTTGTGAGAGGAATTGGAGTTGCTTTGACCACATCCATTCCAAGAAGAGGAACAAATTGTTGTCTGGAAAGTTGGGAGATCTTGTCTACGTTCGCAGCAATTTGAAATTGTTCATGAACAAATCAGCAAGCGACTCCAAATCTTCTTCACAACAACACATTCCACAAGACATAGAAGTGCCAGTTGCAGATGAGCCTGACTTTCTTGATGAGGAATTGGATAGTGATATAGATGATGATGCTACACCATCTGAGCCAAGTGCTCTTGATGACTTAGAGCTTTTTTGAAGTTCTAAAGTCTTAACTTTTTATTGTAACTTTTTGAAAAGAAAACATCTTCGCAATCGTGATTTCACATGTTTCTTATGGTTTATATTTTATAAATGTGCCATCTTTTTATAATGACTTCAAATTTATTTAGCAATGTTAAGCTATTTTGATAATTTATTAGAAGTATACATATATTTAAAAAATAAACAAAATTATATAAGGCGAATTTTATCTGATTTTTTTTTTTGAATTTTTCCCTTGTCGAATTTCATCCGAATTTCATGGCCGTCGATTTCGAATTCGAATTTGAACCTTGTGACTTAGTGCGTCACCATCTGGGAAGCAAATGGCCAGGACGACCGGGACTACTGGGTGAAGGCATTCTCGGCCACTCTGCGAGGAATAGCTATTGACTGGTACACAGACCTCGATGCTCAGCATAAAACGTCTTGGAGCAATCTAAAGAAGGCCTTCGAGGAAGAATTCAAACTCCTACGGGATGACAACGAAATTGTGGCAGAAATTTACAACACCAAATAAGGAAAAAATGAAAGTGTGCGCACATATAACAGAAGGTTGAGGGAACTAGTTAACAAAATGGAGAACCAACCGGCGGATGGCCTCAAGAAGCGGTGGTTCGTGGAAGGATTGGTACCATCCCTAAGAAGGACGATGAAAGTGGTCCCTCCGCCATCGTACGATGAAGCATACAACCGCGCCATGGATATTGAAAGTGAAAACAAGACATCTCGGGGGAAACGATGGGCGAGTGATGGTGACAACACGGATGAAGACAGTGATGGGGGATCCAAAACCGTGCAAGCACTCCGGAAAGATATGATGAGGATGATGGAGTTAAAAGGTGACAAGGAAAGTGGTAGGGAAGGAAAGGAACTATGGTGTACTGATTGCAAGACTGAAGGCCACACTAAAGGAAGTTGTCCCTGCAAAGTTTTCTATGACATCTGCCAAGTAATGGGACATTCCACTAAGGAATGCCTGTACAACTTGAAAGCACGGAGCACACAAGTGCTCTACGCCCAACCCGACCAAGCCACACTGCCGGTGACACCTCCGAAGCCAACAACAAACTTTGACGCCTCCCTTGGAGGGTACAATCGACGGGGTAACAATAGATCCAATAATAACACACCAAGGAGCAAAATTCAATACGATGGGAAGGGGCGACCCATGATTCAATGTAGGAAGTGCAACGAATGGGGTCACTTTGCCCGAGAATGCCAAAACGGAGGTGATGCAGGAAGTTTGCTGTGCATATGGTGCGGTCCAAGAAATCACGAGGACATAGATTGTCCAAAGCAAAAAGGGGTGAACATGCTGGACGTGGAAGGATCAGGAGAAGACGTACTGGCAATCACAAGGTTGTAAAACAAGAAAGCCATGTATCCTGACCCTTGCACAGAAAAAGAAAGGCTCCAGGAGGCAAGGGCGGATATCGAGTGGGCGATGGCTGGAGAGCGGAGGGCTTCGCACCTGGCTGCCGGTACACCAGTCCGGTTAGAACCAGAGAAAACTATCATTAAGCAGACGTTACAAACCACAATACCCTTACGGGTGTCTGATCTTCTGCAGACCATGCCACAGTTAAGGATGGCTTTGACAAATGTAACTGGGGACAGTACCCTCGGTCAGGAACACCAAACGGTGGCGGAACCATGTAGTACGGACCCGGTAAAGGAATCTGGTATGGATGCCATGAATCCTATGCTACTCGCGGTGGGCGTCGGACGAAAACCGGCAGTAGTAGAGATGGATATAATGGGACAAAAGCTTACAAACACCATTGTTGATGGTGGGTCCGGAGTCAACGTACTACCGGAGGAAACTTGGCGAAGCCTCGGCAAGCTTACACTCTGGCCACTAACGTTCCACTTGGTCGGTGCGGATCAACACGGTATCAAACCCCTCGGTACCCTCATGGCACAAAAGGTGGTAATTGGGACGCAACAATTCCTTCTGGATTTTGTAGTCATTCCGCTGGAAAGGAAATTGTACGACGCTCTTCTAGGAAGGGGGTGGCTGATCTTGGCCAAAGCTAATCATAACTGGAAAAGGAATACGCTCTCAATCGAGAGTGACGGTCATAAGTATATAATTGATCTGTTAGCGAAGAACTCGTGTCATCGGACTCCGACTCAGAAGATTCAAATAGATGGGAGTGGGGTTCTGAAGGAGACAGAGGAGGGAAAGAACCCAACGAGGAAGGAGTGTTGGAACTGGATGGATGTTCCGAGGATGGAACCAGTTCACTGGTTGGACTTTTTCATTGGCAAATGGAGGACTATGAGGTCTTCCACCCGGAGTGTCACATGCTTCAAATATGTGAGATAGGAGAATCAAGCGGCGGGATGGAAGAACAACCCTTTCCCCCGGAGTGCGGTAGATACCAAGAGGGAATGGCACGGATGGATGACACGCCAACCCACCAGTTTGAACGGGATAAACCCATCAAGTACGAGGAAAGGGATGTGAAAAAATTCAATCTAGGCAAGGACGAGGACTTGTAGGTGATACTCGTAGGGGATGACTGGAACCCCGTACTGGATCACTCGTACGGTGTACGCTAGTCGAGGGAGTGTTTGAGTTATCTGTACAGCGTACGGTCGACAAAGAAGGGAGATTGGCAGTGTTTGAGTTATCTGTACGACGTACGGTTGGCAAAGAAGGGAGACTGGCATAGCCCGTATGGTGTACGACCTACAAGGGGAAGAATACCCTACGACGGAACATTGCACCCACAGGAAACTAAGTCATACGATCTTGTATGACTAGCAACGGATAAAGGAGAAAGACTATACGATTAGAAAACAGACATAATGTACGTGTAGGATCCGTAGCGTTTGTACACGCAAAGAGCAGTTGTAGGAAACGTTTGAGGGTATCTGTGCAGAGATTTGTGCCATCCATGTGGAGTTGAGTGAAGAGTTGGCACAGGTTGAAGAGGCCGTACGACCAGGGAGCGGAAGTGCACGAGTTAACCCGTACGGTGTAGAGGCAGCAGTTGGTCCAATGGTCCGTACCAGTATGGCAAACCAGACAATGGCAGAGGAGGCCTCACTAGGGAAAAACGAGGTCGCCGTACATGTAATTGGTCCTAGTACTACATGTTCAGGTACTGGTACGACAAGCACTAGTATAGTACCAGCAGGTATTGGTACGGTTCCAACAGGAACTGGTACATTTCCAACAAGAACTGGTATGGTACTAGCATGTACTGGTACACCAGGTGCTAGTACGACAGGTTCTGGTATGACGATCACTGGTACCAGGTTGGAAGGACAACTTCTGGCAGAACGAATTCATGTTTTTTTGAAGCTGGAACACAAGACATTATACATGTGCCATCATGCTATTAGCCTATTCCTGGATGTCATACGCCTGCAAGTACCACCAAAAATGTGGGGAACCCTCGAATCGCGCAGACTGGTGGAACCGAATAAACCTACCATGTACTACTATACTCATCTGGACACACTAGGTGACACCACGCAGCCAGCCAAAAGCAGAAGAAAGTTGGACACGTTCGTAGAGGTCGAAGATGCCAGTAGCGTAGAGGATTTTGAGGAGGCAGAAGAGACGGAGGAGCAGGAAAGTGGTGATGAGGGGTTTCATATGGCACCTCACATAGTTGCGAAGGATGAAGGGGAAGTAGGGTCGCAATAGCAAGAAGAGGAGGATCAACACAGAAGGTTACGGGCACAATGGAAGAGTACGAGGGTAAAGTTCACACCTTCCAAATTACCTTCGACACACTTGGTACCACAAGAAGCACTTACGGTGGCCAGCCCTGTGGGGGACGTACGACCAGTAGGGGTGTTGTTCCGAAAAATCAATGAAGGGGAACCACCAGCGCAGCGGCGGGTATCATTACCACAGAAACCAGTACTAGCGTCAGAAACCACAGAGGGTACCAGTACGGTAGACCAGACAGTGGTAGGGGAGGCCGTACCAAGAAAAGATAGAATGGCCGAGCAAGGAATTGGTACGGCATATCCAGGTTCTGGTACGAAAGACATTGGTACGATACCAGTAGGTACTTGTACAACATCAATAGGTACTGGTATAGTGTCAGTAGGTATTGGTACGGTTCCAACAAGTACTAGTATGGCTCCAATTGGTACTGGTACAGTATCGGTAGGAACAAGTACAACAAGAATTGGTACGGTACTAGCAAGTACTGGTGCGGCTCCAACATGTATTGGTACGACTCCAGCAAGTACTGGTACATTACCAACAAGAACTGGTACAACAAGAACTGGTACAGTACCATGTACTGGTACGATGCCAACAAGAACTGGTATTGTGCTAACAGGAATTGGTACGGTACTAGTAGGAACTGGTACCGTGCCATCAAGAACTGGTACAATGCCAACAGGTACTGGTACGATGCCAACATGTATTGGTACGGTGCCAACATGTACTGGTATGACAAAAATTGGTACTGTGCCAACAAGAACTGGTACGGTGCCAACAGGTACTGGTACGATATAAACTGGTACTGTGCCAACAAAGAACTAGTACGGTGCCAACAGGTACTGGTACGGTGCCAACATGTACTTGTACGACAAGAATTGGTATGGTGCCAACAGGAATTGGTACGGTACCAATGAAAACTGGTACGAGTGACTTGGAGGCAGAAACCGGTACGGTACCAACAAAAATTGGTACAGTTGACTTGGAGGCATTAGTAGCCCAAGTGGCAGAACTCACCTTATAGCTGGAACAGAAAGATAAAAAGCTATTGGAAGCTGCTCGCATGGTAAAGAAAGCACGGGAACGGCAGCTGCTGGCGGAAAAGAACCTAAAACTTCAGGTCGGACAACAACCTCCTCCTGCGGCCACTACAGGGACGCCTCCTCCCTCTTCTCGGTCTTAGCTATGTTTTATATAATTCAGTTTCTCTTGTCTGAGTCGTCTGGAAGACGACTACGTTTTTGAGGGGGCTAATGTTAGGGGTAAATAACGTATGTTAGTAAGAATGATATTTATAAGTGTGTTATGTTTATGTTTATGTTTGTTGCCGAGAGGTTCCCGTCGGGTAGTTGGGAGTTGGTGACGGTTGGCAACTTGACCAACCATCGGGTCTATATATTGTTTGGTTGGAACCTCGGCAGGGGGATTATTATGTATGGACAATTTTGGACATTGGAATAAAGATATAACTTTCTGGTCTAATTATTATCATTTATCATTTATGTTATGATGTACAATTGTTCTGTTCCATGAATACTTGGTACGTGCAGGAAATACTGTGTTATCTGATTATTCACCAACTATACATTTAGGACTAAACAACTGCCGCAACATAGAACCAGCCTGGAAGGTTCCACATCACAACACCAACCCTGATCGTGCCAGCAAATTTCGGCCTCTTGTTTAGTTTCTTTGGATACGTTCTAGAATAGTTTTAGTTATGCAAAATACTGAATTTTACTTTAGGGCAGGGTTAAGTGACTTTGCGTTTCAAAGACAGTTAGCCTATGTTGGCTATATATATGTTTTAAAATGACTTTGAAAAGGTCTGAGAGTTTTTGGACCTTATAGACTTAGTAGTTATATTCTGATATATGATGTTTTGAGAAAGACTTTTTATCTGTGAATAGAATGAATGGATAATTATCGCAGGCTTAAATCTGTGTGTTTGAGTTGATGAAAATAAATTTCTGTGTGGATTTATCTTTTAGTGTGATAATTGTTCATTGCTTTGGAAATTTATCATATACTCGAGTGGAGTTGGTTGGTTTATAAGCTCATTTTAATTAATTTTATCAGAAGTTAGACAGAGTCTATGTGCTTTGTTTATTGAGATCGATTTCATGAAAGATCACATTCATAACATGTCTATGTATGAATGGTAGTTTGCCTTTAGTACTTTCTGGTAAAAAGTATGCTTGTAAGTTTATTTTCTGTTTAAATCATTCATTGAATATCATAAAGGGAGCTGTACCTCAATTCAGAGGGAAATTGTTTACAGTTTACCCAACTGATTGGTTATTGATTTGATTTTTATAAAGGGTTATGATTGTTTAGGACAAATCTATTAACCAACAAACCCTCAATCCCTTTTGTCTTTTTTTTCAAATCAAGTAAGTTTTCATGTTACAGCTGCATTCAAGCAAGAGTTCAAGTACAAACAGAAGTCCCCCTTGTGATTCCAGCAAGATCACACCATATATAACTGAGTCTATCCACATATAAAGTCAAGACCTGACTATCAAAACCTTGGAGTCGTCTCATTTGATCACATAGTTTAGCATCCGGGAGTTCTTTGTTCAAGAGAGGATAGAATAATTAGTATTTTATTTTGTGTTGCATGTTGTCATAAAAGCCACATCAACATGATTCCTTTTATGCTCTTCCCAATAGCTCATCCACATTATGAAGCACCATGAGAGATCATACAAGGTGTCTCGAGCCTATCCATCAAGCCCAGGGGCACGGAATGACACCCGCCATTCGGCCTCTCAGCGTACTTGGGGTTGCTCAACTTGAATGGACCCTTATGCTACTTGCATTCCTTATATGCACATTCTCCCCTCCATAATGGGATGGCAGATTGGCTGAAGCTTTAAAGGAATCTTGATCATCAATAATCATGCATATATATCTATTAGAAGCAATAGATTATCTGCATATATTTCTACTTCCTATCAAATGGAAGACAAACAACAAATCTGCCAAATCATATTGCAATGCATTATACTTCACACCTCAATATTTGATAAGTATATAAACTGCTATTTAATATATTAATTCTGAGTCTGCAAACTCTTCCTTTATCCAATGCTGCTTTCCCTTCTACCATCGTGGTCCTTTTGTGTCTCTTGATGAGAGACAACTCTTTGTGGTTGCTGTCCCACAGGAGGGTCATACCCTTTCTTAATAACGTCCCTTCATAACTCGGACTAATCACTGCTGTAAGTGCCTTTAATTGTTAGTTATCGATTACTATTAATCAATACAACTTCCTATTAGGGGATCACTGTCATTATACTATTCCTTCTATTAATGACTGTCCAATTTATGGTTCCTATTAATCGCTGATCTAAGGAGTGACTTCTGCTCATTTGTGTGTGGAGATATTAACCATTTTCTACCTTAAGTTCTTTCTTTATTCACAACAGGTCACTGCCTTTTTAATCATAAACAGATCGCTGCTGTGTATACACCCACCTGGGTTCGATTTAAAAATTAAGAAAATTGTGAAGTCTTAAGATTAAGACAATTTTCTTGTGCTATTCATGATTGGGGCATGACAAACTGTTTAGCAACCTTGCTCAATTGGGAAGAAGAGCATTGCAAAAAAAATTGTACCAAACGGGGGTGGTCTGTTACAAGTTTACAACAATGGTTTGGTTCAAATAGCTGACTGCCATGGACCTTGCTGTCATCATAGATGAAACACTCGCAGAGTACTCAGCGAGTTTCAAAAACTCACCGAGTTTTTGAGCTCTACGAGTTTTTACGACCTTAACTCGCAGCAAAAACTCGCCGAGTTTTTGCATTTTCTTTTAAAAACTCGGCTAGACTAAAAAAAGAGGCCCAAACATGTCAAAAAATTATCAATTTTTGTTTTTTCAGGTCAGTTTCATTCAGAATATACACATGAAATATAACATTTAAGTATAAGTGGCATTTCAATATGTCTTTTTCCTTTCTTATACTTTATAACACCCGACGTGCTGCCCCTTGACCCCGCAAGGGGCGATGTCCCTTGACCCCAACTTGGGGGCGCTGCCCCCAAACCCTCGTCGAAAAATATAGGGGGAAACTGCGTTGATGGAAGTAGGGAAAATTTAACCTCCGAGTCTGATTAGGCTCCATAAAACAACATAATTAGCATTGAAGAAATCTTGGTATTATACATTTTGGAGTTGAAAGTTTGAAACTATGAGTATGAATGATGAAATTTCAAATATTGCGCGTTTGTAGATCTCCACCAAGATCTAGACCTATCTCTCCACCCCTCTTTTTCTCACCCTCAGACCTCGGTGAGGGGTGCTACTTTCAATCTAATTTTAATTTGCAGATGCTTGGTGGCAAATTTGGGGTGGAAATACCCCAAATCTCAAAAAATTTGCCCTCAAAATCTTATGTCAACCTTGTAGTTCATCCAGTTGTGAGCACAATTAGACCTTGTTTGAAGCCATTGACATGAAGAAGAGGAGCAAGCTAGCTCAGAAACACCTCAATGACCTTGTCTTTGTGCAATATAATCTTCGATTGTGCGTAAGGAAGGTAGAGGAAGTAGCAGGTGGTCCACTCGACTTGGATGATATAGATCCTTACAGTGATTGGACATCACAGGAGCAGCCTCCATTGTTTTCTGAGGATGACAACAATAATTTGGAGAGGCAAGCTATGGAGGAGGAGGGGGGTGGATTTGGTTTCACGCCGGATGACATTGAGGAGGAAGAGGATGAGGATGAGGAGTCATTGCTAGTGCCACAAGCAGGTGGAGACATAGCTTCATCCAGGATGGAGGATGAGCCAGCCATACCGAGCGAGGAGGCACAGTCACGCCCACTGCAGACTTCTAGGACTAGACCCTCTAGTTTTACCTCTCCCCTAGTTTTAGCTAGAGCTGGGAAGAGGAAGTTGTAATTGTAATTTGTAATGATGTATTTACTTTTGGTTTTACAAAAACTATTTACTATTTTACTTCCAGCCATCAGCATTCCTTATGAGGATGCGATTTTGTAGACACTTTGCATTTAAATATATCTAGAATCGGCTTGTTTCTTTTGTGTTATCATTTATTGACTCATTGGATGCATCTTCTCATTAAATTTTGCAAAAAAAAATGCATTTTTTATTAAAATTAAGCGTGTTTTTACGTTGCCGAGTTTTTCTTGAGTTTTTGCTGAGTTTTTTTCTCAAGGGCTTGGCGAGTTGAGCCGAGTCGCGAGTAGTCCAACTATGGCTGTCATTATATGATCTGCAGCTGTCTACCCACATAGCTTGGCCTGGTGTCAATATGTAAGATAATCATAATAAGCACATGTTCAATGATAGATAAACAACATCCATGTGTTCAGACATCTTTTAAAGCAGATTTCAATTACTATGTAATCATATATACCTTGGGGTATACTGCAAAACTCTTTAAATTGTACTGTTAATCTTTGAAATTTGTAGTATATTTAATGGATATACGTTCTAGTAAATATCTGTAGCCCTAAACGAGGCTTCATAATGTAGTGAAATCAATAAAAATGAATGCAATGGGAGCTTGTGGCCTGAAAATTCACATGAAGAGATTGGATTTCATTTCATTTTCTATGGACAAAAGAACAAATAAGAATCTGAAGAGGGTTTTTTTATTGAATTTGGGAATAGTTAGGATGCATCTTGCTTTGATAAGATTAGTTGTATATTTTTCTAAGAGTATCCATGGATCTTTTTTAATTTTATAATTTTTTTTGTAGTTAAACTCTTTTGCAAGACCATGTACAAAAGCCTTTGAAATATCTAGAACATATTTTTCAGTAATATGCATTAAGCATTTTTCGTTCAAAATGTGAAACTCAAGTTACTCTTGCAGTTGAAAGAGTTACAACCTTCTCTTCTTTATAACCTTATGACAAAGCTATCTGTGTAAGTGCTTTATGTCTTGAATTCTGAAAATCGCAATAGCCTGTCATCAGGGATGAATTTTTTTGTGGAGTTTACTTGGAAGAAAATCAGATTGGTACTTCAGGAAAGCATTTAGTAATTTGATAATTTTGACTCTAACTCTTTTTGAAAATAAACAATCTGGCATTATCAGACTACAAGAAGACAACCCATCATTTCTTCAGTTTGTTATAAAAGTTATTGCAAAAGCATTTATTGCTTAAATCAAGATCTTTGATCCCCGAATTATGTTGAGAGAGTAGAAAGGCTCTTTGGAATGGTTAGGTTTTAACCTACAGGGAACTTAAAATTTTGTGATTTTCTTCCATCAATCTGACCTTTGTCTATGGTTAATGGGAAGTTCTCATCTTGAATTCAAATAGTTGATCAAGTAGGGCTGTGCAATAGTTTCATTTTTTTATGCACTCAAATGATATTGACTTTGCTACTAGTTAATAGAAATTGAAAGAAAGAAAGAAAGAAAGATTCTTTTATAGTCTACAATGCTGGGCCGTCTGTATATGAGTCTACAGATAGCTTATAGCAATATGGGACTACTCCGTACTCCTTGTAGGGGGCACCTAACTATGCTACAAACAAGGCATACATACCTTATCCCCCAATTGAATTTGAACTTGTGATCTGTCTTTAAGAGCACAAGTTCTCCATCACTAGGGCAACTCAGGCTGCACACTAGGATGGTCAAGTTATGATCTCTCCATACTTGAACATCTCTTTCTTTTAATTAATATTGATTTTCAAATATGTGTTTTGTAATATTTTAATTACTAATTATTTCTATAAATTTTATAATCAATTCTGTGTTATGCTCAGATTTCTGAATCTTTTTTTGATCTTTGGCACAATAGTTTTCATTTTCAGTTGACATGGTATTACTTGGTAATGAATGCAGCATGCTTACTGTCTTGATTATCTGTTGGATCACCTGAAGCCGGGCATGTCCGTGCTTGATGTTGGCTCTGGTTCTGGATACTTATCAGCTGTTTTTGCTTTGATGGTATAGTTTCACTCTTGCTTTGGTTGTAGCTTCTAACAGAATATGTTAGTGTTGCATACCCTTTATTATGATATGTACTTTGAGTTTGTATAAACAATGCATGATCTAAATATTACGCACTTGGAATGTAATTTAACATGCAAGAAGTTGTAATAAGACAATGGTTGTGAGTGTTTAGGAATGAAAATTCAATTTTTTGAAGATATCATGGTTTTGTTAAGCCAAAATATTAACTGTGGCTCAGGTTGGGGAAAATGGAAGAACTGTAGGAGTTGAACACATTCCTCAGCTTGTAAAAAGATCAGTTGATTCGATAAAGAAGGGACCTGCTGCTCATCTGTTAGAGAAAGGGGCACTCTCCATTCATGGTATGAAACAGAGGATTTGAAACTTTTTACTGGCTTATCTTTTCTTTGTCTCATTAGAAGGTAGTTGAAAACATAATTTGGTAGGCTGTTTAGGATTTCCAGACACTGAAACCTATTACAAGAAAATGATAAAAAGACATAAAATTGATGCCTTAGCATTTTATATTCCATTCTATTTTGTAGTTTGCTCCTTTAGTATACATAAAATGCAGTATTACAGTGTTGTTAAGGAATGTTCTTCCACAATACAATGTTGAAACGTGATAGTTTTCTAGTATTTGAAATAAACCATATTGTAACTCTGTTCCAGAATAACACTGTGTGCTGTAAGAATTAATGTCTCAAAAAGAAAATCTCTAAAAAACATAGAGGGTAAGCATAATCTTTATCAACACACAATAGCTAGGTTAATATAAGGTGTGGATATCTCCATGTGCAAGTTGTACAAACTACACATATTAGTACAAAATAGCTATGCTCCCCCAAGTTTTCTAGGACGGACGTTTTTCCGATATGAGTTTTTCTATGGCCATTTTTTAGAGGATGGCAGGGGAATACTATTAAAATAGGGAAAATTT
Source organism: Cryptomeria japonica (assembly GCF_030272615.1). Classification (NCBI taxonomy): domain Eukaryota; kingdom Viridiplantae; phylum Streptophyta; class Pinopsida; order Cupressales; family Cupressaceae; genus Cryptomeria; species Cryptomeria japonica. The sequence continues at coordinate 156,078,189 of NC_081410.1, forward strand.
TTAAACATAATGAAATTTCAAATATTCATATGATAACATTGATTAAGCATTTATCATAGAAACTATAAACTTTTATAAGCACATGGGTAAATAGGAATTATGATTTTCTTTATATCTATATGAGCCCGACTTAATAAAGACATGCCCAACTGGTGTGTATATTCAGGTGAGGGATCTATTATAAGATTTCCTAAAGCCTTAAAGACTGCATTTTCTATCGTTAAACTCATTAACAAAGAGGAATGGTTAAGTAAAAAGATAACTGGTTATGTTCTAGTTTGACTTCAGCTTGTATACTAATAGATGAGATTGTTTTGTGAGTTGTCTGTGCTAGGCATGATTGATACATGTTTACATTGTGAAAGTGGCATTACCTACCGACTATGACTTTATTCAGCAGTATAATATTAATGACTATAGCATGCCAATTGTGTCTGTAGAAGTCATTGTATACTAAACAAGTTGTCCAATGTAAGTGTTGTCACAAAAGTTTGCACCCTTGTTGAGCTAACAACCCAACAGCTTTGTGAAACATGGAAACAACCTTGAAATGTGGGACCTTGCACAAGGGGGGTTGAATCTTCGGAGAAGGCTAGGCTAGTTTCCTTCTCAATCCAGGTGCAAGTGTTGAACCAACCCAACACTTCCAATTCTACTTCTAGACCTATTCTAACAGCTTGTAGAGGAAAAGGGAAGAAGGAAATGCCAAAAAGAAAGGAGGTGATGCACCAAGATAAGAGATGTTCCTCTCTCCACCCGGAATGACACAAAGAATCAATCAAAATACCGTGGAGATGCACAAACTTTAGTTGCATGAATGACCCCAAACGCACGTATGGAGGTTAGGATTCGTTGAATGTCACAAGGGGAGAAAGGTTTCCCACAAGTCACACTCAAAAACAAGTTAACACAGCATATACGTGAGAGAAAGCCACAAAACATACGCTTATAATGAAGGTAAGAAAACATACACAACATGCATAAGTCGAAGAGAGGCAAGAATGATGATTTTAATTCATTCTTAGGCCAATGGCCAAACTTACAGTTGCAGAAACGCAATAAAATATACAAATCTTCAAGAGAAGTGAAAGAACAGAGAGTAGCTCAAGCCAACATGGAGAGAACCCTTTACAATGAAGCTTAACAACTTATATATCGCAAACTGGTCATAGAGAAGAGACCAATGGTCAAAGAGGGGAAACCTTGGCCCCGGAGTGCATAGGAGAATGTTAGTCCGGGAAGGTAGGGAAGTGCACTGACATGGTTGTGCATGCAAGACACCCATCCATACTCCGACAAGGCTATCCCAAGAAGGAAAGTACTTCTAGATGGCAGATTGCCTGACATTCCACAGTCAGAGCATATAGACCTGACATGAAGGCCATTAAGCAATTATAAATAAGCATGGCCTTGGACCTCCACTTGATGGCAATCTTGCAAAAATCATTAAATGCGCCCCTGTAGCTCCATAAGTGAAAGTAGACAAGTCGTAGGAGTTGGTTGAGCATTAATAGCCTTGAGTGTTGATCACGCCATTTGGAAGTGTTGATGTCATTGGAGGTCGAACGTCGAGCCTTCAAGAAAATGTTGGAAGGGAAGAAGAGGCAGGAACCTTGGAGTTTGTAGGAATGAGAGGGAGGAGGACTCCAAGTTTCAGTGTTTGGGGAAGATGGGATACCTCTCCCCAAAAGGCAAGGGGTAGATTGGTTCCTCGGACCCTGGAATCTGGAAGGAAGGGAAGTTCGGGATTCTAGGGTCTAGGGGGACGAGATACCTCTCCCCAAAAGGGAAGGGGTAGACCGGTTCCCTGAACTCCGAAATCTAGAAGGAAGCGAATTTTGGGATTCTGGGGTCCAGGAAGATGGGATACCTCTTCCCAAAAGGGAAGGGGTAGACTGGTTCCTTGTTCTTTGGAATTCGAAAGGAAGGGAAGTCCAAGATTCTGAGGTCCGGTGAGACAAGATACCTCTCCCCAAAAGGGAAGGGGTAGACTAGTTTTTCGGTCTTCAGAATCTAGAAGGAAGGGAAGTTCGGGATTCCGGGGTCTGGGGAGACGAGATACCTCTCCCCATAAGGGAAGGGATAGACCGGTTTCCCGGACTTCGGAATCTGAAATTCCTAAGAAAGAAAAGGGAAGGAGAAGGGACCAACGAACTCCAAGGTATGAGGGCAAGATGCAAAGGGAAAGGCCCGAAGCTGCCTCCTGTCAAGATAACACTTCAATATTTCATGATTCCATTGGTTTTGTGCTTGATCAACTTGGGTAGTGTTGGTCCATGGAACATATCTCCGATCGATTCTTGCTGATGGACCAAGGGTGTCATAAAATGACAACATTTTGGCGACCTCTACGAGACGCTTGCCTGCTAAGCATGAAATTTAGAAGCCTTGAGCATCCATTGGGCACCGAGTCACTGGAAGGACCTCAAAACATGTGCGTGCCAACACTTGGAGGGAAGATGGAAACTAGAGTATACATTCTGTTAAAGAGAATGCAGTAGGTGCAAAAGCACTTATGAAAGCAAAACAAACTCTAAGCTAATATTTACGTTGTCATCAAGACCCTCTTTAGAAGCAAGGTTTGAGATGAATCCCATTCACCAGGATTGGAAGAACTTCACCACCAAGCCTAGAGAGATGAAATGCGTTGGTCTCTTTGCAACCAATGATGACATATGGACCGCTCCAGATAGCATCAAATTTAGAGTGTCGTCCGGCTTTGGCTCTGCCCACATCCCTCTTGAGAACTAGATCTCCCTCTTTGAAGACCCTATTAGTAGCCGTTTTGTCAAAACTTCTTTTGACTTGCTCTTGATGAACCTCAAGTGTATGCATGGCCTGGTTTCTAACTTCTTTTAGCTCGATCAGCTCAACTAGCCTCACTGTTATGACATCATTTTCTGTCAATTCCAACCGATGTGCTAATTCAAGAGAGGGTAACTCCAGGGAAGATGGGAGTCTTCCTTCCCATATACTAGCATGAAAGGGGGGTTACCAATTGCCCTCTTGGATGTGATTTTATTGGCCCATAAGGCTGTCCTCAACTTAGTATGCCAAGACCTCTAATTGTCTTCAATTGTTCTTTTGATTATCCTGATGAGGTTTTTGTTGGAAGACTTGGCTAAGCTATTACCTTGAGGGTAGTAATTAAAAGATGTCTTTAAGTATATACCATGCTTAAATGCCCAAGAACTAATTTGGGTTCCAACAAATGTCTTGGCATTATCTGATATGATGGTGGAGGGGACACCAAATTTTGTCACAATTCCATCAAGGAATTCCAAGACTGACGCCTCTGTGGTGCCTTCCAATGCAATCGCCTCTATCCACTTGGTGAAGTAGTCTATTGCGGCCAGGATCCACTTGTTACTAGCACTAGAAGGTGAATTTATCATGCCGATGAAGTCTAAACCCCATTGTGCGAATGGCTGATCTGCTTGAATAGGGTGTAGAGGAAGGGCAGCTAGCCTTTGCTTTACAGAGAAGAAAGCGTATTTCTTGCAATTCTTCACCCATCTATGTGAGTCACTGAATAAGGTTGGCCAATAATAACCAGCCCTCATTATTTTGATAGTTGTAGTCCTTTGCAGAGAAGTGGCCCCTCGGAGAGCCATCATGAAACTCCCCTAATAATTTGCTGACTTGATTGTGCTCAACACATCTTAACAAGACTCCATTAGAGTCTCTTTTGAAAAGGGTGCCATCCACTAAGATGTAAGGGATGGACTGCAATTTGAAATGTCTTCTTTTGGTCGTATCTAAACCTTGGGTGTATCTACCTTCCATTAAGAAGGTGGTCATGTCACTCACCCAACTGACTTGAGTGTTGTTGCTAGTTGGTTGATCCTCTTGTAACACAAGGGCGGCCTCTGAAGGGGTCTCAAATAATAAGACAAGCTGTTCACATAGGCCCTTGCCTCTTACAAGCTTGGTGATCTTGATGTTGATCTTGTATTCCATGATCTTGGTTATCCACCCAACCCTCTTTTCACCGATGTCCTTGTTTAGAAGGAAATCCTTGACACTTGCATGTGGAACTAGGAGCTGGATCCTTTTGTTAGACATGTGTCTAAACTTCTTCAATGCTCTTAAAACAGTGAGGACCTGCTTCTCTACATAGCTATACCTAAGCTCATAATCTTTTAATCCCTCATTGTAGAAGGCAATGGGTCGCCCCAAATTATCATTGTTCAGCTGTGTTAGGACAGTTGAGATGTTGGATTCTCCTCGGAAGGTATAGAGGATAAAATCCTTTTCATAGTTAGGATTGCCAAGAGTAGGGGCCTGAGCAATTGCTTGCTTCATTTCTTTGAATCCAGCCTTCCCTTCCTTCCTCCAATTGAAAGCCAAATTTTTCTTTAGCATGGAGGTGAGGGGTTTTACCATGGTGGCAAGGTTGGGAATGAACCTCATCACAAAGTTGATCCTACCAAGCAAACTCTGTAATCCTTTCTTGTGACTGGGGAGTGGAAGAGAAAGAATGGCTTCCACTCGCTTTGGATCAATGGCTAAGCCTTCCTTGGATACAATGTGTCCCAACAATCTTCCTTGATCAATGGCAAATGCACATTTGCTTGGGTTCAAGGACACCATATTCCCTGCATTTCATGAACACTTGCTCAAGATGACCAAAATGATCAGCTGGATGCTTCGAATAAATAGTTATACCATCAAGGTATATAAGCACAAACTTTGCTAATACACCCCTGAAAGCCATATCCATTGCTTTTTGAAATGTGGCAGCTGCATTGGTTAGCCCAAAAGGCATCTTGCAATAAGCATAGGTACCCCACTTAGTAGTAAATTTAGTCTTGTATTGGTCTGACTCTTGGACCAAAATCTGATTGTAGCTTGAATACCCATCCAAGAATGAATTTTTTTTTGAGCCACTGACCCTTTGTAGAATTTGTTCCATGGAGGGAAGGGGATAACGATCCTTATGGGAGGCTCTGTTGAGGTCTCTAAAGTCTACACATAGTCTGATTTCCCCATTCTTCTTCCTTATAGGGACAAGGTTAGCCACCCAAGAGGAGTGTTTGATAGGGAAGATGATATTGGCTTCTATGAGTTTGGTTAATTCCTTCCTCATTAGTGGCTCAATTTTGGGGTTTATTGGCCTTTGCTTTGTCTAACTGGTTTTGCATCCGAGTTAAGTTCTATAGTATGTTGGGATAGGCTAGGGTCAAAACCCTTCAAATCTTCATAAGTCCAAGCAACTATGTCATCATATCTTTGACAAAGCTTAAGAAAGGCTTCTTGTTTGGTTGAGGAACACACCTTTCCCAAATTTAGTGACCTACCCTCAGCAACAACAATTGGCTTATAATCACCCTTTTGTGCAGTCAGGTTCATCTTCTTCTTCAATTGATCATCCGAGTTGAAAATACCTTCCAAGATAACTAGACTTATAGGTAACTTGTTGGAGTTGAGCTGCATGATGTGATCTCCATGTTGGTTTTGCAGCATAGGCTGATTTCTAGTAGAAAACTTGACTTCATTTTGTAAGAAATTGACAATTTGTTAATCATTTTTGAATACCTGCCAATTTGTTTGATTGTTTGGGACGACAGGCCTTACAACAACTTGATGTGTTGTTCCTTCCTGCTTGCAAGATGCGCTGGTATGTCAAACTGAGCATCCATTGTTGCAAGCCTATCAACATACCTATTCTGATTCCTAGGAGTGCTATGGATGTTGAAGGCCTCAAATCCTTCAATCAAATCCCAAACCTTGTGTTTGTATGATTTGATTATGTTGTTCTTTGTTATGTTCAGAGCTTTGATATGATTAACAACCAACTCATTGTCCCCAAATACTCGCAAGAATTTGATCTTTCTTCTTTGTGCAAGTTGGAGGCCTTGAACTAGGGCTTCATACTCAGACACATTGTTGGTGCAACCAAAATGAAGCCTAAAAGAGAAGAAATATTTCTCCTGCTTACGAGAAACAAGCATTACAACAACACCTGCACCATTCTTGTTTCTTGAACCATCTTGAACCATCAAAAAACATGCTCCATTACCCCCCCTGGGTTTTCTTGTGTCTTGACGAGGTTAGGAATAGGAGTATCCTCCTCATGAATAAAATAGGTGCCAAGCCCGGTCTCCTTAGTCTCGATTAATGGATCAAACTGAAAAGCGTTGCCCCACTCATCTAGCAAGCAATTAGGAACCTCTTCTAGAAGAGTAGTAGGTTCACAGACAATACACTCCCCCCTCTTCATGCAAAGTGCAATTCATGTTTATAGGGTTGGGGGTGTGTTACTAGCCTAAGTGGATTGATATATAAGCATACAGAACACTGATTTGAATTACAACAATCATGGCATAGTACGACACTGGCATGGAACATGAATCAAACCCAAAAGAGTATGCAATAATGTTGTACTATATGCAACACAAAGATATATCATATTAATTTCCACAATTTGGCACCTTCAAATGTGCTACAAGTCTGCATATAAAGAGTTTGCGGTTGGTTAGGCCATCAACCGTCATACAACTAACCCTTAGTTATGACTTAAACTATTGTTTTCTTTTAATACATTTCCAAAAAGTCTTATTTACTAATTAACCGACTTACATCATCCCCCCTCAAAATTTGTCGTCTTCCAGACGACACAAAACAACAGAAAAAAAACTATCTACTGAGAGGGACAAGAGGGCGTCTCTGTTTCTGACGTGGCATGCTCTCGGAGGGTCCTCAGATCTCTTTCAGCAATGAGTTGTTTTCCCTGAGTTGCTTTAAGAAGCCTGAGGGCATCCATTCGGTCCTTCTCAGAGGTAGCCAACTCCTATTCCTTTCCCAGCCGGGTGGTTCTTTCTTGTGCCACTTCTTGTTCCAGAGCTTTGATTCTTTCCTTTAGCTCACTCTCTCGCTGCAGGGATAAGGCGTGTTCTCCTTCCATTTTGCTAGCTTTCCATGTCACCCCTTGGAGTTGTAAAAATGTAGTACGGAAGGTCCGCTCCATGGTAATGAGGGTCCCCATCACTTCCTGATCTCCTGTATGCCCTCTAAGAATCTGTGGCACCCCCCAGTTTGCTATCATCTCCAAAGTCTCCTTGTCAAGCCAACCTTGGTTTCTCATCTTCTCAGAGAACTCCCTTTCACAGCCCTCTGTCATAAATGCCATTAGGGCTTCCGCTGCCTTCACTATAGCACCCACATTGGATCCTCGAGAATGATCTATCATCCTCTGTGTAGCTGTCCTCATTACTTCCAACTCTGAAAAAAATTGCTGCGCAGCTGCTTCAAACCCTCTGGCACCCTCTTCTGGTGAAGACGTGCTGTGCCCTTTCCCAGTTTCTCCAGTCCTCGAGCTCTCCTCCAGTTGGCCAAACCCCAACGATGGTGAGGGTGGTGGCACCTCTATATCCATCTAGAACCTAGCTAGTAGGCTGTCAGCTTCCACCTCCATATCTTTTTCCTCTCCTAGATGTGAGTCTCCTGAATGTGTTTGATGTGTTTCTGCTTCACCCTCCATATCCTTTTCCTGATGTGTTTCTCCTGTGTCCCCTCCGCCCATGGTTGGATTGCTAACTGGGTCAGTTAGTGGTGTAACCACCAATGCTATGGCTCTCGCCGCTTCCACACCCCTTGGTCTGTTTATATGGAGGGGTGGGCCCCTGCATTATGTCGCAAAAAACCCACTAGTCTGGATTGGGATGAGGCTCCCTGGAATCCTGGCACCAAGTGTGTTGTGGACGAAACTTGTGGTGGCCTTGGCACTACCTGTGTCGTGGTCGGAATCTGTGGCAGCCTAAAAAGTATTCTTTTCTTTGCTCCCCATCCAGGTGCCACTGATGTGCCTATTGCCTCTTGTAGTCTCGCTCCTTCCTCTGTCTGTGCCATACCCGTGACTTCTGCATTCCTTGCCTGTTCACTCTCTTCTCTCTCTTCCCTCTCTAGGATGGTTTGGTTCCACTTGAAGCGGAACTCCCCTTCGTCCTCGTCTGATGAAGATGAGGACACTATAAGTGCCTCCTCCTTGCCTGTTTCTTCCTCTTCCTCCTCTTTCCGGGAGTTGTTTTCTTCTTCCACTCCAACCTCCATAACCTCCATGCTTGATGGTTCTTGTCTTGTCCTCTTCCCGAGTGCTTCCATGTGTACTACTGCAAAAGTGTCCAAGTGTAGCTAGTGGTAAATGGCTGGTTTGTAGGGCTCCACCCGATTCGCGGCCACAAAATCCCCTCTATGTTCCGGCGCCACCTGTGTTCTCAATGCTTCCAAGAAGAGGGCAATGATATGATGTGGCATATACAACGTTTTATGCTTCAGGTACATAGCCTCTTTTACCCGACTAGATAGTACCCAACCCCAGTTGTATATTTTGTCGTTGCTCAGTCCGTACATAAGGCGTAGCATCTATATGGCAACATCTGATGCTTGGCTTGCCGCAGTCAGCTTGCTCTTCAGGACGTCTATCACGCATCTCCATTTTGGTGAAGTGATGTATGACTTTATCAGGCCTCTTCTATTATTGTTCTGCCACAAACTGCCCCATTGTTCTTCTGTTAGCGTATTGCCACATATGTGCTCCAACAACCTCTTCTTTTCTTCTGTAGGCATTCTGGCAGATGGTTTCTTCGCTGAATCCCCATTACTTGGGACGTCGAGAACCTTTTTGAACTCCTTGGGCGCATAAGAAATGACCATCGTCTGTCCCAAATAGTCAATCACTGATCTATGCTTGTGCTGCTCATATCCATGGACCATGGCTCGCAATATGGGCTCAAATTCTTTTAGATTGAAGATAGGCATGAAAATGATTTTGTCCACCTCCGCTCTTCGTAATGCAATTTTCAGGGGGTGTTCGTCCTCATTGCTTCCCGACCACCTTCTACATTTGGCTCCAGTAACTCCTTCAAATGTCAGGTTCTCTACAGTCACTGGTTCTTGCGTTTTCTCCTAGCTTTTCTTGCTGGTCTTGGGAGTGGCCATGTTCGTTATACCTGTCTGTTTGTTGCTGGAAGTATCGGCTTTGTAACTTATCTCGTAACTACCCTTTTTAGGGTCTCCAAGGCTGCCTCTCACCATGTCTCCTCGCTCTTCCACCTTCAACTCTCTGGCGTACCCTCCTTTAGGCGTACACACCTTCTTTTGTGTGAACACTCTGCTTGTGTTTTCCTTGCGCTTGCTGCCACCTCCGCTTCCTTGTTCGTATGCACTCTCCTTGTATGCGGAGTTATGCCCCGTCGTCCACCCTCCTTGCAGAATTGCTTTGTTTCTATGTATGCCTCCCCTTGCGTACATCGCTTCCACCTTCACACCGCTCCCTTTGCTTTCTATGCGTACGCTCTCCACTGCGTACACCTCCGTCTGGCTTCCTCCCGCATACACCTTCACAGGGCTTCCTCCGTTTGCCACTTCCTTGTATGCCTTGGCATGACCCCCTCCTTTGGTTTCCCCTCTGTGTATGCCTTCCGCCGTGTACACCTCCCTGGCCTCCTTCCGCGTACACCACCTCCGTTGTGTACACCTCCGCAACGTACACCTCTGTGACGTGCACCTCCGCCTGAGCGTACACCTCCATGATGTGCACCTCCGCCTGGCTTCTTCTGTTTGCGGACCCTGCGCGTACACCACCTTCCACCGCGTACACCTCCCTACACTCCCTTCGGCTTGCTTCCCCTACGCTTTCGAAGTTTGTCTTCGCGGCAGTTATAATTTCGGCATACGCCTCCCTTCCAATGCCTTCACTCACCCGCACACTTCCCCTTGCGCGCCTTTCCCCTTCATGGGCTCTCTTCATGCCTTTAATTTTCTTTTTAAAATGCGTCCAACCCTTTTTTCTTTGATTTGTCTTCTAGTTTTCCCTTTTTGATTTTTTCCTCCTCATTGCCTTCTTTTTTAAAATACTTAGGCCATATTGCTTCGACTAGATTTTTTATTTTTTCTATTTTCTTTTTCCCTTCTCTTTTCATTCGTATTTTTTTGACTTCCATTCTCTTTTTAATTTTTTCCTTATTTCTAAGATTTTTTTGGGCCCACGTACCTAGCTTTTGTAATTTAGGATCACTTTCGTCTTCATTGCTCCGACCTATTGTCAAGTCGTACCCCAACATATTGATAGCAACATGCTTTCTTTCCTTGTGAATTTTGAGTTTTGATCCATTCAGTGGGTCCTTGATAGGATTGTCGCCCAGGGTTGACAATTTTATAGCTCCATTTGTCCCTACCTCCCTTATTTTATAGGTTCCTAGCCATCGGATTCGAAACTTCCTAGGCCGTAGTTCATTCCGACCGTTATACTTGAGTACTAGCTGTCCCGGCGAGAACTTCACCTGTAGTAGTTGTTTGTCATGCTAGAATTTTCTTCTTCTTTGTGCTACTTCCATGGCCCATTGTGCCATTGTACGACATTCATCCATTTTAAGTAATGTAGCCAGTCTCTCCTTTAGACTCTCCTCATCTCCTAATTGGTTATGGACTGCTATCCTCAAGCTGGGTACAGTATACTCTACTGGCATCACAGGCTCCTGCCCATACATGAGTTGAAATGGAGTATGCCCAGTAGTGGCTTTGTAAGTAGTACGATAGGCCCACAAAACAACACCCAACCTTTCCTCCCAGTCCCCTTGTTCTACTCCGCAAGTCTTGTATAGAATGGATACCAATACTTTGTTTGTTGACTCTGCTTGCCCATTCCCCTTGGGTAGTATGGACTTGACAGCGTGTGAAAAATTCTGAATTCCACTGTCATGGTGCGTATCACTTGACTCACAAAACGTACACCCCTATCATTGGTGATTTGTATGGGTATTCCGAACTAAGTTACGATCTGTTCATATAGAAACTTGGCAGTACTGAGTGTTGTGTTACCCGAGAGAGCTTTGGCCTCGGCCCACTTTGTAAGGTATTCTGTAGCCATGATTATGTATCGACATCTGTGCACATTGCTTGTCCTGAGTGGCCCTACAAAATCTATCCCCCACCTCTCGAACAACTCCTAAGGTTGGGATGGAAAAAGAGGCATAAAATCTCGTTTGAGTGGCTTACTTGCCCTTTGGCAAGTGTCACAACTTGACACCCATTCCCGCGCATCTGCATAGAGTGTAGGCCACCACAACTCTGCTAGCAATGTTTTTCTTGCCGTAGCATCTGGGCCCATATGCCCTCCCGCTAGTCCTTCATGTGATTCCCTAAGAACCCCAGGAATTTCTTCCTCGAAGACACACCTTTGTAGTATCCCATCAGGGCCCATTTTGTATAAAAGCGCATGAATCAATTGGAACCTCGTTCTTTTCAGTGCTGTTTGCCCTCTCGGGTAAACGGTTAAATGCAAAAAGTAAATGCGCAGAACATAATGGAAATATATTAAATAACCAGCCTCTGTATTAATTCCACAATCCATGTACAATAAGTGCTTATAACATTACATCTGACACGACTAACTTGATCCTACTTCGAAGAAAAGGTACACAATATATAATACCCGAAGGGGCGCGACACAACCGTCGCGACTCCAACTACCTACCCGTCGGCTAACTAACTGACCGCCGTAACTCATTATTACCGACGACAACATAAACATAATATAACAACATAACCTAATGATTATTCCCGTCAACATCATCCCCCCCAAGAAAAGAAGTCGACTCCGACGACTTAATACAAAATAGAGATGAACGACAAGAACTACTGACGCCAGTCGGGCCCGGATCTTATACACTTCCGGCGTCCTCGCCTGAAAACCCTTTTTTGCTACCATCCGATGCTCAAGTGCGGATTTCACCAATATTGCTTCCTTTGCGATCACAGTCCTCCTGTGCCTAACCCAAACTTGTCTGCAAAACACGTTTTTCAGTCTCAGCTTCCACCAACTGCTACTCAAATGATATTGTCTCCCGAGCCACTTTGTCCTTGATAGCCACCCGTGTTGCTCTCTCGGCATCCAACTCCTGGGTACGCTGAACTAAGTCTCACACGACTATTGCCTCCAACCTGGTGGTCAGGTCCTCCCGAGCCCTCTGTGCATCCACCAAGGCAACCTCACGTCCAACCGAGACATACTCCGAGTTCCTCAAAGCGTACCAGTCATGCCTGGAGGTGGCCACAATCCGCTGGCACAAATGCACAATCCGCTGGCACAAATGCTAGGAGACACCTCACACTCCCCAAAGGCTAAAAACTGAACTGAATAACTCCCTGGTGTCATACAACTGCGCGGACCTGCAATGCCTTCCCTCAAACTCTGTTTGTTCGCAACCTCCAAATCCGTCTCCCTCTACGGCTTATGGCTTCCCTGCCAATGCTTAGCTGCAGGCTTCTTTCTCACAATACGGACAACCACAACACTTCCCGTGGTCTTCTGTAGCTCAAAATAAACTGGGGGTCTGGGGGCAACGCCCCCAGCGGGGTCGAGGGGCAGCACCCCCGCCGCCAACACCAATTTACAACCTTCAGAACCCCACGAAAGTCCATGGCGCGCATCATTTCAGTGATATTTTAAGATGCCAAAAACCCTTCTTTTCCACTCTGAATTTCCAGTGTCCTGGCTTCAAACTCCAGCGAATCATTTTAAATCTGGCCGCCGTCGTTTTTTTTTTTGTTGTTTTTTTGGCACTGTAATTTCCCCGATGGCATCCCGGCCATACAACCTTCCTGTACGGTCAACAACAGCACTGGCACCTCCGATCGTGCGGTCAACAACAGCACTGGCACCTCCGATCGTGCGGTCAACGCCCTCCACTGTACGACTGTGTTTGTTTGTGCAGGGGTTGCGTTTATGTCTTCGTGCTCCGCGACAGCAGTGGTTTCCACCGCACGGTGGTGGACATGCTACCGTACGATGGTTCCACCGCACGGTGGTTCCACCGTCGGTGTTGCCACCGCCGGTGGCCCCACCGTCGGTGTTGCCACCGCACGGTGGTGCTATCGTACGGTGGTTCCACCGTGGCTTTCTTTTTTTTTTTTCCGTACGGTCAGCTGACCCATACGGCCATACGATTTTTTTTTTTTTCTTCTGCTAGAGAGTCTTCTGCTGGGGTCCCCTGTCTCTGAGATCGCCCTTCATCCTTCTTAGTTTTCCTCGCCCAAAAGTCTCCTGCTTTTGTCCCGTGCCTCTCGAGTCGCTTGCTCGGTCTCTTAGGTCCCCTTCCATCCTCCCGGGTCCCCTTTTGGGCTCTCGGGTGTCTGTCCGGCCTCTCGGGTCCCCTGCGCGCTTCGCGTGGTAGGGTTTCAATTTGGGCCTGTTGGTGGCAAGTCTATTTTCAATGGCCATCGGGAGACCTGGAACCACAAATTCTACAGGGACCACTCTGAATTTCCAGTGTCCTGGCTTCAAACTCCAGCGAATCATTTTAAATCTAGCCGTCGTCTTTTTTTTTTTTTTTTGGCACTGTAATTTCCCCGATGGCATCCCGGCCATACAACCTTCCTATACGGTCAACAACAGCACTGGTACCTCCGATCGTGCGGTCAACACCCTCCATTGTACGACTGTGTTTGTTTGTGCGGGGGCTGCGTTTATGTCTTCGTGCTCCGCGACAGCAGTGGTTTCCATCGCACGGTGGTGGACGTGCTACCGTACGATGGTTCCACCGCACGGTGGTTCCTCCGTCGGTGTTGCCACCGCCGGTGGCCCCACCGTCGGTGTTGCCACCGCACGGTGGTGCTACCGTACGGTGGTTCCACCGTGGCTTTCTTTTTTTTTTCCGTACGGTCAGCTGACCCATACGGCCATACGATTTTTTTTTTTTCTTCTGCTAGAGAGTCTTCTGCTGGGGTCCCCTGTCTCTGAGATCGCCCTTCATCCTTCTCGGTTTTCCTCGCCCAAAAGTCTCCTGCTTTTGTCCCGTGCCTCTCGAGTCGCTTGCCCGGCCTCTTAGGTCCCCTTCCATCCTCCCGGGTCCCCCTTCGGGCTCTCGGGTGTCCGTCCGGCCTCTCGGGTCCCTTGCGCGCTTCGCGTGGTAGGGTTTCAATTTGGGCCCGTTGGTGGCAAGTCTATTTTCAATGGCCATCGGGAGACCTGGAACCACAAATTCTACAGGGACCACGGTCTCCTTCCCGTACATAAGAAGGAGGATAATAAAGATTTTGAAGACTGCGGTCTTCCATACAGGGTTCCAATCGTGGCCAACACTCTTCGGATTATCTACGTCGCCCGGGTTTGGGGCGTCTCCCTTCCAATATTCTTTGTATTCTGGTAGGTACACCTCTGTTGGTTGCTCTGGTTCCTCTACTTTGAGCCTGTAGCTTTGGAACATTTCGTAATCCTTCATTTGCCAATGGAAGAGCCTGTTAAGTGAGCATACCTCATCTTCAGAACATCCCTCCAATTCGAGCACCCCTTCACTGTTCGGCTCCATCGCGTTCTTGCCCTTGCTTTCATTGGGACCCCCTTCCCCTTTATTAGAATCCTCTGAGTCCGAGTCTGAAGAGGCGAGCTCTTCGCCAACATCTTGGGTGTGTAGGTCAATGGTACATTTCCGCCCTCCCTTCTCCATGGAAAGTGTATTTTTCTTCCAGTTGTGGCTTACCCTCGCGTCGATCAACCACGCTCTCCCTAGGATGGCATCATAGCCTTTCTTCTTCGAGGGAATAACCACGAAATCTAACAGGAATGGTTGCGTACCAATCGTCACTTGCTGGGCCATCAACAGGCCGAGTGGCTTAATGCCGTGTTGGTCCGCTCCCACCAGGTTGAATGTGGGTGGCCACAGGGTGGGCTTCCCCAGCCGCTTCCATGTTTCTTCTGGTAGTACATTCACCCCAGATCCACCGTCCACAATGGTGTCCTTTAGAATGGTCCCACGGATACCCATTTCTACCACAGCTGGGTGTCTACCACTGCTCAAGGCTAGTAACATCGGGTCAGTCGAAGGGCTGACGGAAACCTCCACCTGTGGTGTACTCTTCGAAGCGGTGGCGGGAACCCCTACCTGTGGTGCACTCGACGATGCGGTGGCGGGAACCCCTACCTGTGTTGTACTCGATAATGCGGTGCTTTGCACATTGGTGAGGATGGCAGTCCTCAATTGTGGCATAGAGTCTAGAAGGTCTTTTACCTTTATCGGCACCTCTATCTGCAAGATTTGCCCAATGATGTTATTTTCCTCTTCCTTACGGGATGATGTACTCGCCACCTCGTTGTCCCGTCGTTCGGTCGTCATCTCATGTTCAATATTGGCCTTTGCCTCCCGTAATCTCTCCTTCTCCGTACAGGGGTCGGGATAAGTGGCTTTTTTCGTCTGGGCGCGGGTGATCGCCAGTACTTCTTTCTCACGAGTCTTCTCAGCCTTCTCAATGTTGAGGAGATTAACCCCTGCCTGCAAGCAATTTGCAT
The DNA here is from genome assembly GCF_030272615.1 of Cryptomeria japonica. NCBI lineage: Eukaryota > Viridiplantae > Streptophyta > Pinopsida > Cupressales > Cupressaceae > Cryptomeria > Cryptomeria japonica. The sequence goes on from NC_081410.1 coordinate 156,093,475, forward strand.
CCTCATGGTCGCCTGGCCCACACCAACGGCAGAGGTGCTGAGGGGTGGCTTCCTTCGTGCAATCACGGACGAAGTGCCCCCATTGATTACAGGCCCTACATTGGATAATTGGCCGGCCCTTGGCGTCATACTGGATACGGCTTCCGTTATTGTTATTGTTGCTATTCCTTCCGCCGTTGCGTCTGTTGTCCCGGTATCCTCCAGATGATGCCGTTGTGTTAGTATGTTGGCCGGTACCCGCTGGTGCGGATGTTGTGGCCTGCTCCGTGAACAACACCTGGTTCATTTGCGTACCTCGGGTTTTCATGTTGTATGGGCACTCCTTGGTGGAGTGTCCCATCACTTGGCAAATCTCACAGAATGCCTTCTTTTGGCAAGTACCCTTTGTGTGCCCTTCCTCTTTGCACTCAGTGCACCATATGTCCCCTTCGTTCCGACGAGTGCTTCTCATTATTTTGAATTCCTTTCTCATTCGCTCCATGTCTTTCTGGAGCGCTTGCACCCATTTGCCAGTCTCGTCGTCGCTGCTGCTTTCCTGTGAAGAGTCATCGTCCTCGGATGAGGATTTATTACTTTTCTTCTTCTTTGATGTTTTGTGTTCGCTCTCCAGGTCCATCGCCCTATTATAAGCGTCGTCATATGACGTCGGGGGTACAATTTTCATCTTCCTCCGTAGGGAGGATTTCAACCCTTCAACGAACCATCGTTTCTTCAATTTGTCTGCGGGTTGGCTTTCCATTTTACCCAAGAGTTCTTTTAGCCTCCGACTGTATGCCCGTACTGTCTCCCTGGTACCTTGTTTGGTATTGTATATCTTCGTTACAATTTCATTGTCATCACGGAGCAACCGAAACTCCCCCGTGAATTCCTTATGTAGATTGGCCCATGTGGCCACTTTTTGCTTGTCCACATCAGAGTACCAATCTATGGCAACTCCTCGTAACGTGGCTGGGAACTGCTGTACCCAGTCATCCTGGTCTGTTACTCCGTTGGTGGACCAAATGGTTTCACATGTACGACAGTGCCGTAAGGGGTCTTCCTTGCCCTCCCCTGTGAACTTTGGCAATTTTTGTTTACTCGCCATCCCACTGCTGGGTCTCGCTCCTCTAATTCCTTGTGTGCTTGTACCTGGCGATCCTCCGCCTCCTACAACTGAACCTCCACTCGTGGGTCCTTCGGAAAAATTTGCTGACACTGAACCGAACAAATTGCCTCCCATACGGTACCCTTGTGCTCCCTCGGCACCTTCGGTTGTACCGTCACCTTCCGCTGTCTCCCTCCGGTTGGTTGTCTCCCTTCGGTTGTCCTCCGAAATGGACAAATTCTTTAGCAAGTCTCTGGTAGTGTCGATCAGGTTTAGACTTCGCCTTGTTTGTTCCACCAACTCTTCGCGGCTTCTTACCCTACGGTGGTATTCTGGCGAACTGTAGAGTTCTCCTTCGGCACCCTCCGTGACTCCTTCTGGCAGCCCTACAACAGTGTAGACAGTGTAGTTCTTTCCGTCTATCTCTGCCTCCGCAACCTCCGTGACACCTCCTGGGTTCCCTTCGGGCAACCCCTCGGCCGGTCGTCCCTCGGCAAGCTGCCTTAGCCTACGCCTTCGTTCTATCTGCTGTCTGAGATTCAACGCGGTTTGTGCCACTTCCCATTCGTCACTCTGTATCTTTTTATTTTTGTCCTTATTTAGTCTATTGGGCATAAGTCACTTCCATACACAGCAAACACACGCCATGTACACAAAAAACTTTTATTATTTTTATTTTTATTTTGCCTTTCGGCCACAATTTATATCAGCAGTGTGTCGGGATTATTACAAGGTTCAATTTCCTCCTGGCCTGGTGCCATCTCGTTCCGTTACTTGTCGGCTGTTCTCTTCGTAGCGTTGCAAGATTTGTTGTCGTCGCTCTTCCTAGGCAATCTGCTCTAGGCGGGCCTGTTGTGCCAGCAATGCTTGTGCAAGCAAACGGGGGAGGTGGTTCATCAACCGGTTTACTGCAGGGCTAACCTCCAGCGCTGTCCACACGGCACTTGGTGGGATTTCTGCCTCCGCTGCTTCTCGTCGAACGTATGTCTGAATGGCTACCTGGAGCAAAATTGAAAATTCTCGCGTTGCCGTGTCTTCTCCTGTGTAAAGTTCTGTCCGCGCGTCGTCGGCCTCCGGGTTTACTTCACCAACGGGTAGGCCCATTGTGTCTGTGCGCCATCCGTGTCTTCCGTTCCCGAGTTCGTCTAGGCAACGGTGCCAAATGTTTGCCCTCTCGGGTAAACAGTTAAATGCAAAAAGTAAATGCACAGAACATAATGGAAATATATTAAATAACCAGCCTCTAAATTAATTCCACAGTCCATCTACAATAAGTGCTTATAACATTACATCTGACACGACTAACCTGATCCTACTTCGAAGAAAAGGTACACAATATATAATACCCGAAGGGGTGCGACACAACCGTCGCGACTCCAACTACCTACCCGTCGGCTAACTAACTGACCGCCGTAACTCATTATTACCGACGACAACATAAACATAATATAACAACATAACCTAATGATTATTCCCGTCAACAAGTGCCAGCTTCCTTCTTTCGCTTGGGGGCATCTCCTTCGGGAACGTTGCTGTGGAGAGATATTGTCCAAGCTTCTCGTACCAAGATGCCAAGACTGCTATTTGGAACAAGTGGCCATCTGGAAAATCCTCATTCACTCCCCCTTCTGCCTGTTCTCTTGATTTTATTCTTGAGAGGTGGTTAGCCATTACATGGCTTTTTCCTGGTCGTACCACAATGTTGAAGGTAAATTCCTAAAGTAAGATCAGCCATCGACTTACTCTCCCTTGGATGACCGGTTTATTAACCAGGTACATGAGTGCCCGGTGATCCTTGAAGAAGGTAAAGGGTGTGGCTAGGAGGTAGTGACGGAATTTCTGCACTGCGTACACCATCCCTAAGGCCTCTCGTTCTGTGGTGCTATAGTTTCTTTTTGCTTTTGACAATAGGCGGTTGGCAAAGTATATAGGGTGATCCAAGCCCTTGGCTCCTGCTTGTGCCAAAGTGGCGCCAATGGCAAAGTTGGAGGCATCTACATGCACATGAAATTTATTGTCCCAATTTGGGTATATTAGGATAGGTGCACTTACAAGTCTGGATTTGAGTTCCCTGAAGGCTTCTTCTTGCTCTCTGTGCCATACAAATGGCTCCCCCTTCCTCGTGAGTTTTTCTAGCGGACGAGAGACCTCAGCAAATCCCTTAATGAACCGCTGATAGTACCCCACATGGCCAAGGAAGGATTTTACTCCTGTAACATCTTGTTGTGACGTTTTCACACATCGCCCCATTGCAAATGGGGAACCATGTTTTTTTGCTTTTTAGGGTTTGTTTTCTAGGTCTTTTAGGGTTTTGTCAGTTGGCCTTTGCATTTTTGAGTGCTGTCGGGGAGATCAATAGGATAGCAGGTCCTGCTGGAGTGAAGTCCTGATCCTGAAATTTGGCTAAGTCTGGAAACTAAAAAACCTCAAAAAACTAGATTTTGCAATATAACTCCTGGAGGTCTGAAACCACTCTCAAACATCCTGAAAGTATATATGGAATATAACTTAAAGTATAAGTTTCTTATACTTAAATGTTATATTCCATAAAAATTATCCTGTCGGAGAGTTCGAAAAGTCAAATTTCGCTCCTGTCCTTCACTGAGGATCCAGAGCGCCCCTCTCAGGAGGACCAAGGCAAAAGCGCTCCTGTCCCTCTCCAAGGGACTAGGGCGAAAAGACTTATTTGAGCCATTCCTGGCCTTGTTTGGTCAAATTGAAACATCAAAGGCATAGTGAAGGACGAAATGAACATGATAAAGCATCCAGACTTGATCAAAAACGATGAAATGATGAAGTTTTTGCCTAGAAGGTCAAAAGTGCTCCTGTCCCTCACTGAAGGACCAGAGCGCTTTTCTTTATATGCACAATTTTAGACCTTTTTTGGACATTAACTTTTATTCATAGCATGAAGTAAGGTGAAATCTTCCCTAGCAAAGGAATTTCGAGGTGAAAAGTGAGACAATTTGGCTAAGAGTTGAAAAAGTGCTCCTGTCCCTCACTGAAGGACCGGAGCATTGAATTTCAAATTCGCACTATCTTTGCAAGATTAAAGTGATTTTATGGTTTGAAGAAGTTAAGGGAAGCATGTTTTGTCCATTGAATATAATTTAAGCGGTTCACAAAGGAGTAAATCAACCCAAATGACAAAAAGTGCTCTCGTCCCTCACTGAAGGAACATGCCACTTTTTCAAGTTTCTCTTCTTTGTTTGATATTTTATGGCAAAACTTGACTTGGATGGGAAGGACGAATGATGTTTTATGCCTTGGACGCAATTGAGAGGTTTAAAGAACAAAGAAGTATGCCAAGATGTAAAAAGTGCTCCCGTCCCTCTCCAAGGGACCAGAGCAATTTTCCAAAAAGTGCTCCCGTCCCTCTCCAAGGAACCAGAGCGATTTTCCAAAAAGTGTGAATTTCCTGCAAGGCCAAGGCAAGTTTGTGATTGAAATGAATGGAAGAGGACATGATTAGCCCATTGAAGATAATTTGGGAAGCTAGCAAAGGACGGATAAGCTTGAAGTTGAAAAAGTGCTCCTGTCCCTCACTGAAGGACCAGAGCACTTAACATGTTATCTAGCCTTTTTCACCAATTTTGGACAAATTGAGGCCAAGGCGCAAGTTTGAAAAAGTGTTTAAAATGCCTTGAAGTGGAATTGAGATGCGAGAGTTGCAAATTTTGACGACAATTGGCAAAAGTGCTCCCGTCCCTCACCAAGGGACCAGGGCGCAATTTCCAAATATGACCATTTACCTTGCATTTTGAAAGGATATTTTTATTACCAAGGCTCAAGATGGAGTGAAATGTGATATTCTACGCCTTGAGGGTAAATTGAAGATTGATATGATCAAGAATTCATGCAATGGACTCAAAAGTGCTCCCATCCCTCACTGAAGGACCAGAGCGCTTTTTATGAAAACAACAAATTCCCTCCGAGATTATGCTAAGACAAAGTTGTGTGAAATAGGAAGGAACTTCTAAAGCATGATGAACAAAGGTTAGACTTCAAAAAAATTGAGAATCCTAGCCCAAAAGTGAAAAAGTGCTCCTGTCCCTCACCCAGGGTCCAGGGCGAAAATGTCCTAAAGGCACCGTCCTCCTAAAAATCAAGTGAATTAAACTCAAGACTCCAATTAAAATGCCATTTTAAAATGCCTAGATGAAGTTTTGAACGTGAAAATGAGGAATGCAAGGCCTAGATTGAGAAAAGTGCTCCTGTCCCTCTCCAAGGGACCAGAGCGAAGTCATTGGCATTCATTATTTTTTTGCCATATCCCAACATTACTATCCTCCAAATCGCATTAGATGCCAAATTGCTAACTTTGGAATATTTGAAAAAATTAATTAAATTGGCATTTAATAAATTGATTTTAGGCCTTAAAAAATCGAACTTTTATTGTGAAGGCATTTAAAATTAATTTTTTTAAATTAAAAAATTAAATGTGGAGCGCACAAGGCATTATTTGCCTTTATTTGACAAGTCGGCCTACTCCTTTTGAGGTTTTATTTATTATTTCACCTTTTATTTGCTAGGTCGGTGTTGACGTGTATTTTGTACACCATCATACACAGAATAAAATACCAATAGGTATCTTATCCTCTCTTGAGAAAATAGTCTCTAACTGCTGAAGATCTGCAAAAAGGATCAGTTAGATGGACTCCAAGGTTCTTTTAGTGGGGTCTCCACGTGTGGACAAGCTTTTTAGTGGTATGATGTGATTTGCTGTTTCCTCCAAGGCGTCTTACGGATTCAAAAGCTCGAAGATTTTACTAATCTAAAAGGAACTTTCAAGAAAAATGGAAAAAGGACAGGGTTTAAGGAAGTCTAATCTAGCCTAACCCTATGAACGACTTAGCATGAATGAGATTTGGCAAGACTCAACCAACTTCAATTTTGCCATAAGATAACAACTCAATTGAAATTAGTGCGATCTTCTAAGGTAATAATGGTGTTCAATGCATCAAAGACCAAGGACACTACTACGAAGGTACATATCCTAGATGCGAAAATGCTTGAAGGTTAAGGACTCAAAATGTTTTCCAGTCGACCACACAAGGCATTCCTACAATCAGCAAGAAGCTAGTGGTTTGGATTGCGAATCCTACCAAATATCAAATCTCACACTTAGTCTTTCAAATTAACAAACGACTTTGATTGAGCGTGATTCAAGTACATCCAACAACCATGAAGATAACTTATGAAATTTGCAACAAAACACCATAACTTCAATATTTTATTGATTTCCAAGTCATCATATACAACAATTGCTTGAATTTCTCTCTTCAAGACTCAATCTTGCTACAAAATAAAAATTGCTTCTCTCACACCTATTCACTATTTTTCTATATATTATGAAATGAAAAATGGGGGTATAAATAGCATCCCCAGTTACAATGAAAGGTCCAGATTGAAAGCAAATCAATGGACAAGATCATGACACCTAAACCCTAATTAGGGTTTGTTACAAATGACCTCCTTTTTACTGAACAATATTAAATACATAGCCAAATATTAAATTTGGCACAAAAATCTTGGAGGTATCAACCAATGAGAAATAAGATGTCATGTCATCTGTAACAACCTTTCATCTAGAATCTTATTCCCTTTCCAATTCTCTTTCTTAGCATATGCAATGAATTTTGTCACGATTCCTTCGATTTCTGTGCTTGGAATCTCGGGAAGATTCTTGATACTCTCTTCTACGTGGATAACCTGATCAAATGCATCTAGAAGAGCTGTGTCCCAAGTAGGTTCAAGTTCCTTTGTTTTATCAATCAGGAGCATGGTGGCATACATCTGATCATACTGCTCATCTGTAACATCTGCGTCCTTGCGAAAGATGATCTTGATTCTATCCTCAAATTCTTGTATATCCACATCTGTCTCGACCTCGATCCTTCTGCCAAGAATGGTACGAAGTACCTCAAATACTCTGTCCTGGATCGGATTGATCGCCTCCTCAACTTGACCACATCTAACACTGATGTCCTCAAAGAGAACACTCTTTATATGGAGTAAGGTTGACCACTGAAACAAACTGTGAGAATCACCTTCTAAGATCCTCTCTTGTGCTAAAATTCTTCTAGATGTGTGTCTTATAACTTTCAAGACAGGGATGACAACGTCCTTGGTATGGGCAAATGCAGCTACTGTTGCCATCAATCTGTGAATAATCTCAAGAACTTGGATAGCCTGGTGGGTGATCTTCGACATCCTTGTAATAAACTCAATGGCCACCGTGTGAGATCTATCCATCCAATTACATGTACGCTGGACCATATTCCTGAATCTTTCTGCTTCATTGATTGATTGAAGGGGCAATGCCTGCAATGGTGATCTAACTGGATCCTGACGTCCCAAAGGTTCATTGATGTGACTGAAATAAGTCCTCCATGCACCGACCTCTCTCTCAAGCTTTCTATTCTTTTCTACTTCTTCTCTAAACTTGTCCTTCAATGCCTCAAATGTGTCGGTGGCATCATCTAAAGTCTGCTCTGCTGTGGATGGTCCTAACTCAATAGTCTGTATATGATAGTCCTCTGCTAGGATCTCACCCTCATATTTGTCTACTGCCGGTGTAGCTATCTGCAGTTTTCTAGATCCAGTCTCATCTCGAATCATCTTGGACATCTTTGTAGCCTTCTTCTTCTCTGTTGTCATATGTGAACGTCCCACGAGGCTCTCTAAATCAATTGCACTGTCCTCGTCCTCTATTACGATCACCTTAGTCAATCTTTCCTTCAACCAATCTGGGATATTCGATCTTGTCTCTTGAACTTGAATTTCTTTATGTACCATTTCTTCTTGTCTGGGAGGAGATGTCACTTCATTATCATTATCTAAATCATAGTCTTGGAGAGATCCATCGGATGAAACATGCTGTGCCTGTTCTTCTTCCTGTCTGTCATTCTGTACCATCGATTCCATGGACTCTTCCACTCGAATTGTTCTATCCTCTGGTCTGGAAGAAGTACCTAGTGCTTGATCTTTGTTGGCACCTTGCTTTTTCTTGGAAGACTCTTTCTTTTCTGATCTTTCCTTTCTCTTCGAACCTCTCGAATGGAGATTGCCCTCACTGGCACATCGAAGGTTACCTTCACCTGAATTCCTAGGATTAGGATTGCCTTCACTAACACTGGCTCCACCTTCGGCTGGCTTTTCTTCCAAAGTAAAAGACATAGCTATGCCCTGTTCTCTCAACTTCTGATGCTGAACGTCTACCCATCTGCGAGTACAAGACAAGACTGGTGCCATCAAATCATCTAAATCCACGGCCTCGGGCTCATTCCAATTCAAACTTATTGTTTTGCTTTCTCTATCATATGAAGATTGGATGTGCCTGCCGTTGTCCTGAGCTTGGTCGGCTACTCTGTAAATCTTACATTTCCTGATGAAATCCAAAGGCAATCTAGAATGTATCTTTCGTTTCACTTCGAGATCATCTAGGAGATTCATCATAAAATCTTCAATCTGGTACTCATGTCTAAATCTTCTACCGACCGTCTCCTCTAAATGTCCATGTGGATCAAAACTATTCCTCCAAGCAAAAGATGAAAAAGGATACAAGGCTAACTCCTTCTCTGCGTCATCCATGGCTAAGACATTAGAACATACCTCAACTGAATTACCCAAAATAATAGGTACCTGAACTCCATTCTGATGTCTGTGTCTGAATGCCTTCACATATGCTGCCAACTGCCTTGTTACTTCAAGTAACACAATTCTGTCTGTCGGGTACCTCGGCAACATGTATGGAGGTAAAGGACATCCATACACTCTAATGTAAGTGAACTTGGGAAACTGAATGAACCAAGCACCGTACCTCTTGATGAACTCCTGGGCATCCTGAGATAATCTGTTGTGAATCCCTCCTTGCAACGTCCTTGTGATGTTCATCGTGAAAGTATCATTGATTAACTTGTAGTTCTTCCCTGGTGGATGATGCAAGTAGGTATAGGATTCACAAACTCTGACCTCGCCGGGTCCTCTTCCAATCACTCCTCTGTGAGGTAGTCCTGCGTACTCAACGCTCCTGATTAAGGCATAGATGACGTATGAACTCATGTGGAAGGACTTAGTAGCCCTGAGTCTTCTCAACTGTACGTCTAAGCAATGGCTAATTATCCTAGCCCAATGTATTGTACCCTTTCCTTGAACAATCACCTGGATGAAGTAAAACATCCATTTCTCAAAATAGAAGGCATGAGGTGCTCCTGTGACTCTGTTGAGCATGGTGATCAAATCTCTGTACTCCTCTTGGAAATCAATCCTGTGTGGTGTGTTCGGTACTTTGCTCAGACGGGGACGACTCTTAAGCAGCCAGTTCTTGTTGATTATGCTTAGGCAAGCATCTGGATCATCATCATACACTGATCTGGCTCCTTCAATGCTCTTGTATATCATGTCCCTGTGCTCTGGAAGATGGAAGGCTTCACTTATGGCTTCCTCTGAAAGGTACGCCAAAGTGTTTCCTTCGTTGGACACAATTGTCCTGGACTGCGGATTGTAATGACGGGCACACTCGATCATCAACTCGTGGCACTGAATGGCTGGAGGAAAACCGGCCGCCTTGATGATGCCACTCTCTATTATTCTCCGGGCGACAGGTGATGGCTTGCCGATGTAAGGGACCTCTCGGAACTTCTTCGTGCTAAAGTTCCCCAAGTTTGTATCTCCAATGTTGCTCCACTTGGACACGATCTTGGTCTCCACTTCTTCGGTCTTCTGATCTTCTTTCATGAGAGCCGAGCGACTGGTGGATGCTCCCGCCTTTGGGGTCGTCATACCTACACAACATTTCATTATAAGAACTAGATTTTGCAATAAATAACGTAAATAAGAGAGATAAATTTTAGGAAACCTCATGATAAGTCTCTAGAGTTATCACTTCCTAAAATACAACGATTGAGCTAAGAGATATTCAAGGATCAAAATTTCAAAATTTGAAATATGATGATGAATGAATAAAACAATAATAATAAATCGCCATACCTCGATAGAGAGCTAACTCTAGAATGCAAAAACAAAATTCGCCTAGGCAAAATTTGAGGTATAAAGTAATCTTCAATATGATCTCCTCAAAATTGACTTCGCCACCTCTGGATAGGACGTGAACTTCAATTATCGCCTTGGACGTGGTCTCAAATGGATCTTCAAGTTCGCACAAATAAATCTCCAAGTCTTTAGCAAATTCGCCTTAGGCGTGATCTTCAAATTCGCACCACCTTTGGTCTTCAAGCATTTTCGCCTTCACACAAGATGATATTAGCGCCACCCTTTGGTTTGAAATCGCACTATATTCGAACACACTTAACACTTTCCTTCGTCTTCCTTAATTCGCATGTAGAGAGGTAAAATAATGATGTAGAAAGTGATAATTCCACTCCCCTTTATATAGCGCTCTCATCGATTTATCCCTTAGGCCGACTTGATAAAATAAAACCATTTTTAAATGATTTGCAATGAAATGACAAGGCCGACCTCCTTAAATGAGCGCTTGAAATCGATTTTTTTTTATTAATTAAGTAATTAACTATTAATGCCTTGCGTTTTTTTAATTGAGAATTTCGATTTTAAATAAAGGCAAAAAAATAATTAATAAGAGATAACGCCATATTAAATGCCAAATAAAAATGGATTTTCAATTTTTTAAATCGATTTAGCATTTAAGGATATTTGAATTGCTTAATTTGGCGCCAAAAATATGAAAATAAAGGGACGTACCTCATCGCTCTGGTCCCTTGGAGAGGGACAGGAGCGATCCATGATCTTGGTCTTGATTCTTGTGTTTTCAACGTTCAACTCCTTCATTTCCACGTTCCAAATCGATCATCTGGTGGTCCTTCGAATTTGAATTTCTTTCTTGTGCGAGCAAGTGCATCTTATGACCATTATCGCCCTGGTCCCTTGGAGAGGGACAGGAGCGATCCTAAGTTTTTTGCTTGAAATTCTCCATTTTGGTACGATCCTTTCCTTGTATCATCTTCCAAATGCTATTTAAAACCTTGTGCATCCTTGTCTTAACGTGATTTTCAAAGAATATCATGTATTTGGCCTAACATCGCCCTTGTCCCTTGGAGAGGGACAGGAGCGATCTCCATGTCTTCACGTTCATCTTGTATCCTTGACCTTCGAACCTTCATTGTAAGGCGAATAATATCATTGTTTGTGTCCTTTGCGCTTATTCCATTTGCTTTTGCAAGGTACCTTCGATGTTATAAGGATCATCGCCCTTGTCCCTTGGAGAGGGACAGGAGCGATCCATATTTTTCTCCTTGATCTTGGCGACTTTTAAACTTCGATCTCCTTTGCAACGTCTTCCCAACGATGTCCCTTACCTCGTCCATCCTCGCCTTGACTTGATCTTTGAAGAAACGTGAGTGTTTTGATAGTATCGCCTTGGTCCTTGTCCAAAGGACAGGAGCGATATGGGGCTTTTACACTATTTGGCGATGTTTAGACGTTCAAACCCTTGCAAATTATCTTCAAACGATGCCATGGACCTTGCATAACCTTGTGAATCTTTAACTTAGCTTAAACTTGAAGCGAAACAAGGAATCCAAAGCAAATCGCCCTGGTCCCTTGGAGAGGGACAGGAGCGATATGATCCCTAGGTCCATTTTGGTGATTATCTAACGTTTGAAATCTTCATGCATCACCTTTCTACCCTTCCGTGGACCCTCTAAGACCTTGCGAAATCTTGTCCTTACGTAAATTTTGCCTGAAATGGTTAATACATCTAACATCGCCCTGGTCCCTTGGAGAGGGACAGGAGCGAAGTTCATCATTGCGAGCTTGTTCTTGTTTTTACCAACTTGCAATTATCTTCATTGCATGAAATGACGTCCTTTAAGTCCTCTTGGTAACTTAATATTTGCTTGTCCTTTGAAATCGATGCCTTAATGGAAATATCGCTCTGGTCCCTTGGAGAGGGACAGGAGCGATCTGGGTCTTAGAGTGCACGTTCCTTCCATGTGATGACCTTTACAACCTTGCGCTTGATGGAAATGCTCTAAAATGTCTTCGCCACCCTTCGTCTTGACTTGGATCGGCCTTGAACTTTGGAGGAACGACCTTGAACTTGCGTAGAGAGTATTATCATCATCATCGCCCTGGTCCCTTGGAGAGGGACAGGAGCGATCCTTCCCTTGTGGCCACTATCTCACTTTGCCAGGTTCCAAGTTTATATTCAACGGACTCGTCCTTCTTCCCTCTATTCGTTCATGCCTTGACATCATTTGTAACTTTGCAAGAAAAGCAATTATATCAAAAATCGCTCTGGTCCCTTCCTGAGGGACAGGAGCGAACTAGGCATTTAACACTGGTATGGACGTCCAAAAAATCTTCAAATTATATTCAATGCGTTCACCTCATGTTCCCCTTTGTTTTTGAACGTAAACTTGCCTTGGCCCTTGTCTGGATTTTGCAAAATGAGTGAAATCGCTCTGGTCCCTGGGAGAGGGACGAAAGCTACAAGGTACCTCGCCCTGGTCCCTTGGAGAGGGACAGGAGCGATTTAGTCAATATAGGTCATTTTCCTTCGTTTTTGCATATCAAATTATATTCATTTGGCAAAGTATCTTCCCTTGGACGTCCTCAAATTGTTAAGTTTTCAAAATCTTGCAGGGACAAGACGAAATTTGAATTGTAGCTCCGGTCCTTCACTGAGGGACAGGAGCGATTTAGCTCCTACAGGCCAAAATAACAAGATTTTTCACATTTTAACACTTCACGAGGCGAAAACAAATCAATTCCAATGCCCAGGATCAAAATTCAAAAAGGTCAAAATTTGGTCAAAATATTCAACCAGACAAAAATTCACATTTCATCTTTAACACTTAGACAAATTTAAGCTCTGCATGAACATTCCAATTGAAAATTAGACCATTTTGGCGGAATCATTGCATTCAAAATTTGCATTCTAGAAAAGAAGCTCAGAAGCTCTCAAAAATGACTGGATTTTGGCTTGAAAAGGCAAAATTTAAAACCCTAAGGCTTAGCCCTAAATCCAGACAACTAACTGACTAACAAAACCCTAAAAACGAAAGCGAAAACGAGCGAAAAACAAGCAAAAAGAGGGGGTCCCCATTTGCGATGGGGCGATGTGTGAAATGGTCACAACAGTTGGCCTCATGGGTAAGTGGAAGGTGAGCGCTCTATATATTGGAGGTGTTGTTTCACAATTCAAATCATTCAATCATTCTTTCAAGTGCGAATTTGGAGAGCAATTTGAGGAGCGAAATCCAGAGGAGTGGAGCGAATTTCTACTAAATGTGGAGAAGCTAGTGGAAGGTGAAATTCTTTTGAAGCTAGAGGAGGCGTGATTCATCCAAGAAGAGGCTATGATCTACACTTTGCCTAGCGAAATTCATCTATTTTTTTTGCATCATTTCTTTGAGTTTAATACTCAAGAGAAGGTATGAAGAATTACTTTTTTGAAGTTCTTATTCAAGACTTATTGTGATCCTATTGAATCTAAGTCTTGAAAATCCAATTTCCATTCATTATTAATTTGAAAATGTATAGTTCTTGATTTATCATGACTTTTTCAAATTAATATCTTAAGTTTTACGTTTGAAAGGTCTTAAATTTCATGCTTTGAGGTTTGATGCTCAAAAGACTAACTTTAATATTTTGTGTAGGCATCAAATGGGGATCCCGGAGTTGGAAAATCAAGCCAGATCAAGGACGGTCTCCTCCAAGAAGATCAAGCAAGGACAAGGGCGACCTCCTCCAGCCTAACATCGACAAGGACGACCTTCTTCGATCCAGCATCATCAGGATAAGGGCGACCTCTTCCAATCCAGCATTCCAAGGCGAGGTACATCAATCATCCTGCCAATTAAGGACACAAGGAGTTAGAGCAAGGGTTCGTTGAAGAAGCAGATAGTTCCAGATGAATTAATTAAAGCTAGCTTCTCAACAACATCAAGTTGAATATCTACCAAGTTACAAGTGTCAGACAAGGTGGCATCCTAGTCATCACTTCTCCAGTCAGTGTGGTCCACCTCAACAATGTCCAGATTCAATGTACCCAACTCATGGGAGGTGGCACAAACTTCTATGTACCTGTCCCGACTATCCATTGGTTGAATTTTCTAGAGAGGATATGTGTCCAAGCAATACAATTTTATCATTCGTCAAGCATTAAATGCTATGTAATGGTTGTAACAAACCCTAATTAGGGTTTTCATTATTGAATCTTGGCCATTGATCTCAAATTGATCTTAGCCATCGAATTGTATTGTGGGCACTACATAAGCCCCGGCTCTTCATTTTGTAAAGGCATATAGAAGCAGTTAATAGAAGATAGATAGAGAGTAGTTAGAAGGTGATTAGCTAGTTGATAGAATAGCAATTAGAGTAGAGTAGAGAGAGAAGGCAAAGATTGTTGCCAAGATGTTGTTGTAAAAGACTTGTAACTTCATTGAAGAAATGGTGAAATTTATGGATCGATTCGACAATTTGCATGGTCTTTATACTTCTCATATTTGATTTCGTGTTATTAGATGAGTGGAAGAAATGTGCTTGATTGATGGTGGAATTCGTATATCCATACTACTAGCAGTTTGTTGATTGCAGATTTGCATTGTGTAGTCAACTGGAATCATTCAGCTTAAGCTTAACTTCAATTGTCGCTTCTTCATTGATATGCATCAACCTGATGGTGTCTATGCCTGCAGTGATGATTTGAACATCATAAAGCTTTCCTTCGAAGATCGCACTAACCTTGTGGAGATGGTCCAGTGATGTCAAAACAAGACTTAGTTAGAATTTCATCAAAGATCATTCATTGCTCTTACATTCTTAGTGTTAGGATTAGATCCTTTCCTCGCCCTCGTCTTTTTCCTTTTTTTTTTTAATCAAAGCTAGTAAGAGCCTGTGTTCCAGCAATATTCAAAGCAAATCAGAAGTTCAGTCATCAAGTGCAAGTCCCCTTGTGATTCCAGCAAATCACATCATACCACAGAGAGCTTATCCACACGTAGAGATCCTACATAGAAGAACCTTGAAGTCACCCTGATTGATCCTTTTTTTGCGATATCTTCAGCATTCAAAGGCTTTATTCAAGAGAGGATAAGGTACCCTTGGGTATTTTATTCTGTGTTTGATAGTGTACAAAATACACGTCAACAGAATTGGCGCTAGAAGGAGGGCTGATCGCGATGAATGCCTAACACCTGAAAATCCAGATTCTATCAATTCATAATTTACAAGGAGTTATCTTAAAGACTTTTTTTACCCTTCTCCACGCTCAACAGAATTGGAGCTAGAAGGAGGGCAGAGCATTATCATGCCGTGAATAGATGAAATCGAGATCCTAATTCGGAAGGAGTTGTGCAGGACTTTTGTCCCTCCTCCCGCGTCAACAAAATTGGCGCTAGAGGGATGGGGAGTACTATCATGCCTCGATCATTATCAAGCTGTTCATAGATAATCATATTCTCCTCCACACTCGACAGAATTGAAGCAGAAGGAAGGTGAGCGAATACGAACTCTTGAATCCAAGGAAGGTCAGTGGAAAGCCTTTTCAACGCTCGACGAAAGTGATACAAAGAAGGAAGGTGATCGCTGGATCGTCAATTGGACTTACGCAAGAAGGAATCAAGCTAGAACCAATTGAACGTTCAAGTTGAATCCGAGATATTCAATATCTCTTTTATTCCAGAAAATCCAAAAAAAAGTGAAAAATAGAAAATCCAAAAAAAGTGAAAAATAGAAAATCCAAAAAAAAATCGAAAAATTAAAAAATCGAAAAAGAAAAGATTTCTCATGGAGCAACAACAGTTTCACGAGGAGCAACAAGTTGATTTTCCTAAGCTTTGGTGGAGATTAGATACACAACTTTATCCACAAAGATTGTCCGAGTTCGCAAGACCAGGGCAGTCTCGAATCCACGAGACAGAGGCTTTATTCAAGAGAGGATAAGGTACCCTTGGGTATTTTATTCTGTGTTTGATAGTGTACAAAATACACGTCAACACATCCATCGGGCTTTCCATTTCAATGATGACTCTTACCTTATCTGGGTCAGTCTTCAACCCTGCTTTGTAGACTATGAGGCCAAGTAAGCTTCCTTGTGGAACGAGAAACCAACATTTCTTCATATTGAGGGCAAGTTGTGCTCGACAGCACCTTTCCATGCATTCCCCCAATATTTTCAAATGATCCTTCTTCTCGCTGTATATTGACCAATCATGAAGGAATGCTTTAAAATTTCTAGTTGCCATCTTGTCGAAGATATGCAGTATGATCCTCTGGAATGTGGCCTAGGCGTTGCACAATCCAAATGGCATCTGGTTGTACGCGTAAATTCCATCCTCCACAATAAATGTGGTTTTCGGCTTGTCTTCTTCTGCTATGCTGATCTGGTTGTAGCTCGAAAAGCCATCCATGAAGGAATAAATTTCGTGCCCCGCCACTTCTACTAGTATACTATTAGTGAAAGGTATCAGGAACGGATCCTTGATAGTTATAGAATTTAAACATTTGAAGTCTACACAGATACGGATCTGATTCCCTTCGTTCTTGAGCGAAATCACAATTGGTGAGACCCATTCACTGGTTTGTACCCGGAATATGATTCCGGTCTCTAACATCTTTTCTATTTCCTCTTGCACCTTAGCCGCATAATTCTTGTTCATGTGGTAGGGGCGTTTCCGTACCGGCCTGGCCCCTGGTATCAATGGTATGCGACGTACGCATAATTCTGGAGGTACCCCTTTCAAATCCTTATATGTGCAAGCGAACACATCTTTATATTTGAGGAATATTTTAAATGCTGCTGCCTTCAGTACGGGTTGCCAATCATCCCGCACTAGTATTACTTTTGGGTCCTTTTCTTCCCCAAGGTTGGTTTGTCGTACCTTTGGTTCCACATATTGTACGACCTCATTTTCTCCAAATTGATGAGCCGGGGCCCCATCTACTCGTGCCTCTGTAATGTCCCTACTAGTTAGAGATCATTAACCTGCAAAATAGATTGTTAAAATACAACAAACATATATATATAAGTAATCGAAATTGCAATCTAACTTTAAAATACTTACTTAACATAATCACAACTTTTATCTAATAAAAAGGATACGATTGCCATACGAAAGTATGTCCTTAGGCGGCCGTGAAGCTCGCCTTCTTGGAACCCATCTTGGTTCCAAGCCCTCCAGGAAGTCGAAGGTGAATTCGACTCCTGTCTTGAATGTAATTTCTTACATCCAAGCCCTCCAGGAAATCGAAGGTTAATTCGACTCCTGTCTTGAATGTAATTTCTTACATCCAAGCCCTTCAGGAAATCGAAGGTTAATTCGATTCCTATCTTGGGTGTAACCTCTTACACCCAAGCCATCCAAGGAAGACCCTATGTCAATTCCTTGCCTTGGATGATGCATCCCATCATCCAAGTCCTCAGAGGGGACCGGCCGGATCCGTCTCTTCTTGGATGAACTTAGTCAACCAAGCCATATATATGCATATAGATATTCAGTATATACTGCCTACCAGGGATTATCATAATCCCTCCATTAGGCTAAGGGAATTTCTTCCCTATAACCTTCATCATATAATCACATTAATATTACATTTTATAATTCATTACTGTTTTCCATTCCATAATTTACGTCTTCATTTACATATTCTTTAATCTTTCTAATGATCCTAAATATACATACATATTCTACATAGATTCCTATCTTTATTGCTACATTCATATAAGTAATCATTAGAGATATATGTATTCATAAAAGTGCATTAATATATATGTGTGTGTGTGGCACACACGTCCACACACATATATACCTTAAGACTTCTTAACCCCTCTTACCTGTACGCAGATTGTAGCCTGCGGTTGGAGTTCGCACTGTAGATGTCGCCTGTAGATTGGGAGGCATACCACAAAGAACACAAATGTTACTTCCTGTAACTTGATAACAATTCTGATCTGATCTTATCAATGGTGATGTCACTAGATGCTTTTGATTCCTTCCCTTTATATCTCTCAATTTGAGGGAGAGGTCACACCTCTTCATCATGTATGCCCTTTGGCAAGAGACATACCCTTTCACCATTAACACCCTTTGAAAGAGTGTAACTCTTCATTATTTCTACCATTTGAAAGGGACACAACCTTTCATAATCAGATCTGCACTTATTATTTAAATCAAATCTGCACTTCTCATCACCAAATTATCTCCCCTCTCAAATGAGGTTTTCTTCTCCCTTTTATATATCATTGTTGAGGGAGTCACAACTTTTCCTTTCATGTCTTTTGACTTTTCATTAACTTAATTAATTGTTTATTAATCATATTTAATTATATCATTTTATATTTTAATTTTATTATTATCATTTATTATTAAATTCTATTTCAAAGTGGGGATATTATTATCATTTATTATTAAATTCTATTTCAAAGTGGGGATATTATTATCATTTATTTTTAAATTCTATTTCAAAGTGGGGATATTACAGTCCACCCCTCCCAAATTTGCTTGTCCTCAAGCAATGTAGATTTCAACTTTCTCAATCTAAGTCATCTACGAACATGAATATAAAAACAAAGAGCATACACATGAAAAACACGAAGCATACACATGGATAATTGCAAACACAAAGCATACACATGAATACACGTATTGTCAGGTTTTTCTTATTGTCTAGAATGATTCAATGATTCATCTTTACCCTGCAGGATGGCAGGATCGTTGCTTTGATACCACTGTAATGTCCCTACTAGTTAGAGATCATTAACCTGCAAAATAGATTGTTAGAATACAACAAACATATGTATATAAGTAATCGAAATTGCAATCTAACTTTAAAATACTTACTTAACATAATCACAACTTTATCTAATAAAAAGGATACGATTTGCCATACGAAAGTATGTCCTTAGGCGGCCGTGAAGCTTGCCTTCTTGGAACCCATCTTGGTTCCAAGCCCTCCAGGAAGTCGAAGGTGAATTCGACTCCTGTCTTGAATGTAATTTCTTACATCCAAGCCCTCCAAGAAATCGAAGGTTAATTCGACTCCTGTCTTGAATGTAATTTCTTACATCCAAGCCCTCCAGGAAATCGAAGGTTAATTCGATTCCTGTCTTGGGTGTAACCTCTTACACCCAAGCCATCCAAGGAAGACCCTATGTCAATTCCTTGCCTTGGATGATGCATCCCATCATCCAAGTCCTCAGAGGGGACCAGCCGGATCCGTCTCTTCTTGGATGAACTTAGTCAACCAAGCCATATATATGCATATAGATATTCGGTATATACTGCCTACCAGGGATTATCATAATCCCTCCATTAGGCTAAGGGAATTTCTTCCCTATAACCTTCATCATATAATCACATTAATATTACATTTTATAATTCATTACTGTTTTCCATTCCATAATTTACGTCTTCATTTACATATTCTTTAATCTTTCTAATGATCCTAAATATACATACATATTCTACATAGATTCCTATCTTTATTGCTACATTCATATAAGTAATCATTAGAGATATATGTATTCATAAAAGTGCATTAATATATATGTGTGTGTGGCACACACGTCCACACACATATATACCTTAAGACTTCTTAACCCTTCTTACCTGTACGCAGATTGTAGCCTGCGGTTGGAGTTCGCACTGTAGATGTCACCTGCAGATTGGGAGGCATACCACAAAGAACACAAATGTTACTTCCTGTAACTTGATAACAATTCTGATCTGATCTTATCAATGGTGATGTCACTAGATGCTTTTGATTCCTTCCCTATATATCTCTCAATTTGAGGGAGAGGTCACACCTCTTCATCATGTATGCCCTTTGGCAAGAGACATACCCTTTCACCATTAACACCCTTTGAAAGAGTGTAACTCTTCATTATTTCTACCATTTGAAAGGGACACAACCTTTCATAATCAGATCTGCACTTATTATTTAAATCAAATCTGCACTTCTCATCACCAAATTATCCCCCCTCCCAAATGAGGTTTTCTTCTCCCTTTTATATATCATTGTTGAGGGAGTTGCAACTTTTCCTTTCATGTCTTTTGACTTTTCATTAACTTAATTAATTTTTTATTAATCATATTTAATTATATCATTTTATATTTTAATTTTATTATTATCATTTATTATTAAATTCTATTTCAAAGTGGGGATATTATTATCATTTATTATTAAATTCTATTTCAAAGTGGGGATATTATTATCATTTTTTAGTTTTGTAGTAGCTCTTTCATTATGGTTTCTTTAGAGGCGGCTCGTATGGTGTTGGTGGGCTTGTTGGATATTGTCTTCCGTCGTTCCTCACTCATTTCCCATTCTACTTCCTTCTGTGCCTCCTTCAACCTTTCCTTTTCTGTACTCGGGTCAGGGTACGTTAGTTTCTTTGCATGAGATCGGGTAATGGCCAGTACTTCTGGTTCTGGCCGAGCTACCTCTAACATGTTCACGCCCCTTTGTCTTGGGCACTCCGCATCCTTGTGGTTGCCTGGCCCACACCATTTGTAGAGTAGCCCTCCTCCTTGTCCAACACCACTCTGACAGTCGCGTGCAAAATGGCCCCATTCGTTGCACCTTCGGCATTGTATCATTGGTCTGCCTTTTGCATCATATTGGATGCGACCGCATGGGGTATTATTATTGCTGGTGTTGTTACTCCCCCTCCGACTATTCCTATAGCCACCTGGTGAGGCGTCTGAGTTTGCGTTCTTTGAGGGTGTATTTGGTGGTGTTGCCTGCTCTTGCTTGTAGAGTACCTAGGCACTCCTTGCCTTCAGGTTGTAGGGGCATTCCTTAATGGAATGTCCCAACACTTGGCAGATATCGCAGAAGGCTTTCTTTGGGCAATTGGTTTTTGTGTGCCCTTCTAGTTTGCACTCTGTGCACCAGAGTTCCATGCCCTCCCTACTTTCTTCCTTCTGAGTCCACATTTCTCGCATCATTCGCCTCATATCCTTCCGGAGTGCTTGTATCGTCCGAGACGACTCCTCACTTTCTCCATCACTACTATCTTCATCACTTGTGCGCTTCTTACCCTTTGATGTCTTGTTCTCGCTTTCAATGTCCATGGTTCTATTGTACGCATCCATGAAAGTAGATGGAGGTACTACCTTCATCTTTCTCCACAGGGATGGGTTCAGTCCCTCGATGAACCATTGCTTCTTCAGACCATCGGCTGGGGCATTGTCCATTTTTCCAATCAATTCTTTCAGCTTGCGGTGGTAGGACCTTACTGTCTCACTCTTGCCTTGCTTGGTGTTGTATATTTCTGCTACGATCTCGTCATCTTCCCGAAGTAACCGAAACCCCTCCTGGAACGCCTTAGTAAGATTTTTCCGAGTATCTTTTGAAGTGGTGGGCAGGTCCGTGTACCAGTCAATGGCACTTACACGGAGGGTGGTTGGGAATGCTTTCAGCCAATAGTCCTCATCATCCTTGCCATTGGCCTGCCATATGGTGACACAAGTTTTATAGTGACGGGTGGGATCCTTTGATCCTACTCCATTGAATCTGGGAAGTTTTTGCTTTTCAGGGATATGTGCCATCGTTCTCGTACTTCTAGGGTTACTCTGGGTATTGTTGAAGGACTCGGTTGGTGCGGTTGTTTGCTCCCAATTATCACTACCCGCTATTTCCTGCAGGCTGTTGTGACTCCTATCCCACTCGTGTATGTTGCTCAGAACCTTCTGCCGGGCTCCCTCCTTCAATTATCCGATAGAGTTTCAGGCATCTCTCCAGTTGCTCTTGAATGTGCAGGGATCTCCTCACTATGTCTTCTTGGTTCCCTTCTTGCTCCTCCCGGGATTGTCGTCTTCGATATTTGTTGAGTATGTTTGGCATTAATTATTGGAACTACGGGGGTTGCGCCGCCGTGTTGTGTCCCTGTGCTCTTCTTCCCTTCGATTCCTTTCTTTGTACTGTTGGAGCACTTGCTGTCTACGTTGCTCCCTTCACACATTTTCTCGTTCCTCTTCAAGTTCTAGGAGTACACGTGGCAACAACCATGGAAGACTACCCAGGAGATCATGTACCGCCTAGTTCACGTTGAGTTCTGCCTGTACCGTACCAGCCGAGACAACGCTTAGTTCCGCTTCTCGCTATACGTATCGGTCCACGGAAACGTCCCATGCGTGAATCAGGTCTTGTGTCAATTGATCCTCCCTGGTTACTTCGGTATTATCCTTTACGTCACTGTCTGTTACAGGAATGCTTTGGTCGAATGGACGACCATTATGCTTCTATCCCACCAACCTTCCCTCCTGAGACCTCCGGATTCGACTTAGGCAATGGTGCCAAAATGTTAGTAGCCTAAGTGGATTGGATTATAAGCATACAGAACACTGATCTGAATTACAACAATCATGGCATAGTACGACACCGGCATGGAACATGAAGTGATCACAGAACAGTATGCAATAATGTACTATATGCAACACAGAGATATCATATTAATTTCCACAATCTGTCACCTTCAAATGTGCTACAAGTCTGCATATAAAGCGTTTGCGGTTGGTTAGGCCATCAACCGTCATACAACTAACCCTTAGTTATGACTTAAACTATTGTTTTCTTTTAATACATTTCCAAAAAGTCTTATTTACTAATTAACCGGCTTACAGGGTGTAGGGCTCAATGTGGTTTTGTGCAATGGGTTCTACTTTATGGTAACCTTGGTACCGTACCTTATTCGAAACAACATGTGAGACCAATCAGAAGACAAGTATCCACCTATCTTTGCGGTGAAGTCTCTAGACAGACAGATGGCAAAGAAGGCAGGGAGGTCAATGACTGATATGTTTTGCAAGACAGTGCAGCTAGGGCATGCGTGCAAGGTTAACTTCAAATTTTTTAACAACCCCTACTGTCTTAATAGAAGTGCCATCCAATTGGACAACCCCCTTAGTCATAGGTTCATATTCTATACGAAGGTGGTCAACTACCTTCTTAGGCATGACTAAGCTACTAGCTCTTGAATCTATCATGCAATTGTGAACTAAGTTATCTCCTTTGATTAAAGAGAAATAGAAGGGGGGAGGCTTACCGATCTTGCTTGAATCTTCTTCCTCCTTGGGCTGTACCAAACAGGTGGAGACTGTCTTCTTCCTGACTGCTGCCTCATCACTTGATTGGTTGATGTCCTTCAATGCCTCCTTAAGCAAATCCCTTTGAGATGGGATGGAAAGGGCTTCCCACATAGTATCATTGAGATTGACCTTCTTCATTTGGTCAACTATATTGAAAGGAACACCGGCTGATTTGGAAGGCCCCTTCAAAGCAACAAGGTCTATCCTTTTTCTTGGGGCGACCTGGGGCTCCTCTTGCCTCTAGCTTCCTTGAATGGTATTTTGACTTGTATCCTAGACAACTACTTTGGGCATTGGAGCTGGGGTTGCTGTTGAAGGTGAGGCACCTTCTATAGCTTTCCTTTTTGACCTTGTGTATTGTAGCATGGGGTCACCATTTGTTTGGTTTATACCATAGAATTTTGCTTCTTGCCAGTTGATGAAAGTAGAATCTCCTTGTATGTGAGCCTAATTGTTGACAATTGGCTGATTTGGATCATATTGCTGACCGGAGGTGGTTGGCTCATTGGCTCATTCTGCACTACTAGAGGTTGGACAAACTCTCCATTTTGGCATGCACTTTGATTGTGTGGCTGCTTGCATGGTTGACACCAATCCTGCTCTTGGGCGAAATTGTTCTGCATTGGAACTATTGCCTTTGAGTTATTTGTAGTTGTAGGGTTCATACTATTCAAAGGCTTGGCATGACTCCATTGGTTTTGCCCTTGAAAAGGTGGCCTATTCTATTGGTAATTCTGATTTTGTGCTTGATAAGGCCTACTTTGCTGAGCCTGTTGCCTCTTTAGTGTTACCAACTCATTGCCAAAGTTCTGGAACAAAGTCTTGATCTCATGGAGCTCGTTTGAGGATGTAGTGGATGTGGATGGATGGCCTGTGGATGCCATGGTGATAGGAGCCAAGGTGGGCTATTGAGTAGGAGCTTCTGGGAATAGAGGCATTGGCAGCCTTGGAGCTATCTTCCCAGCCTGTATCAAACGATTTTCTGCCCTTATGGCTATGTCATACGCATTTGGTAGAGAAGCTTCGCCCATTGATTGTATCATGGCAACTTCATCTCTATTGAGAGCTCTTAGATAATACAAGAAGGCATGATTGGGAGATGGCTTTACTAGAGCCGGGATTCTATTCCACATCTTTTGGAATCTAAAATTGAAGTCTCCTATGAATTCATGAGGTGCCTTCTTGATTGTAGTTAGCTGCTGTACAAGTGATAGGTGATCACTTTTGTCTTCAAATTGTTGACAACTCCCCCAACTCGTCCCAATTGTGAATGGATTTAGGCAACAACCCTCTATACCACTGGAAGGCTTTTCTTTTTAAGGATGTGGCCAAGAGTCTAATGGAAACATCATCCTTGGTGAAATTATGGATGACGTAGATGTTTGCAATGTCTTGAATATGCTCTATTGGGGTGGTGGTTGTCTCGCTAGTAAAATAGGGTATACTCTTTAATGCAGCCATCGGTATATCATTTTTTTGGGCTTAAAATGAGAGGACTTCCCCCATTGAAGGAAAACTTGATTTCTGGCCATGTGAAACAATGGTCTATTGATATGAGTGGTGGGAGCACTAGATTGCAATGGTCTTGTAAATGGAGGGATAGAATGAGACCTAGGTGATGGAGTGCTTACAACCTTAACACCTCTGATTGGTGACAATGAAGGTCTACCACTCCGTCTCCTAGAACTTGAAAATGAGAGTTTTGAAAATTGACAGTTACCTCTAGAAGACACCTTTGTTTGAATTCTGGGCATGAAGTCAACAATAGGTCATGAACAAGAGACCAGATTTGTGAGCAGAGTCGCTAAGTGCTTGAATGATTATTGCCTCCAAAGGCTGAGATGCTAAGAGCAACATTGAATCCTTAGCATGAATGTTAAAAGTTGCTCCCACCGGACGTGCTAGAAACTGCTTTCACAAAAGTTTGCACTTTTATTGAGCTATCAACCCAACAACTTTGTGAAACATGGAAACAACCTTGAAATGTGGGACCTTGCGCAAGGGGGGTTGAATTTCTGGAGAAGGATGACTTCCTTCTCGATTCAGGTGCAAGTGATGAACCAACCAAACACTTTGAATTCTACTTCTAGACCTATTCTAATAGCTTGCAAAGGAAAAGAGAAGAAGGAAATGCTAAAAAGAAAGGAGGTGATGCACCAAGATAAGAGATGTTCCTCTCCACACCCGAAATGACACAAAGAATCAATCAAAATACCTTGGAGATGCACAAACTTCAGTTGCATGAATAACCCCAAATGCACGTATGGAGGTTAGGATTCACTAAATGTCAAAAAGTGATAAAGGTTTCTCACAAGTCACACTCAGAAACAAGTTAACACAACATATACGTGAGAGAAAGCCACAAAACATACATTTATAATGAAGGTAAGAAACATACACAACATGCATAAGTTGAAGAGAGGCATTAATGATGATTTCAATTCATTCTCAGGCCAATGGCCAAACTACAGTTGCAGAATTGCAAGAAAACATACAAATCTTCAAGAGAAGTGAAAGAGCAGAGGGTATCTCAAGCTAGCAGGGAGAGAACCTTTTACAATGAGGCTTAACAGCCTATATATAGCAAACTAGTTGCAGAGAAGAGACCAATGGTCAAAGAGCAGAAACCTTGACCTTGGCGTGTACAGGAGAATGTTAGTCGAGGTTGGTAGGGAAGTGCATGAATCTAACATGGTTGTGCGTGCAAGACACCTATCCATACTTTGACAAGGCAATCCGAAGAAGGAAAGTACTTCTAGAAGATATATTGCCTGACATTCTAAAGTTAGAGCGTACAGATTTAACATGAATGCCATCAAGTAACCATAAATAAGCATGGCCTTGGACTCCACTTGATGGCAATCTTGCAAAAGTCATTAAATGCGTTCTTGTAGCTCCATAAGTGAAAGTAAAGAAGTCGTAGGAGTTGGTGGAGCATTAAGAGCCTCGAGTGTTGATCACGCCATACAGAATTGTTGATGTCACCTAAGGTTGGATGTCGAGCCTCCAGGAAAACGCTGTAAGGGAAGAGGAGGCAGGAACCCCAGAGTTTGGAGGAATGAGAGGGAGGAGAAGGAGGACTCCGAGTTTTGGGGTCCGGGGAAGACAGGATACATCTCCCCAAAAGGGAAGGGGTAGATTGGTTCCTTGGACTTTGGAATCTGGAAGGAAGGGAACTCCGGGATTTCAGGGTCCTAGGAGACTGGATACCTCTCCCCAAAAGGGAAGGGGTAGACCGGTTCCTCGGACTCTGGAATTCAAAAGGAAGGGAAGTCTGGGATTCTGGTGTTTGGGGAGACAAGATACCTCTTCCCAAAAGGGAAGGGGTAGATCGGTTCCCCGGACTTCGAATTCCGGAAGGAAGGGAAGTCCGAGATTCCAGGGTCCAGGGAGACGAGATACCTCTCCCCAAAAGGGAAGGGGTAGACCGGCTCCCCAGATTCCATAATTCAGAAGGAAGGGAAGTTCGAGATTTTGGGGTTCGAGGAGACGAGATACCTTTACCCAAAAGGGAAGTGGTAGACCGGTTCCCTAGACCCTAGAATCCGGAATTCCTAAGACAGAAAAGGGAGGGAGAAGGGACCAACGAACTCCAAGGTACGAGGGCAAGATGCAAACGGAAGGGTTGAAGCCGCCTCCTGACAAGATAACACTGCAACATTTCATGATTCGATTGGTTTTGTGCTTGATCAATTGGGGAAGCACTGGTCCATGGAACATATCTTTGATCGGCTCTTGCTGATGGACCAAGGCTGTCATAAAATGACAACAGTAAGGACAAAATGTAATATCCCCAACAATTTTTTTGATTTTTTAAACAGTTTCCAACACACCAAACACCCGTTAGGGCTAGAATAATGTAATCCAAACCAACTGAAACGAACCCTCCCACCTTTTGATCATCGAGAGCCCAAACTGGGAAGGTGAGAGCATACAGTGACAGGGGATTGTTAGATGCAATATTTGAAAACGCTGATTACAGTATTGGGCAGCATGCCAGCCTCTTCCACTTTCCAGTGGGTAAAACAAGGAAACTTGGCGGTAAACCAGCCAAGTAAACAAGAATGCACTCAAGCACAAATCACTCTACCGCAATATTTCAGCGGGAGGATTTATTACTAAATAAACTCAACTCAACTACTTATGCAGCGGGAGGACTGAACTACAAACAAAATTACAAACACAGAAGGCGGCCAAGCCGGCCTCTTCCACTTATGCAGTGGGAATTACAATGAGTACTTCAAATACAATAGAGGTTAGTACTACTAACCAACAATTACAATGATGAATATAATGAAGTACTAAAGATCACAACACTGAAATTCAGAGAAATACAAGCTAAAACACAATTAACCAAATCTGATGTAAAATACCAGCAGACTCCAACATTGGACCAGCAACACTGAAAGACTCACAACTTCCCCGAAACAGCTCCAAATCGCACATGAACACAGACAAATGGAAGATATCACCAAGGCGGCCAAGATAGGAGCAAAAACCAACAACAAAAGCACCAACAATGAGCAGCACACAACCCGAGGTACCTCCAAGAAAGGTACGGCCAGCAAGGAAGTACGATTTGCCACTAAAAATCAGAAAGCACACCAAAAGCCATGCCAAAATAGAATAATAATCGCCCTCCAAATATGCTTCCAATGAGCTACTAACCAAAATGATCGGTTGCATAGGCAAGGAGATATGAACAAATCTGCGCTTCAGCCACATCAAATCAGCAACACAGGAAAACACTCCACACTCTGAAATTCTGAAACACACACACTGAAAACTGGTAACACACTCACAAAACTTCTTAAATAACACACTGATCAACTAGGTACTGTATTTCAAGTACGAAACTATGCAAGCTAGGAAGCCACAACTCCGAAGCTCAAATTCACTCACCATTTCGGCAACTTAACGTTATAATTTCTCCAAGATATCCAAATGAGGCGCCCAATCTTGTATTTATAGATTTCTAAATCTGAAATTCAAATGCAAATGGTGCCAAACTCACTTGAAATTCATTTCATTTCATTACATGTCCCCCTCAAGATATGGCATCCCTTTTCAGGCCCCCCTCTAGTCGAACTTTACCAAGGTACACAAGTTCGAACTTGAGAAAATATTACAAAGTGTGAAAAGACTTGCCCTCTTGACTTGGGAAATAAAATGTGACTTAGGATAAATGATATAATATTTCCTTCCTAAGTCATTCCTCCAAAAATAATTAGTGAAATAATTAAATATCAAATTTTAGGATAAAGTAATAATATTTAATTAACAATTATAAATCAACCACTGATCGCTGCCAAATCAGCCATGTGAACTGAAGTGCAGAAAATACTAATCTGAACTGGATTGGAGCTCTACTCAAGACTGCCAAAAATTGCATTGCTTGAATTGACACTTACTAAAAATAGTAAGTCATGAAAACAACTCCGAAAAACATGCTTGTCGAACCTTGAGAATGAGCTCGGAAAACCTAGAAAAACCTCAAAATCCAGTCAGCTGCCACCAACTTACTAAAAATAGTAAGTACAAAAACCACTTTAAAACAAGATGCATGTTATACCTCTGTGAAGTTCTCAAAGAACCTAGAAGGAATCCACAATCATAATTGAAGAATTCCTACCAGATCATCATCAATTTGCTCTCGCAGAACTCCACAAAAATAGGGAACCCTAATTCCTCATTCCAGTTAGCCTACGGGTTTCTGAAATAGGCTAATGGACCATTGGTTACTTCCTACTGAGAAGGGGATATTACACAAAATAATCCTTGACTGTGACTTTAACCATGAAGTTGGTTAGATCTATATCAGCAGATATTTATTTTGTTGATTTTTTAAACATGATTAATCATTAGTTTATTACTTGGTCAGACTTATGGTTTGGCGAGGGGTTTGGGGGCAGTGCACATTGTGGCGGTTTGGTGGCAGCCCTCCTAGCGGGGTTAAGGGGAAGTGTACTTGGGCTGTTCCCTTTCACAATGCAGGGTGGGCCCCTCACCACCAAGCCCAAATGGAGCCAGTCAAAACCAAACAGACCTTTGTGGCACATACCATTTTCATATTTTTTTGTACATCTTAGATGGGCATGTCATAAACCAAACAGGCATTGAAAGGTTGCAAGTTTAAAAAAGAAAAAAGGTTGGCAAAAATGTGCCTAGGTGTTAGGGGATGACTAGCTGTCCCCGTGACAGATAGGGGATGTTTGGATGCCCCTTGGCTGTTGCCATATGTACCCTGCAAATTTTTGATGTCTTGGGGATGTTTCCAAATTTATGAGATGGGCTGGGGACATTTCCTAGCTGTCCCTGTGTCCCTAAAATGTCCCCTCTAGGGAATGGGGTCATTTTGGGCAGGGGATGTGTCCCCAAGGAGCATAGCAATATATATAGTGCCACAAGGGTTGCAAAAAAATGACCCTTACATCACTATACCTTTTAAATATACTTCCTCTTAGAAGTCACTGAAAGAGGTGGGGATAAAGAACTCGCAACTGAGCTGCATCCACCCAAAGTGGCTGCCATCTCATCATAGTGATCCAACTAGACTCTAAACTGGTCATTGAAAGGATTCAAATCTTGTATATTCATATTTTTTGTTGCAAAGAGGCTTATCTAGCCCTTGTAGTTTATGATGACTCATGCATGTCCTTTCAAGAGTATCTATAGAAAAATGACTTTAACTGGATACCAAGAACCCTGGTTCAGTGGAAAAAACTAAAACTATATATATAATTGTCCATCTAGTCATATTATATTACCAACTATCTAGACAAGTTCTGCACTGAATAGATATATAACAAAATTAGCCTGGAACTTCAAAGCATCAAGTGAAATTTTTTCCACTTGAAATGGTAGCGTTTTTGTACTCAGAAGAAGTATTATATTCATGAAAAAGTTGAAGCTCAAGAATGTAAACAAATTGTAAACATCACAAGTAGACTTCCTAAGGATGGCAAAACTGGTGGCCAAGAAACAACTAAAACTATCTAGATTCAATAGCTGAACTGGAGCTTAATGTGATGACAGAAATTCCACGCAGCATAGTATTTTTACCAAACAATCTACAGAATTATAGTTATACTTAACAATATTAACTGAATGCATGTCCTTGGGAAGGCAGAAAGATCATCATCAAAACCACTATTACTCCTCGGAGTAGATCCATGAAATAGAGTCACCACCAGTAGGCAGAAGAATATGAATTCATCCGACTTTTGTTTCACACAAATTTAGAATGCTGCCCTCTAGGCTGCCATACTCTTTTCTTCTGCTGGAAACAATAGTATATGGAAAACAAAAACCTAGTCTCATCCATGGTGGGAGTAGTCTGTTATGTATGGTCTTCCTCACCTCTAGCTACCTCTTTGGTGCCAATTATAAGTCTTTTTTCCCTAGTCTTGTAGGTAGGTTATGATGGGCTGTCACTTGCAGTTGGAATACGGCTCTGAATCTAGGGTAATAGTTCTGACAAGAGGATTTTTATGGCCCCCGATATATTGTCTGCATTAATTGGTTCATATGGCTGTTCCAGGGCATCATTCTAGAGGTATTGCGCCTAAAAATTCTAGTTGGAGATATCGTCCTTTAAATCCCACAAAAGCTATTTAAATGTTGTTGAGTTACCAAGGAATCTGGAATGGTGATCTTTTCTAATTCAGATATTGCACTTTCTTTTTCAGAATAAAGTATTGTATTACAAAATAAATTAGAATTCCATTAAAAAGCCTTTTTTCACTCTTATATTGCTCTCCACCTCTCTCTGTTTCTTAACCTTCTAGAATCTCAAGATTTTTGAAGTATAATGTAGGAACTGGGTTAATTGAAGTGATAGTAAAGGAAAGTGAAAGAATTTGAATGATAAATAATCTTGTAGGGCAAAAATTCAGAATTTACTAGGGATATGGTTCATTTTCCACATAATTGTAAATCCACAACAAAAGACCAAACTAGGAACCTTGGTAAGGAATTTTATCTTATTTGACTTTACTATTTATTCATTAGCCTCTCTCAGTTCGAGATGGCATTTCCAGGAGAAAATAGCATTTAAACGATTTAGATTCTAGAAATATTGTAAGTGTGCAATCCTGGTAGTGAACATCTTTTCTTTTTGAACTACTTTGGCGGTCTAGACAAAAACTATTGAGTTTTGATGAAGCACACTCATAAAAATGCATTTGAGAATTCAGGGTGGTCCAACATCCTAGACATGCCTAGGGAGCTTAATCTTTAATGGCATCTTGATCTGGGTCAGCAGGACAAGCTCCTCTATAACCCCTTGGGAAAGTAGATGATTACCTCACACTGCTCTCACATATTTGTTGGGAGTTTGAACTCGGGTTGGCTGGCATGCTGTGTACCTAGAGCGAGTGGCCTAACCAACCGAGCTGACCCTCGGGGGCTTATTTAATAATATTTTAATCTATATTATTGAAACAATAAATTTTACCATGATTTGGGGCTGGTTTCAATGTCTTATGGAGCAGTCTTTAGTTTTTACTATTCCCTGACAAGATCTTCTAGTATTGGATCAATATAGAATATTACCAGACTTAATGAATTTTATGAATTCTGTTATCGTTTTCTTTGCATTACAATCTTGTTTTGGAGTTGTGGTCAGTGGCAGATGGGAAAAAGGGATTTCCAGATGCGGCACCCTATGATGCTATCCATGTAGGTGCTGCAGCAGCAGGTATTTGTTGTGAAGCCCACTCTTTTTGAGCATCATCTTATAATTTGTAGTTGTTGATTTTATATATAACTCTTCAAAAAAACTCTGTAATCCGCAGAACTGCCAAAAGCACTAGTAGATCAGTTGAAGCCAGGAGGAAGAATGGTTATTCCAGTCGTTGATGTAAGTTTTATATGCTGCAAGTGCATGAAAATTATTTGCGATGTTATTTTTGGATTTTTTTTTGAATATTCTGTAAAATGATTATATCTTTTGCATGCAGAGCTTGATGATCATTGACAAACTTGAGGACGGTACAATTCATGAACATTCTGCAATGGATGTCAGATATGTTCCTCTTGTATAAATGATGTGCCATCAGTTATCACTTTATCATCACTAGAAGGAAGAAATTGCAGAAAGGGCTTTGTAATCAATGAATACAACATTATGTGTGTGTGTGTGTATATATATATATATTGCTGGATTTTACGAGAGAAGATATTTTTCTTATATAGCTCTGGGTGTTGTATGCGTTCTGCTGAATAATGCGTGTACATATATTGTAGATCAAAATGTTCTATCTTTCATTATAATGAAACTTTGCCTGAAGCTGGATGGTAAAGCGTCAATTAAGTCAAATGCTGTCTTTTATCTATGTACGATTCTTTTTAGTTATATGGGTTGGGTAAATTAGAAGATGAATCCATGTATGATTCTTACATTTTAACATAAAACCAATTAGTTTGTTCAGATCAATCACAGGGGATATCTCAATTGTAGGGGATTAAGAAGGTCCGTGTTGTATCACAGGACTACTTTATTATTAGATTCAGTGTTCATGTTTAATACACACA
This sequence comes from Cryptomeria japonica, assembly GCF_030272615.1. Classification (NCBI taxonomy): domain Eukaryota; kingdom Viridiplantae; phylum Streptophyta; class Pinopsida; order Cupressales; family Cupressaceae; genus Cryptomeria; species Cryptomeria japonica. Next base: position 156,126,169 of record NC_081410.1, read on the forward strand.
TGTACTGCCCACTGAAGAAAGATTGTGTTGACTGATACTTAAGTGAATTCCCTAAAAATTAATTAGATTAGGGGAGAGGAGCCAATATGTGCATGGGGTCCTAAATATGCGATGGTATTGGGCGGTTAGGGGCCCACATGGGTGCACCTAATCACCCAGTATGTGTTAGGTTTATTTTGAAAAGTTAGACATTTTCAATCCAATTAAAAATTAGATATAATTTATACACATTTTGGTAAATATTTGTTATGTGTGTGTGAGAATATATAAAACATTGAGTACAAAAGCTAGTGGTCAAACAAGTGGGACTAAATCAATTTGCACCTGTCCATATTACTGACACATTCTACCATGCCCATTATTGGGCCGTATGCTCAAAATATATGTATACACAAACCAAAATCAACCAAAACATTGACTATCATCTGAGGCTCACCACCCTACTAATAAACCACCATAACAAGAGTTCACTGTCAGGTGAAAGTCCATCAACTCAAAATAGGAACATCATAGGTAACACAATACAACTACTAAGACCACACATGCCTACTAAGACATCACCAAGTTAACACGTTATTGCACCCTCTGTCCCATCTGTCTAGCTCAACTGTACTGGTACTAGTCACTTCATCTCACACCTATTGGTCATATCACCACCATTCCCACCTGTATCCACCACAAAAATAAACGGTGAAATCAAATCGGCACTGTGAATTCCATGGAAATTCAAAATTCAAACTGGAAAGAGTAGGCCATGACAACAAACAATGCGTTTTACATATACAAATAGATACGAAATCGTTTCATTCGAATAAGGAAAAAGACACAACAGTCATCAAAGAGGAGGAAGAAGACACATACTTGTTCTAGGTATTACTCTTGTTCCATTTTATACACATTAATTTGTTAAACCCTTTCTTATTGGTTTATGGTTTTAAGGAAATGTTTTTTCTTTGTTTCCTTGATGTTCATATCTTTCTCAATTGTCTAAATACTTACTGTTTTCCATCCTCATGCTTTACTTAGTTTTTAAAGTCTTACTTTCTCACATGTTTACTGTTTTATAGTCTTTGTTTGTTGAACCCTTTTTTACTGTTTCTTACTGTTTTACAATCTTAAGGAAATGCTATTTCTTTTGTTTCCTTGATGTTCATACCCTTCTCATTTTTGTAAACTCGTACTGTTATATATCTTCATGCTTTGATTACTATATTAAACCCTTACTATTTCACATCCTTACTGTTATACAGTCTTAAAACCCTTTCTTACTATTTTACGGTCTTGAGGAAACTTTCTTTCTTTTGTTTCCTTCATGTTCATATCCTTCTCAGTTTTCTAAACCCAATTGTTTTACATCCTCATGTTTTGTTTACTTTCTTAAACCTTTACTATTTCACATCTTTACTGTTATATAGTGTTCGTATGTTATATATTTTCTTACTTTTCACCATGTTATATTAGAAAGAGGAGATGATAATTCAACCACTTTTCACTATGTTACATTAGAAAGAGGAGATGATAATTTACTAGATCCAATCTCTCCAAAAGAAGATGGTAGAATTAATTGGGAATGCTAAGTTGATCCTCTCTTTTTTGTTTGATTTGAAAAGAAAATTGATTGATTTGTGTAGTGCAAAAGTGACAAAGAATTGATTATAACTTGAGATTGGAATATGGGATGAAGTTGTGCACTTGGATCTGGGAGTAAAATGTCAAGACGAAGTCGCCTTGCAAATTTGAGGAAAAGTTGTCCGGACCATGGCGGGAACGTACACGGTCGTCCGAAAAATCTGCGAAACAAAAAAAGATTTTTTGTCTCTACAAATGAGGCCCAAACCCAAAAGTACAGCTGCGCACCTGCAACCTACACACAGAAAACATAGGAAAATGGGTTGGGATTGGGGGTTTGCCTTTAGGTCAAACCCCAATTTTGGAATCAACCAAGTAATGAAAGAAAGTACTTGCAGTTAGATGTAAATGAAAGACTGAATTGTAAATCACCTCAAGGGAGGTTGTAGTAGCAATGTTGATAGAAATCGTTGTGTGGAATTGAATGTTGGAATCGATCTCATCTTCAATGGTTGAATCTTTGACTTGAATGCAACACCTAGCCTTGAAGGGAGACTTGAGAATGTTCAATGCTGGAAAAGAATGTTCGAGTGCTCTTGAATGCTTGATCGTTTGTGAATTTCCCACTCATCCAACTTATCAGATTTCTATTTATGCAAATGAGAGGACGAATGCCCCTTAAATACATGTTATTGGATTTGAATTTTGTCACTAACTGACATTAGGGGATTTTCCCGCCCGAGGCACAACCAACAATGCAACCCTAGGAAGGGTCCTGCCCCAAAATAGGGCAGGGACAGGGGCGCCATGCCTCTGTCCTAGGAGGACATTGGTGCCACGCCCCCTGTCCAAGGGGGATAGTGGCGCCACGCCCCTGTCCTACCCCTTTCTCAAGGGCAGAGTGCGGACGGGGTGATGCAGAGGCCAAGAAAGAAGTTGTTTCCACAAGTTGAGCAATCTCCGGTTTTTGTTCAGGTTAGATGATTTGAACTTGCATGCGTGAGGACTCTAATGCAGTCGAAAATTGCTAGAGTTGCAATTTTATGACACTACATTTAGCCCCCACTTTAGCCGGAGTATAAGCGTACGCCAATACTGCTAGTAAAGTACAAGGAAACAAGATTGAAAGACTTTTACCATGTCAAGGCTACAAGATGCACCAAGCCCCCAGTGGACTTGGGATCTTACAACTTCGATTTGTTGCGGGGAATAATCTTTATGTTAAGTTGTCATATTATGTTTGTGTTGTCGTGGGTAATAATGAGTTACGACAGTTAGTTAGTTAGTCGTCCTGAAGGGCATTTGGACGCGACGATTGGTCGCACCGCTTCGGGTATTATATATTGCATACCTTTCCTTCGAGGTAGCATGATGATAGTGGTATTTGGGTGTAATGTTATAAGCACTGGATGTACATGGACTATTGAATGAATACAAAGACTGGTTATTTAATATATTTCCATTATGTTCTGTGCATTTACTTTTTGCATTTAATCGATTACCGCATGAGGCAAACATTTGGCGCCGTTGCCTAGACATACTCGGGAAAGGAAGGAGCAGATGGCGTATGGACACGATGGGCCTACCTGTCAGTGAGATTAACCCAGAGGCCGACGATGCGCAAACGGAACAATCGTAATGGGACGTAGAGCATTAGGGCAAGAGGCGAAGGGGAAATTGAACCCTGTAATAATCTCGAGACAATGTTGAGATAAATGGTGGCTGAAAGACAAAATAATAAAAAAGTTTTTTTTTTGTGTACATGGTGTGTGCTTGCTATGTATGGAAGTGATTCATGCCAAATATACTAAATAAGGACAAAAATAAAAAGATACAAAGTGACGAATGGGAAGTGGCACAAAGAGCGTTAAATCTTAGACAACAAATAGAACGAAGGCGTAGGCTACGACAGCTTGCCGAGGGATGACCGATCAAGGGGTTGTTCGAAGGGAACCTAGGAGGTGTCATAGAGGTTGCGGAGGCAGAGATAGACGGAGAGAATTACACTCTCTACACTATCGTAGGGTTGCCGGAAGGGAACCTAGGAGTCACGGAGGGTGCCGAAGGAGAACTCTACAGTTCGCCAGAATACCACTGTAGGGTGAGAAGTCGCGAAGAGTTGATGGAACAAACAAGGCGAAGTCTAAACCTGATCGACGCTATTAGAGACCTACTAAAGAACTTGTCCATTTCGGAGGACAACCGGAGGGAGACGACCGACGGTGCTGAGGGAGCACAAGGGTACCATACGGGAGACAATTTGTTTGGTTCGGGGTCAACAACCTTCTCCGGAGGACCCACGAGTGGAGGGTCAGGTGCAGGAGGCGAAGGCGGAGGATCACTAGGTACAAGCACACAAGGCACCAGAGGAGTGAGACCCAGCAGTGGGATGGCAAGTAAGCAAAAGCTGCCGAAGTTCAACGACGACGGGAAGGAAGATCCCGTCCGCCATTGCCGCACTTGCGAAACCATATAGTTAGCGAACGGTGTTACCGACCAGGACGAATGGGTAACACAATTTCCAACAACCTTAAGGGGAGTGGCCATCGACTGGTACTCAGATATGGATAAGGCCAAAGTCGGCACATGGCCCAACTTGAAGAAGGAGTTCGGGATAGAGTGCTGCCTCCTCCGAGACGACAATGAAATAGTAGCCGAAATCTATGGCACAAAGTAGAACAAGAACGAGATTGTCCGAGCCTATAGTTGACAACTCAAGGAACTGTTGGGGAAAATGGAGAGTCAACCAACGGATGGGTTGAAAAAGAGATGGTTTGTGGAGGGACTGAAACACTCCATCCAGAAGAAGATGAAAATTGTTCCACCAACCTCGTACGAAGATGCATATAATAGAGCGATGGATCTCGAGAGCGAGACCAAGACATCCAAGAAGAAAAAGAAGAAAGATAGCTCGTCTGAGGATGATGACTCTTCCGAGGGAAGCAGCAGCAATGGCGAGTCCGACAAAAAGGTGTAAACCCTGCAGAAGGACATGCTGAGGATGATGAAAGAGCTGAAGGTTATGAAGGGAGGTCCGAGCAAGACCGACGAAGGGGAGCTTTGGTGAACGAAATGTAAGACAGATGACCACATGAAAGGCTCCTGCCAAAAGAAGGCCTATTGTGATATATGCTAGTTGATGGGGCATCCCACCAGGGAATGCCCCTACAACATGAAAACACGAAACCAACAAGTATTGCTTACGCAAGAACAACCAACTACATCGGGTAGTACCGACAGCTTCCAGGCGAGCAACAATGCAACATCGGGAGGCTACCGAGATAACCAGTGGGGAGGACGAAACAACAATAACAATACAAGGCGCTGGATCCAATACGACTCCAAAGGCCGACCGATGGTACAATGCAAAGCGTGCAACCAATGGGGGCACTTCGCCCTAGACTGCCCGAAGGGAGAGGCCACACAATATTTGTGCAAATGGTGCGGACTGGGAGACCACGAAGATGCCACCTGCCCAAAGTCCGGCGTCAACTTGCTCAATATCGAGGAAACCAAAGAAGAGGAAGTGCTGGTCGTAACCCGCACCCAAGACAAATATGCAATCTGCCCAGACCCGGAGACAGAGAAGCGAAGGGCACGGGAAGCACGGGAAGAAATTGCGAAAGAGATACGAGAAAGGGCAAAGGCGAAGGGTACGACCGGTACTTCTAGCCGACTAGAGGCGGAGGAGGCTATACTAAATCAAATTTTAAAACTGGAGGTGCTTGTGAAGGTACATGACCTCCTCCAAACGATGCCTCAATTACGAACGGCGTTGCTGAATAATCTCTCCAACCACGCACCAATACCAACCACCGCACAGATGTTCCTGGGGGGTCTGCAATAGACCCCAGGCTGTTGGCAGTTAACACTAGAAGGAACCCGACCATTGTGGAGATGGGTATCCTTGGCACCATTCTAACCGATACCATCGTCGATGGTGGATCAGGAGTGAATGTTCTTCCAGAAGAAACTTGGCAGAAGCTGGGGAAGTCGACGCTGTGGCCATCTACATTCAATCTGTTGGGAGCAGATCAACATGGAATCAAACCCATCGAGACAGTGATGGGCTAGCAAGTTACCATCGGGACGCAACCCTTCATACTGGACTTCGTGGTAATCCCACTAAAGAAAAAAGGGTATGATGCGATCTTAGGGAGAGGGTGGCTGGTGGCAGCCAAGGCCACCCACAATTGGAAGAAGAACACTCTGTCTATGGAGAATGGAGGAAGGAAGTTTATCATAGACCTTGCGACGCAGTTGGTTAGTGAGGAACTGACATCATCTTTGGAATCAGAGGGTGAAGGAGAAGGCGACCTGAGGGACGAAGGACGGGGCTGCTAGTAGCCCAACGACGAAGGGATTCTCAAACTAGGAGAGTGCTCCGAGGATGAGACGGGGTCATTGAACGGGCTCTTCCACTGGCAGATGGAGGATTACAAAATGTTCCAGAGCTATAGGCTCGAAGTAGAGGAACCAGAGCAAGCAACAAAGGAGGTGTACCTGCCGGAATACAAAGAATATTGGAAGGGAGATGCCCCAAACCTCGGTGACGTAGATAATCCCAAGATCATTCGTGTCGACAACGATTAGAACCCTGTGTGGAAGGCCGCAACCTTCAAAATCTTTATTCTTCTTCTTCTTATGTATGGGAAGGAGACCGTGGTTCCTTTAGAATTTATGGTTCTAGGTCTTCGGATGGTCATTGAAAATAGACTTGCCACCAACGGGTCCAAATTGAAACCCTACCACGAGAAGTGCACAGGGGACCCGAGAGGCCGGAAGGACACCCGAGAGTCCGGAGGGCAACCCGATAGGATGGAAGGGGACCTAAGAGGTTGGGCAGGCGACTCGAGAGGCACGGGACCAAAGCGGGACACTCTCGGGGGAGGCAAACCGAGAAAGGGCGATCCCAGAGACACGAAACCCGAGCTGAATTTGGATAATTAGAAAAAAAATCATCGTTGATAGTGGTGGTGGGACCACCGTGCGGTGGAACCACCGTACAATGGACCACCGACGATGGAGGTGGCGGTGGAATACCACCGTACGGTTGATTGTCACTTGCGTTGGGCATGTAGAAGGAGGCCCATACAGTTGGTCGTGTATGAGGCCTGTACGGTGTGTATGGTAGACGGTTGGCCGTGTATTCCGTATGGGGTGATCCGTACGGTGGAGGGGTGTTGACCGCACGGGAAGGTGGATGTACGATTGGAGGTGTCAGTGTTGTTGTTGGCCGTACGGGGCAGTTGTATGGCCGGGGTGCCATCGGGGACATTAAAAAAAAAAAAAACGACGACCACATTGAAAAATCATTTGATGACGTCTGGAGCCAGGACGCTGAAAATATTAGAGTACCGAGCATAAGGGTTTTGGCATCTTAAAATATCAGAGAAATGATGTGCGTCGTGGAATTTCGTGTGGTTCTGAGGGTTGTAAATTGGTGTTGGCGGTGGGGGCGCTGCCCTAGACCCGGCTGGGGGCACTGCCCCCAGACCCCCAGTTTATTTTCGAGCTACAATACACTTTTTGAGTTGGGTGAAGGGCATCAGAGAAGTCACGGTAAGTGTTGGGGTTTTTCCATACCATGAAAAAGAAGCCTGAAGCTAAGCATTGGTGGGGAAGCCATAAGCCATAGAGGGAGACAGATTATCAACCTTTGGGGAGTGTGATGGAGGATTTGAGGTGTCTCCTAGCCTTTGTGCCAGAAGGTTGTGGCCACTTCCAGGCATGAATGGTACGCTTTGAGGAACTCGAAGTATGTCTCTGCTGGACGTGAGGTTGCCTTGGTGGATGCACAGAGGGCTTGGGAGGAGCTGACCATCAGGTTGGAGGCAGTAGTAGCGTGAGACTTAGCTTAGCGTACCGAGGAGTTGGATGCCGAGAGGGCAGCACACGTGGCTATTGAGGACAAATTGGCTAGGGAGACAGTATCATTTGAGTACCAGTTGGTGGAGGCTGAGACTGAAAAGTGTGTTTTGCAGACAAGTTTGCTTTAGGCACAGAAGGATTGTGTTGTGAAGGGAAAAAACAAAAAAAAGAACTCTTGCGGAAGCAATAATGGTGACATCCGCACTTGAGCATAGGATAGTAGCAAAAAAGGGTTTTCAAGTGAGGATGCAGTAGGTGTATAAGTTTCGGGCCACTGGCATCAGCAGTTCTGTTTAATGTCATCACTATTTTGTATTAAGTCGTCCGGAGACAACTTCTTTTCTTTGAGGGGATGATGTTGTCGGGAATAATCTTTATGTTATGTTGTCATATTATGTTTGTGTCGTCGTCGGTAATAATGAGTTACGTCAGTCAGTTAGTTAGTCGTCCCGAAGGGCAGTTGGACGCGACGGTTGGTCGCACCCCGTCGGGTATTATATATTGCATACCTTTCCTTCGAAGTAGCATGATGATAGTGGTATTTGGGTGTAATGTTATAAACACTTGATGCACATGGACTGTTGAATTAATACAGAGACTGGTTATTTAATATATTTCCATTATGTTCTGTGCATTTACTTTCTGCATTTAATCGTTTACCGTATGAGGCAAACACGATTGACAAAGTAAAAGGGAAGATCGAGAAGGGGAGAACCATGACTCTAAGTAGCAAAGTTCCCTTCACTATGAGTCATGAAAGCAAGGATACTAAAGATTACAAAGTAAAATAAAGTTCACTAAGTAATTCTAAGTATCACAAGAAGGAAAGCATGAACGGAGTGTATGCCCCCACATTAAAGCGATCACACACGCCTTATCGAGAGCAATTGCTTTAAGGTAGGATACACCCAAGAGAGAGAGGAGGGAGCACGTTATCTCAAGGATTTAGCCCCTAATCGAGGTATAAACCCAAGGATAATGAACACAAAACATGAGGTAGTGTCGCTTTCCTCGGGGTCAATATGTTGTATGATAATTCATGTATATCATGTATGTATATGCATATAATAATCTTCATTCCCCAAAGAAGGACACTACCTTAGAAGAAAGGGAAGAGGATATCTTTTTAGTCAACATGAAAGAGACCAAGAGAAGATCTCAATGCTTTGCATCGTCCCCAAGTAGACATTAAGGGAACAATAGAAGAATAGGGATACACATAGAAGAATGGTCACAAAGAGCAATAAAGGAGAGAGAGAGATCTATAGTGCTAATATCGCTAATCTAGCACGACATCTGCCTCTCGATCTTGTTGATCACTATTTCAGGAAGGCGAGCAACATGCCAAAGGAGTGACATCGAGCACAACAGATGGAGATATTACAAGATCCAAATAAGGACTATGCTCATGTTGTAAATCACTTTGTTCGATTCTAGTAGGTAGGATTAGGGTTTGTGAAAACTCATCTGATAAATGTTTGTCCACATCAACATACTCATACTCACTATTAGAAGCATTAGGAGTTGTATTACCATTATGAATAACATTTTCACCCATTTCTTCATCAAAGTTTAGAGAAAGAGGAGCAAGAACACGAATAGGAGTAAAACCATCACATGTTTTATGCAACTTATGATTTGGAGATGTTGGTTGAAGATCTTGCTTAGGAGAAAAGGGAATCATGTCAACTGTTGGAGTCTGAGGAGATTGAGTATTTTGAGGGATAGTTTCACGAGCTTGAACACGATGTCTTCGTCGGCGTTCTCTTGCACAACTATTCCGTTGAGTCTTAGTGGAAGGCTGAGAAGGAGGAGGAACACTTGAAAAAGTAGGAGTGTTTCTCTCCTTGATAGTGGAAGGTTTAGGTTGAGGTCTTTTTGGTTGAACAATAGGAGAGGCATACCTCTTCTCTCGATAAGAGTAACGAGGTGGAACTGCGCCATAGAAAGGAGGAATATTAGGTGTAGGAAGAAGACCAGGTCCATCATGAGGAGGAGGTATAGGTCTAACCTTAGGAAGAATATTGTTGTTCTCCTTAAGAGAAGGTAAAGTCACATCCATAGGGGTAGGTGGACAATCTTCCTTACGAGGGAGATTAGTTCTATCCGAGAGGGGAAGAACTTCATCTTGAAGAATAAGAGGAATGCCAATTGTTGGCGATCTAGGTTGACTTAAGGATAACATCATATCGTTCTTCCATTTTTGATAAGATTGAAAAAGAGCATCGCTTCTTAATACAAGAGATTGAAATTGTTTAGGCCAAAAGAGATCAATAGGAACGCCAGGGCTTCTTTCGGATGGACGAAATAAGCTATGGTTCACGGTTATGATTTCTCCATTGCGAGGAAATTTAAGACACTTGTGGATTGGAGAAGCAATAGCCTTCATGGAAGATAGCCAAGTATAGCCCAACTTCACATGGAATTGCCCAAAAGAAGGTATGATAACAAAGTCAACATCCATGGACTTAGTATGAACTTCAACAGGAAGGGTGATAGAGCCGATGGTAGGACAAAAGAAGCTATCAAATAACTTCACAACCACATTAGAAGTATCATATATTGGTTTATGCAGGAGGGATCAACAAGGGCACCACAACAAGGGACATCCTTAACTTTCACAACTATGTATAAAGGGCCATCAGGGGCTCTAATGGTCTCACTAGGGTCAAATGTAATACAAGGATCCTTAGGCAAATCTTGTATTTCCACCATATTAACCAAGTTTGGAGTCATAGAGGTGAATTCTTCAGAAGAGAGAGAATTAGGCACAATCTTAATAACGTTAGAGGTATGAGATGGTAAGGGATCAGTGAAAATATTAAGATTTTGATTAGGAGGAGCAACTAATTTATTCCCTTTATCATTCACACCTGGCACAGATATAGTATTATTATCAATCAAGTCCTGAATCTTATTCTTCAATGCAAAACGTTTTTTTGTATCATGACCAGGTTGACAATGAAATTGGCAAAATGAATTGTTATCAAAATAAGGGGATGCAAGTTTGGAAGGATCAATTTGTTTTATAGGAGGAAGTTTGATAACATTTATGTGCAACAACTGAGACATAATACTATGTAAAGATTCATTAAAAGGAGTAAACTGTCTTTCTCTTTGGAAAAATTTAGAAATAGAAGGCACACCTGTTGTAACATTCACATGGTTGTTGTTGATTAGATCATTGAACTTGATGAAGCTTTTTGTTAGTTTGAACTTCGCAAATGGTTGTTGAACACTCTCCCCCTTATCACTTAGAGCCATAGGAGTGGATTGCTCCATTTGACTCACAGCCAGTTGATAATTGTGGAGTGTTGCGCACAACTGCAGAAAGGAAGTAAACTCAGACAAAAGAAGCTTTTCCCTGATATCTTTTTGTAAATTAGAAATGAAAATTCTTTGAATATCATTATCAGACACATGAAAAGAAATTTGAGCACACAAATGCTTATATCTACCAATGAAATCAGTCACTTTTTCTTTAACACCTTGTTTACAATGCATTAAATCAATCAAAGTGATTTTAGGACCAATGTTGTTTTGAAATTGTTGCATGAAAGCATTTGCTAGTTGTTAAAAAGAAGTGATAGAGTAAGAAGACAAAGAGCAATACCATTGTAAGGCCTTATCTCTTAGTGTTCTTGTAAACAGTTTTGCAAGCAATTGTTGATCATAAGCAAAATTAGTACACAAGGTTTGAAATGTTTTGATATGCATAAGAGGATCACCTTTTCCATTATAGAGTTCTAATTGAGGGATCTCCACATGTTTAGGTGGCACGACTTTAACAATATCAAGAGAAAGTGGGCTCGCAACTTCGAAGGTAGGCACACTAAACTTGGATTGACTCATGGAAGCAATTTGTTGTTCTAAGGAAGACACGGTTTGAACAAAATTGTTAATTGTCATTTCGGTAGAAGAATTGATGTTAGACATAGGTGATTGAGAAGGTGGTGTGATGTTATTGAAAGAAGGCATGGATTGAGAATAAGGTGGTGGGACATTATGATAAGTAGGCGTTGGTGATGATTGGGTAAGAAAAGGGACATTTAAAGGAGGAATAAAGTTGTTGAAGGAGTTGCCCCCTTGTGTCACACTGATTGGAATACTCATGGAAGACATAGGTAATGATGGATGATTAAATGAAGAAGAGGGATTGCCCCCATGACTTATGGTTGTAGGAATGACATTTTGAGTTGAAGTAGCCATGATGTTAGATGTGAAAGTAGGAATACTAGTCATAGTAGTCAAAGGAATAGAAGAATTGACTTGTGTTGAAGGTTGTGAATAACCTAGGGTTTCGGCACAACGCTTAATAGGCATGACATTAGAATCAACAATATGTGCAATGCCACACAATATATCAAGTCCATTCTTATCACTTTGAAGCATGCATTTAAGACCTTCAATTAATGGAAGAGCTTCACTATTAGGGTATTCTTGGGACATCCATTGTTGAAAGATATCAAATTGATTGTCCAATGTAAAAAGTTGATTTAAAGAAACCCTAGTTAAAGCTTCTTTTTCATCACAAGATCCATCAATGGGGTGAATAGGCACATGATTAGGATGGGAAGAATTAACATGATCCTCATTAAAGAAGTCACACAAATTAGGCTCCATCTCCTCAGTAATTAAACCTTGGGAAGCCTTAATTCTAATACTTCGTCTAACGGTGATAGGATAAGTAGGACTAATAGTTGTAAAACTCATGCACTAGAGGGAAATTTGAAATTTTGAATTGTAGAACAAAACTTATAAAATTGAGTAATGCAAAATTCAAGAAAATAATGATTATACAATTTGAACTTTGTTGGAGCAAGGGGATGACACAATTTCCAAAAATGAAAGGAAATTGAAAATTTAAAATTAGGGCCAAGGGAATACCATTTAATTTTAAAATCAAAATTTTTAAAATCAGGGCAGACTATAATTAACTTCTTAATTTAAAAAATTTTCTTGAAATTTGAAATGTTGAATTTTGAAGGTATTTCCGATTCTAGAGGGATCAAAAATTGATAAAATCAACCAATCTTCTGGATTTAAGCTATTAAATATAGTCATAACAGTCTCCCAAAATTTCGGGAAAAAAACCGAGGACCGTGGTGGGAAGGCACATAGTCGGACCAATTTTTTTCGAAATTTTCAGGGATGGATATTACGATGATTTTAAAGCTAACCTCAAAAAATTGGCGAATTTTATGAACTCTAGATGGGCAAAATGATGGCGCAAATGTGAAAATAGGACCCTATTAGGGTTTTGAAGAAAACGAGGAATTGAATAGTAATTTTGAAAAGGGTCAAAGCTAATGGATAGGGACACCTTGGAAATTGTTTAGAAATCCGAATGTAAATAAAATTGACTTGAAATTCACACAAAATCCAATTAATTTTAAAAATTAGAGTTTGATGACCTAACCACTTAATTTTGAAATTTGAATTTTGGGAAATAGGGGGGAAATTGAAAATTTGAATTTTAGGATTGAAGACAAATTTGAGAACAATCAGAAATCTAAAAATTAATTTGAAATTCAATTTTTGCACAAGTTCAAGATGATATTTGAAAATTAGGGTTTTAACAAGTAATCTCTTAATTTTGTAATTTTTAATTGCACATTGAACAATACAATGAGGAAATTGAATTTGACAATCAAAACAATTTTAAGATCTAAGATAACCACAAACAATTTTTACAAATCACAAGTTCAATTTTAAATTGAAAATTAGGGTTTTGAAAGATTTAACCACTAAGTTTGCAGAAAGTTGAAACTTGTAAATGAGAAATATGCAATTTTGTTCAAAGGAAAGCATGCAAGTTGTCGGGTTCACCAAAATGTAATGGTGGGAAAATGGTGAATGATAGATCAAGGAGGAAAGTACCCTTTCCCTTAAAGAGAGATGCGAGTTTCACTATTGATTACCATTCAAACACTTTTCACCATGTTACATTAGAAAGATGAGAGGATAATTCACTAGATCCAATCTCTCCACAAGAAAATGGTAGATTGAGTTCTGAATGAATTGGGAATGCTAAGTTGATCCCCTCTTTCTTGTTTGATCTCGAAAGGAAATTGGTTGATTTGTGTAGTGCAAAAGTAACAAAGAACTGATTATAACTTGAGATTGGAATATGGGATGAAGTTGTGTACCTAGATCCGACAGTAAAATGTCGAGACGAAGTTGCCCTGCAAATTTGAGGAAAAGTTGCCCGGACCGTGGCGGGAACGTACACGGTCCTCCGAAAAATCTGCGAAATGAAAAGGGTTTTTCCGCCTATGCAAATGAAGCCAAAATTCGAAAGTACAACTGCACACTTGCAACCTACACATAGAAAAGAGAGGAAAATTGGTTGGGATTGGGGGTGTGCCTTTCGGTCAAACCCCAGTTTTGGAATTAACCAAGTAATGAAAGAAAGTACTTGCAAGTAGATGTAAATGAAAGATTGAATTGTAAATCACCTCAAGGGAGGTTGTAGTAGCAATGTTGCTAGAAATGCTTGTGTGGAATTGAATGTTGGAATCAATCTCCTCTTCAATGGTTGAATCATTGACTTGAATGCAACACCTATCCTTGAAGGGAGACTAGAGAATGCTCAATGCTAGAAAAGAATGTTTGAATGCTCTTGAATGCTTGATCGTTTGTGAATTTCCCACTCATCCAACTTATCGGATTTCCACTTATGCAAATGAGAGGATGAATGCCCTTTAAATACATGTTAGTGGATTTGAATTTCGTCACGAGTCGACATCGGGTGAGTTTCCCGCCCGAGGCACAACCAACAATGCAACCTTAGGAAGGGTCCTGCCCTAAAATGAATTACTTTACTTCACGAATATTAAAATAATTGAGAGTACACACACACACACAACATGTATATATATATGTGTGTGTGTGTCGACTTGCAAACTGTATGCATTTATTACATCGAATAAGGAATGCAAAGTGGGAGTTGATGTTGATATTAACTATTCCACGTAGCATTCTATTCGACAGATTATTAAACATGATGTTATTTATAGCAAAGCAACATATCCGGTATGGTGGTGGACTTATTTTATAGCATGTTATTAATAAGAAAGCACATCGCATAGTGGGAGTTGATGATATAACTGACTAACCCACATAGCATTCTAATTGGCAAAGGAATGGGGGTCGACTACAAACACCGACTACCCCATGTAACCTTATTTATAGCAGCAGGAAGTCGACAAGTGTATCGACTCTGCAACAATACCAACATTGTTTTGTTTGTAATTGCAACAAACTCATTGAGTTCGAATGGGAGACAAATTCGGTGTTCATAGTGTTTGAATATATCACAAACTCTATCTTGCAAATAACCATGTTTGCGTGGTGCTTTCACATTTGCCATATAACATGGCATGGTCAAAAAGTAACGTGGGTAACCAGCACACATGAAATCACCAACAATTATGAACTTGAAACGGTATGTGCAGTTTGTATTGCCATGTGCAAGCTTTATAACAAAGTTTGAAATTCTTTAGGACTATTATATAACAACAATTAGAGGTGTCGAATATAAACTCAGATAACAGTCCACCACTTTGAGAGATTGGCCCGAAAATAGGAAGAAATATAGATTGGATTAGTATATATATAGACTGTAGATTTTGGAAAGGGAGAGGGAAATTTGCAGAGAATAGAAAAGATAGAACAAAGTATAGAGAATAGATTATACAATAGTGAATAGAAAAGAAAGGTGAGAAAATAGAGAGGAAAGAACTCAAGTGATAGAAGAACATAGAGAAGGAAAAACATTTGAAATCTAGACGTGTTGCAAACATATTTGGAGAATATCACCATTGATCATATCGGATTTGTTTCAAATTTCAGAGGTAGGCTCTTAATCGAGCAATAATTTGTTTTCATTATTAGGGAATAAGAATGAAATTATCTTGAGATTTGATTGTTTTAGATCTTTAGTGAAGAAAATAGTTCTATTTCTGAAAATTTTATTTCTTTAGAAGTCACAATGATTATATGAAATTTTGTATGAAAAAGTCATATAGGTATGTACAATTAGCATTACCATTTGAAATCATGGAAAACATCTGATAGTAGCAAATTCAAGAAAGAAGTAGATAGACGAAAACATGTGGAAAGATAAAGAACTTATGCATTCTAAACTTAGGAATTTGAAACCATAAGATGTATGATTACGCTATTTCGATTTTATATGAAAAGATAAAAGAATGTGTACTCATAATTTCTATTTCTGGATTTTACTTTTGTCTATATGCAAAGTATGCATACATGTGTTACACCTTTTTTTCTTCTTCCCCTTATTATGTTATATTTGAAAAGATAGAAGTGAAATAATGTTTTCTTATTAAATGTAAATGATCGTAAACGAAAGATTGTTTCTTCTTTATCTATTAAGCGAAAGACTGTCTTCTTTAAATACCTTACAAACAATAGGAAAGCTAGATGTGTTTGTGTTTGTGGGAAAGTTACCTTCTGGGACGGGTGCCGAATGTGGAATTATAGAGAGAATAGTTTTCTTTTCCAAACTATATTTTATTGCTATGCATAGCATTATACTCGACCGAGTAACTTATTGACCTTTGAAATAGATGGATTTGTTTATGCTCTCTACCATATCCTTGATTGATCTTGCTTGTTTCTTTATGGAATTAGAAAATTGAAAATGCATGTATCATTCTAGGCATGCACCAGATTCCATCTTGTCTATCGAATTCTTTTTGCTAAGCAATTTGTGCAGGGTCGGGTATTCTTGATCAAGACCAAGAATTCCGGGGAAGTGTAAGCTTCAAGGTTGGGTGGAAAAAGCACCCGAATCTTGTTCTCGTCTTCATTCTAAAGATTGCATTGAAGATAGCTTGGATTACAGATCAAAGGACGCATCTCATCCTTTACTTTATATTTTTCTTGTTTTTGGAACTTAAGGCATTCGAAAGGCGTAAGTATTGTATGTAGAATTGATTGAGATACTACTACATTTGCCTATTGATAAGTATTGTATGTAGAATTGATTGAGATACTACTACATTTGCCTATTGAATAAATGATCTTTTTCTCTTTATAGAAATCTCATGTATGTTATGATATCAAAGGAATGATCACTTAGAGCTGGTAATGGAATAATGGAAGAAGATAGACTTATTAAAGAAATTATGAGTTTATTTAAAAATAGAGTATTTCGTTTTATTATTGAATTTAGAATGTTTTACGTCTTTACACCTTGAGACACGAACACTAAGGTGAAGGTCCAAATGAGGATAAAATCATAAGGGAGTACAATTTAGGTTGCTACATTTAGCTTCCACTTTAACGGGAGTATGAGACTAACTATACTCTCGGTGAAGTACAAAGGTTTACATTGAAAACTTTTATCAAGATGCTAAGGAGGCAAGACATGCCAAGCCCCCAGTGGACTTTAGGTATCTCACGACTTCAAAGTCAAGATAAAAGGGACATCATAAGAAAGAGAGAGAAAGAGAACAATGACTACTAGCCTAGTAAGGTTCACTTACTATGAGTCATGAAAAAAACATACCAAAATTACAAAGCAAAAGACTAAGTTTGCAAAGTAACTTAAGTATGCGATATGGAAAAGACAGAAGCATTGAACAGAGTGTATGCTGCCACATTAAAGAAATTGTGTATACCACAACGAGAGCAATTTATTTAAGGTAGTATACATGCATCCAAAAGATAAGCACGTTATCACTATGATATGCCCCCAAGAAGGACAAATCAAAGGATAATGATCACAAAACATAAAACATATAAGGGTTCTAGTTAACTCTGGGATTAGTATACTCTTATGATAAATGATGTATATCATGAAGTATATTTGCATTTAATTGTCTTCATCCCCAAAAGGAAGTAGAACCACAATGGAAGAAGGGCACATTTGTCTTTTGAGTCAACATGGAAGAGCCCAAAAGAGATCTCAACGCTTTGCATCGTCCTCAAGTAGAAAACACTAAGGACAACAAATGGAAGAATTGAGAAACAAATAGAAGAATGTTATGCACAAGCAACAAAGGAGAGAGAATCTACGACACAAATGAAGCTGATCAAGTAAATCATCTACCTTCCAATCTTGCTCAACATTGTTTTGGGAAGGTGGACATGATGCAAGAGAAGCAACTACGTGCGCTGTAGATGGAGCTACCACAAGTTCCAAACAAGGACCATGCTCTAATGATGGATCCCTTTGTCTGTTACTAGGAGCTAGGATTAATGCTTGTGAGAATTGTTTAGATAAATCATTGTGAATATCAACATATTCATATTCACCATTAGAATCATGAGCATTGTTAGCATGAATATCATTTTCATCCATCTCTTCATCAAGATTAATAAAAATAGGATCTTTAAAAGGAATAGCACATGAACCATCATTTTTCTTTAGCATTTTAAGTCTTGGAGATTTAGGTTGAACTTCCTATTAGGATTAGGTTGGACAAATGAGATCATATCAACATTTGGATTCTTTGAGGAGGAAATGGGTTGAGAAGCAAGTTCACAAGCCTTAGCATGACGTCTTCGTTGATGTTCTCTCGCACAACTATTTCTTTTAGTTTTAGTTGAGATTTGTGAAGATTTAGGATCAACGAACATAGGCTTCTTTTCTTCTTTTAAAGAAGGATGAATAGGAGAGGGTCTACTAGGTTGAAAGATAGGAGATGTTGGACGCTTCCCTTTGTAAGATGTATGAGGCGGAACTGCAACATATAAAGGGGGTGTATGAAGAAGACCAAGTCCATCACGAGGAGGAGGACTAGGTCTAGGATCTCTAGGCTTACTCAAGGATAGGATCATATCATTCTTGCACTTTTGATAAGATTGAAAAAGAGTATCACTTCTACATTTAAGAGGTTCAAAGTGTTTAGACCAAAAGTAATCAAGATTAACATCTCCACACCTCACCGTGGGTTGGAACATGCTATGATTAATTGTTATAATTTTGTCATTAGGATGGAGTTTTAAACATTTATGAGTAGTAGAAGGGATCACTTCCATGGAAGAGAGCCAAGGATGTACCAACTTCACACTAAATTGATTCGATGTAGGAATGATAGCAAAAATTACATCTAAGCACTTAATACCAACCTCAAGGAGAAGAGTAATAGAACCAATAACATGGCAAGAGAATCTATTAAAGATCTTAACCACCACATCAAATTTATCATATGTTACTTGATGTAATTGTAAAATATATAGATATTCTTCAGTTATCACATTCACCATACACGTTGGATCAATGAGCACCCCTTGTGAGAGTATGTCTTTGATCTTCACAGTGATATATAGTGGGCCATTAGGTGCTTCAATAGTCGCACTAGGATAAAAGGCAATGGATAGTTCCTTAGGAGGTGCATGTTTATCAATAAGATTCATCACATTATTAGACTCAAGGCCAAGGTCATTGGGAGAAAATGCAAGATGCTCACACTCAATGACATTAGTAGAATGGGAAGGCAAAGGATTCATAAATATTTGGAGGAGCTACAGATTTATTTCGCTTGTCATTTACACCAGCTATAGATATGGTATTGTTATCAATAAGGTCTTGAATTCTACTCCTTAAGGAATAACACTTTTAAGTGTCATGACCGAGTTGATGATGATATTGGCAAAAAGCTTTGGAATCATGATAAGGTGGCAAAGGTTTGGATGTGTCAATTTGTTTGATGGGTGGAAGTTTCAACACATTTATATTCAACAATTGTGTCATGATACCATGCAAAGATTCAGAAAGAGGAGTAAATTCTTTTCAAAAATACATGGATAAAGGAGGCACACCTGTTGTTGTAGCGACCACCAGGGTATTGTTGTTGTCATTGAACTTGACGAATCGCTTATTCGGTTTAAACTTCGCAAAAGGTTGTTGAACTCTTTCATTCTTATCAACTGGAGCCATTGAAGGCGATTGTTCAAGTTGACTCACTTGAAGCTGATAGTTATAAAGCATCGTGCACAACTACGTAAAGGAAGTAAACTCAGAAAAGAGAAGCTTATCCCTAATGTCTTTTTGCAAATTAGAAATAAAAATTCTTTGAACATCATGATTAGACATAGGATAAGAAATTTGGGACTACAAATGTTTATATCTACCAATAAAATCAATCACCTTTTCTTTAACACCTTGCTTAAAATGAATCAAATCAGTCAGCATAATCTTAGGATCAATATTATTGTGAAATTGTTGAAATGATGTAATTTAATAAGGAGGCAAAAAAAATACCATTGCAAAGCTTTATCTCTAAATGTTTTAGTAAATAGTTTAGTCAAAAGTCTTTGATCATGAACAAAATCACTACACAAAGTTTGAAATGTTTTCATATGATTCAAGGGACCACCTTTTCCATTATAAAGCTCGAATTGAGGGACTTCCACATGCTTAGGGGGGATAGAACAAACAATATCATTAGATAATGGCTCGCTACATCAAATGTGGCCACATTAAACTTTGATTGGTTCATAGAAGCTATTTGTTGTTGCAAGGATGACATGATTTGAGCTAAGCTATTAATGGATTCTTTGGT
Organism: Cryptomeria japonica; assembly: GCF_030272615.1. NCBI lineage: Eukaryota > Viridiplantae > Streptophyta > Pinopsida > Cupressales > Cupressaceae > Cryptomeria > Cryptomeria japonica. The sequence goes on from NC_081410.1 coordinate 156,146,148, forward strand.
TGATAGGTTAAAATTAGACATGTTGGATTGGAATGGAGGAGTAACATTGTTAAATGAAGGAGGGGGTTGAGAATAAGTGGGTAGAACACTATGATATGTAGGTATGGGAGCTGATTGGGTCACAAATGGAATAATTGCATAAGGAGGTATGAAAGAGTTTTGATTGTTAATGTTTCCCCCTTGACTAAAATGTTTAGGATTAACATTTTGTGTGGAAGTAGCCATGATAGTGTATGTGAAAGTAGGCACACTAGGTATAAAGGTAGTCATAGGAATAGAATGATTAACATGAATAGGTGCTTGAGTGTAACCAAGGACTTCAACACAACTTTTCATAGGCATGATATTAGTGTCAACAATATGAGCAATACCACATAACAAATGAATGCCAATTTTTCACTTCAAACTATTCTTTTTAATCCTTCAATCAATGAGATAGCCTCACTTTCCGGGTATTGTTGACTCGTCCATTGTTGAAGATTTTCAAATTCATTTCCAGTCTTCTCCAATTGGTCAGTGAAAACCCTAGTTACTAATTTATCCTCATCATGAGAATTATGTAAATAATGGGGATAAATAACATCAATTGTTGGAATAGAACCCACATTGTCATGAAACAAGTTATCCAAATTAGGTTCCATATCCTTAATAATGAAACCTTGGGAAGCCTTAACTCTACAACTTCTTCTCACGAGAATATTATAGGTAGGAATAATAGTAGTAAAACTCATGCACAAAGGAGGAAAATTTAATATTGAAAATTGAAATTATGACTAAGCAATACAAACTTTTGTGAAAATAAATTGATTAACCTATTGATTAAGCAATTTGATTTTTGAATTTGAAAGATAAATGCATCTAGATCATAGAATAACATTCATAAAGATCAGATCTGAAAATTGATTAAAAAAAAATGCAACCCACATGTAAATTTTAGAGTTGAAAATTAGGGTTTTGTGAAATTAACCTCTAAATTTTTGAAATTCAATGAAAAATTAAACTTGTAAATGTAAATTTGAATTTGAAATTTATAAACACTCAAATCTGAGAACAACAATCAGAAAATGAAAGTGTAAGAAGTCGGGTTCACCAAAATGTAAATGTGAAAAATTAGGGTTTCCACCCAATTTAAGGTAAAAACTGCTAATTTTTACTTAGGGGCCATTACATTAAAATAGGGGCAAACCCAATGGATCTAGCCACAAATCAACAAGGATAAGGGTTGAAAATTCTATTGGATTTACTGGTTATTTGGATTGATTACCATCTTTTAAGTTGAATTGTGAAACTGCTGAAATTAGGGTAAATGTGCTGGAATTGAAGTAAAAATGCATGATCAATGAGCTACAGTCGTCAGATTGAGCCACAAACCTAGATATAAGGAATGTACTTGTATTCGGATTTGTTCCCAGAAGGAGCTCCATAAATGTTGGGATTGGTATGCCTGTTGCACCGGTCCTCCACACTTTTCATCGTCCAAAGGGGAATCTGTTTGTCATTGTGTATAAAGCCAATTCTGAAGATCATAACTCTGTACCTACTATTGCAAACACTAGAGAAGGGAAATAGGTTGGGAATAGGGGTTTGCTTTAGGTCAAACCCCAATTTTGTAATTAACCATGAAATAGAAATGAAATGTAATTGAATTGCAGTAATGAAAATGTTCTCCTTTTGAGGGAGATGCTGAATATTGACTGGAACACAAATGATATGCCTTTTCATGGAGTTTTGTTTGTCTCCACAAGGAATTAGGGTTTCATGAAGTCTTATAATGAATTTAAAATGCCAACTAAGTAACCCAATAAATCTCAAATAGATTGAGAGATTCCAATTAAATACTTTAATTTACAATTATGAATTTACTACACAATGATCCCAATTATTTATAAATTTTTCTAAGTTTAGTTTACTAACTTAAAATTTATACTAAAGAAAATAATAACAATTCCTAAATTGCAATATATATATATATATAGCGAAACCTTGTGTTTTAAGAGTTAGTGGGGAGTGGGGCCCATGGGTCCCACCACCACTGCGGACCTGCGGGTGCAGGCTCGCAGTGATGAGGGGACCGTTGTGGTCCCCTCCACTACCCTGCGTCCACTGCCGTAGCAGTGATCGTAGGTTAGTGGAGGGTACCACTCCCCTGCGGGCACTGTCATAACAGTGACCTCAGGGTAGTGGAGGGTATCCCTCCTGGCGGTAGCGATAACTCCGCCCCCTATGTTGGCCCATTAATCCATGCAAAGGACGAAATTTATTCTTCGGATTCCTTCTTACTATTTCGTATATATTTTGTTTTGAATAAATTTTAATTATATATATATATATATATATATATATATATATATATATATATATATATATATATATATATATATAATAATCTATATATATATATATATATATATATATATATATATATATATATATATATATATATATATATATATATATATATATATATATATATATATATATATATATATATATATGGTTTTTTTTTCATTCTAGTTTATTAATAATATAAGAGAGAAATATATAAAAAGATATAAGTATAAGAAAAATGTTAATGTAAAAATGAGAATAAGAATTTAATCACAGGGATGAAATAAAATAGAGAAATTAATTTGTTTCAGCAATATATAGATAACTAAATTATCACAGAGATAGGTAAATGCTTAAATTTGATTTCACAGTGATCATATTCAACAAATTTGTCTTATGTTGAGATAATAAATTTTTTTGATGAGATTTCCAGGAAATTGATATTCACAGAGAGATTTCTGAAAATAAATAAATAACAAGATAATATTTCCATAGGGATTTTATACAAATAATCTGAGAAGAATTCTTACTTGAAATATTATATCACATAGTGAGATTTCTTAATACAATGATTATATGCATAGAGAAATGAATTATTTACAGAGATAACAGATTTTGAGTTTGAAACAAGATTTTATTTCTTTAATCTAATTCACACCAAGAATTTGAACAAGATTTTTGTTTATCTAATCTAACTCACAACAAGTATTTAAAACAAGATTTCATTAATCTAATTCACAACAAGGAATTGAAACAAGAAATCTAATTCTCAGCAAGAAATTGAAACAAGATTTTATTAAGAAATTGAAACAAGAAATCTAATTTTCAGCAAGAAATTGAGACAAGATTTTATTAATCTAATTCACAACAAGAATAAGATGCATGATTCAAATAAATAAAAAAAAGAACCTGGATACTTGCAACTTGATGTAGAATCCCCTCTGAATTCTTCAACTAGCCTCCCTTGATCCTTCCTTGCAAGCTTGGAAACTTTCTTCAAAGAATAACCAACTCCCTCTTTTGAAAACTTACATACAATATATAGGAAAAATCCTTTAATTCCACTATCTAGAAAAATTAATTAAGAATGAGATTCTTTTTCCAATATTGGACCCATGCAAAATTGATTAATATCCTAGTGGGGGAGTTACATGCAAGGTATTGAAGATTCCTCTAGAAGTTTCTAATTTCTCCTACATGTGCCATAATTGGGAATAAGAAAAAGAATAAATACATAATGCCTATTTAAATTATATTCTCCAAGTGTGTATGTGGGTCCATTATTTATTCTTTTATAATATTTATTCAATCATTTTCAATAGCTCAACCAAAAAAAAATATAATAGAATTGTATCAAATCAAAAAGTGATAAAGGAGGGTTGTGACATATAGAAACCCTAATTACAAAATCCCTATTTACATAAAAAACCCTTCTTTCTTCTACTTACAATGATGTCGTAAATAACTATTTTTTTAAAGAAACCCTTATATTAACAATGAATTTTAACAACATATTTCATAGTTAAACCAAAAAAATGAATGACAAAAGATTTAACAATATATTGTAATGAATATTAACAGTGATGCTTGATAAAAACATTATTAACAGTGTCATCAGTGAGCCTTTTTTTTAACCGACAATATTATACATTTGTAAAACACCAGTGAAGCTTGAATAGAAGAGTACATTTTCCTTTGTGAGATATGTTTGTTTATGAACACAAATTGTAGTGTTAATAAACACAAAATTGCTAAAAACTTTGCAAAACAAGCACTCTCGAAAAATTGAGCCAAAACAATGTTAAATAACAAGCACCCACCAATGTACATAACAAGAACCCACAAATTTAGAGCACATTAGAGTTATAGATTAAGAAAAAAATGTAAATTTTTTTAAACAAAAAGAAAAAAACAAAAAACAAACAGATAATGGAAGACCTTAGTGAGGAATAATTTTCACTTGGGTCGAACACCAGAACTGCAAATCAAAGCAACACCATCAAAATAAGCATCCATATCGTTAGAGAACAAGCAACAACCAATATACATACCAAGCATCCACAACATTGCATAACGAGCACCCACAAATGTAAAGAACATTATACTTATAGGATAAAGAAAACAAACACCCACAAATTTATAGAACAAGAACATAAACAAGCACCCACAAATTTTCAAAACAAGAACCCAAAAATTTTCAAAACAAGAACCCAAAAATTTAGAGAAGATTATATTTACAGATTAAACAAAATATTTAAAATTTTCAAAACAAGAAAACATAAATTAAAAAAAGAATAATGGAAGGCCTTAGTGAGGAATAATCCTCACCTAAGTCAAAGACATGCTCTCGAAAAACCTAGCATTCCTCCTGTTCGGGGTTGCCTTCGAATCCTCAAGTCAATACTTGCAAGATGAAAAGGGGAGGAAGTAAATGCACCTATGGTGTTGGCTTTTTAACGAGTAATGTAGAGAAAAAACTAGTGAAAGCAAATGTTTCACATAAATACCTATGCATATACCTGAAGGGTTTGCATGACATAACAATTGTTGAAGAGCTAGAGCGTAGCCATTGCTAAAGTTGAAGGGAAATTGGTATCTGAAGTGAGCATAATCTGAGACCCCAAGTGAAAATGTTTTGGTGTGAAATGAGTTGAACACTCGAGAAAATGCAAGAGAGAATAGAAGGAAAGTTTGCTCAAATGATGAGGAGTTGGAAGCATTGAATGATTTTGTGCTCGAAAATTGCGAGCAATGCAGTTGAAGTAAGGAGAAGGGATGCAAAGTTAATGCCACTGCAAGGAAGGGTGTAGAGTGACGATGGTCCATAAATGAGAACAAGTTGGATTAAGGGTGGCCATGTTATGGAATACCACACAATCACTATCTCCATTTCAGATGATACACCATGCAAGTTTTCAGGGTGGGCCAAGGTAGGTTTTGATTAGCGCACCAAAATGGCAAAATTTTGACACCTTGGACGAATAATTTTGTTACATGTGGCAAACAAACTAAAAAATAAAAAAAATATGTTTTTTGTTCGTCCAATTTACAATCTATGTGGACGACAGAAAAAATTTGGTTGGAGGTCCATGTGGACCCATGAAGTTAGGGTATGTCTCTGGCTGCCCTTCAATAAGCATTTATGTTTACTAGTCTTTTATTGTCCATTGAGAGAATTTTCAGTGGGAATAAGAGTGAACTTAAGGAATCCCTTTGGGACAATGAATCTAAGCTAAGGGAAGTTGCACCTCTTGGTTCTTATGTCATTGACTGATTTGTATAAGAGAAGATGGTGTGAGGGCATGTAATCAATCAATTTGTGAGATGTAAGATTTGTTTTTCATTGTCTTATTGAAAAATGCTACTTCCACCTTTCACTGGCCTTTGATTATTATTATTTTTAAATTGGGTGTCCTTTTGTAAGAAGCTGATATATTAAAATTATAAAGAATATGATTGAAAGAAGTTAACTATTTTTATCAAAAGGTATATACACACACACACATACATACATATAAACATACACATATACATAAATATATATACATAGACATACATATACATACATATTGTAATGTCCCTACTTTGAAATATAATTTAACAAAAATAATAATAAAATTAAAATACAAAATATTAAATAAAAAAAAAATAAAAAAAAAAATAATATAATTAAATATAATTAAGTTAATGAATGGTCAAAAGACATGGAAGGAAAAGTTGTGACTCCCTTAAGAATGAGATATAAAAGGGAGAAGAGAACGTCATTTGAGAGGGGGATAATTTGGAAATGAGAAGTGCACATATGATTTAAATAAGAAGTGCAAACCTGATTATGAAAGGTTATGTCCATTTTAAAGGGCATAAATAATGAAGAGTTGTACTCTTTCAAAAGGTGCTAATGGTGAAAGGGTGTGTCTCTTGCCTAAGGGCATGCATGATGAAGAGGTGTGATCTCTCCCTCACATTGAGAGATATAAAGGAAAGGAATCAAAGCATCCAACAACATCACCATGGGTTGGATCAAATCAAAACTTTTATTACGTTACAAGCAATAGCATCTTTGTTCTTGGTGGTATGCATGGGGATGTGCTTAATATGTATGTTTAATATATGAAGCCTGATAATATTCTTATGCATAATTTAGTAGTAATATTAGCATAGACTGCAATATGTATGACAGTCATAACATACATGCTCAGTACAAAGTGATATTGTCATAACTTTGTCCTAATTCATAAATCTATTCTAATCCTTCTATTCCCCAAGGAAGATGGGTGCTTCTAGGGAGGGGCATAATAAAACCACTTCAATAGAAAGCCCCAAGGGTGTAACTAGACTCCTCCTGAAATCTAAGTTGTAGGCCCCAAGGGTGAATGAATTGAGTTCTGGTAATCTAGGCTACATTAAGGAGGAGGTGTCAAGTGCCCTAGGCAACCAAGCCCTCTTTTGGGAATGTGGTTAGATTGGTTTGGATTTGGGCATGGTCTTAATGACATCACAAGTTATATTACAGAGAATTAGTTAGTTATGCTCAATTAATCGTGATAGAAGGTAGTAACATAGATGTTGCTCTTGGGAATTGACAACGTATAAATAGGGGACATTACACATATATGCATACATATATAAAGATTTTTAACTTCAATAAAAAAACATTGTAACACATTTAATAATTTGCATAATGAATATTTTTTCAAGTTTGATGATGAAAAAATGTTATACAATACAACATTAGGATTGTTGTCTTATAAAATACATGCAAGTGAGGATTCTTAATATGAAGTTTAATTTTTAATTTAATATAATATAATATAATAAGAACCAAAATTTTATTCATTTGAGTGCAAGCAATATGGTCTTTGTAATAGTTGTGAGGAGGGAGAGCATTAGCTGATCCTTTTCATCCAACCATAGAGTGGGTGGTCTCTCATTCATGTTACTAGAAGTGGGTCAACCTTTCAATGATGGTGGTAGATAATAACATCTAAAATAATACCATAATCGAATTTGAAAACCAAATGTATGTAAATATGATCACTATCACAATTAGTTAGTCACATAGATACAAGATATCTTGTAACTAACAATGACTTACAATTACCACAGTCTTAAGAGTATAATGAATTGGTGATACATATAATTATAATATCACTTTCGTCAATTTTTTTAATAATAATAGCATTTTGTTTATACAAAATTGTGGGCCATTTGTGTACAACATTATCATTTCTTGTGTGACTCGTCAAAATAGTTATAGAATAATTGTAAATATATATGATGAAATTTATAACACAATTTTTCAAAATAAAATATGACATTTTCCAAATTCATATATCTTATTTATGATTGAAAAATTAATTAATATATCATTCTAATACCATCCTTTTGTAATTAAGTACATCAATGTGAGTATATAGTGAAACTATAGCCTTCAGTAGGACTATTCAATAGAGTTACCATTCACTTTCAAAGGGGCAATCATTTATAAGGTTGATTGCTATTTCGAGCCTATGCAAACATAACCAAGATGTGTTCATTTAAACTTTGAACTAATTATATAAACATGCATTATAAATATATAAATAGTTCAAAGCTAAACATAAATGCAAATATGGTTGTCCTTTTAGAGAGAGAGAGAGAGATTTTCATGTTTTGTGTTATGAGGACATTGTTTAGAAGAAGAAAGAAGGGATTATATGAAACATAGATTTTTGTATATATGCTATTACAAATCAAAAACACATTTTCTTATAAGAATGATATTTGTGGATTTTTTAATCTTCATAGTTTTCTCAACTATATTTCTTTGTGGTCATGTGTATGCAAGTTTTTATGCTTCTACAAATTTACTTTGTGCATAATTTAATTCTCGTATAAATTAATTATCACGCCTAAAAATCTTAATTTTCTAATGATTTCATCCTATATACAGACGAAATAATCTACAAATCCTTAAAATATATGAGAAAACATCAAGAAAAACTTACACTCTAATTAGTATAGTCTCATAATAACCATTTACTTTTTTATAACAATAATCAACTATCAACACAACAAAAATATGCAACATATATATATATATTTTAATAATAATATTAAATATGATTAAAAATATGATAAACATTAACAAAATTTTCACTTACTTTAAAAAGTATAATCTTGATTGTGCAATAATTTTTCTTTTAAATATCATCAAATCCCCTCCCCTCCCCAACCCACCCAACAAAAATATGCAATATACAAATTTATTAATTATATAACCATATGAGATATGATTAAAAATGCGATATACATTACACTTTACTTCAAAAATATAATCTTGACTTTATAATATATTCCCTTTTAACTATTGTCAAACCTTTTTGCTTCCATATGCGAATTTATTAATTATATAATCATATAAGATATGATTAAAAATGCGATATACATTACACTTTACTTCAAAAATATAATCTTGACTCTATAATAAATTCCCTTTTAAATATTATCAAACCTTCTTGCTTCCATATACAAATTTATTAATTATATAAAATATGATTAACTTTCATTATATATGATTAACTTTCATTCCACTATATATATATATATATATCATGGCCAACTTTTCTCCATTTTTGAACCACTCCTTTTTTTTGGTTGACCTAGAGATGCCAAAACATCCAAAATAATCAAATATTAAATATGTAAGTAAAGCAACTAAAGGAAAATAGAAATGCAATTGCATGGACCAAAAAACATAGTACTATTTAAGTTGAGTTGCCATTTCATATGGTCAAAACCATGCTTAGATAAAAGGTTATTTCATGGAGCCCAAACCATTACTAATCCTCCAACACTAAACTATAACTTAACCTTGGTACAATGGAAAGATAAACTTATTGGTGGCACAGAATAATTTGAAAAATCAGAAAAAAACAGGGCAGAAACAAACAGTTTTAACGTTTATACAGACCCACAGCTGACAGAAACTGGTGGGTGTGCAGCATGGAGAGCAAAGGAAATGAACGGAGGAGAGAAAAAAGCCCACAAGCCATGACCCCACTCTAGCCTGTCTCCTCCCCTGCCCATCCATTCCATCAATTTTTGTACATATATTCACAGATTGGCACTCTGTTTTTCAGTTCAATTCACACTGTGAATGGCAAATACCTTATTTTTCTCTACTCGCCATACACTAATCTCATCCCACAAGAAGATTTCAGTACTATCTGGTACTCAGTTTTTCAGTTCAATTCACTGTGAATGGCAAATACCATACTTTTCTCTGCTGGCCACACACTAAACTCACCCCACAAGAGGATTTCAGTACTATCTAGCACTGTGTGTATTACCATTGACAGATGTAGTTTCTCAAGAAGAAACCCACTTAGTTATATGAGCTCTGCCTTGAGAGCCAAGTGTAATTGCAGAGCTTTCAAGAAGAAACCCACTTACTTATCTGAGATTAATGAAGATTTGATTCTTCAGTCTCGAATCAGAGATTACCATATGAGATGTGATGACAGTGAGGAGGAGGAGGAGGAGTTTCATGATGGGGAGGCTCATTTTTACAAGGATTTTGCTGCATATTTGAGTAGAGTGTGGATGGAGAGCTCTCTGGCTGAGAAGTACTACCGCAAGGCTATGGAGATTCAGCCCTGCAATTGGCATCTGTTAAGAAAGTACGCTGAGTTTGCTTGGGATGAATTGGGAAATCCCAAAAAGGCCAAGGAAATTTATGAGTATGCATTGCAGGAACACCCAGAAGATGTGAAATTGTTGGGGAGCTATGCTTTTTTTCTGTGGAAGGTTGATGGATCAAAATAATGACATAGTATTTAGGTGCTTGATTCTATGTTTTTTTAACTGAAACTCTGATTTCAATTGCAGTTTCAGTCGGTTTTGCTTCAGCTCTTTCTTATGGGCTTTAGAGTCTTCAGTTTGTAAAGATTAATATGGTTTCAGTGTCATGAGGATTTGTCTAGATGTTTTAAGAGGAAGAGCTAAACAGTTGGTGAGTTATAATTCTTACTTTGTTTCTTTTTGAGTCAAAATAAAATTGACAAATAACTGAATTGTAATTTGATTTTAGTTGAAACAAAATTGGTAAACTGCTCCAAACTTTTTTGTCTCTGGGTATCTTATGACGCTCCTTCTCACTTTGTTTTTTTTGAGTCAAAATAAAATTGACAAATAATTGAATTGTAATTTTGATTTTAGTTGAAATAAAATTGATAAATTGTTCAAAACATTTTTATGTGTGGGTATCATATATTGCCCCTTTTTGAACCCTAGCAAGTGTTCTTCTATCGTGTTAGCGAGCAATCATGTGTCTGAACTAGATGGTGGTGTTAGTACCCATAGGTCCACGAGGGGTTTGCCTATGATATCGTATTGGTGGGAAGAAAACCTTATCCACAATGTTGGTGAGCACCATTCACTAATAGTTCAAGCTTTTGGTGTAGTGGTCGCTAAGCTTGGTATCGAAGTTAAGGCAATGGACTTATGATGCACTTGGCTAAATTGATGGTGGAGTTAGTAGCACTTGTCCACAAGGGGGCTCACTTGTGATGGCAGTCTAGTGGGACAAAAACCTCATCCTTACAACCAATGAGTATCATTCACTAATAGTCCAAGCTTTTGGCATACTAGTTGCTTGGCTTAAGTATCAAAGAACAACCTTAGTAGACATTCCTCTGTCATGCTGATGGACTTGCACTCAATTTGGATGGTAGGGCCTCCACGTGTTCATGATACTCCAATAAAAAATCTCCCTTGATGCCCATCATCATCACCATTAGACTAGTCTTTTGGTGTAATGACACATCATAGTGGTATCATAGTTGAGGCCTCGTGGTCATCATGTGAAGCAAGGTAGGGAACCTTGGTAGACATTTCTCCATTGTGCTAGTGGGCATGCACCCCAACCAGATGATGGGGCCTCCACATGTCCATGTTGCCTTGGGGATCTCGAGGTTGAAATCCCTCCCTTAGAGCCCATATTACGTGTCTTCACTACTAGGCTAGTCTTTAGTGTAGTGACACATCACACATCCATGGATGCCATTATACTTGGATTTCTACTTGTATGCCAAGGTCAGATATTTAAAAGGTGAGGTTGTTTTAGAATTTTCTTCACCATTTTTAATAAATAAATTAGTGGTTTCTTTTAGATTTGCAATTTTGTTATAGGTTTATACAAATGAGATTGTTAAGATTGTCATTATTTGAAACTATTTATGATAATTAAATAAGTAAAATTAATAAGTTGACAGTTAATTTAAATTAGTTGGGTTGGGTTGGATAATTGCAATAAATACTTGAAATTCAAATGTTAGGGATATATTTACTTTTACAATTGATGATAAAAGAATAATGTTGATAATATATGTTGAATTGACTCACCACCTTTCAAAATTTAATGGCTTCAATTTGATGACTAGATCCAAAAATTTGAATAGACACAAAAAATGATGAAGGTTAACCTTTAGTCCTTGAGTCCTTGAGTTTGATCTTGATTGCCATGGACCTCGTCTTGTAAGTTTTTAAAGTTGCATTAGCCAACATGACAATTTGATGATAATTTGGCAATCCTAGCTCAGAAACCTTGAATGAATTAATTACACGTCCCTTAGTAGTTTCACACTCGATGGCATGTCCTCTAACCTACTTAGCCCCTTGTCCATGTTGTCCAATCTTTGAATTGAGTTCCACATATTTGAGCACGCTCATAAACCTTTCATAGGTTCTCAATTGGAAGGTCGCTTGAGAGACCATTGGTCACCCAAGTGACCTCTTAAGTTACAAGGTTGCTTGGGACTTGAGCAATCTTAGCTTATGTGGTTGTGTCACTCAATCAACTATATCTAGGAAAAGGGATGACCTTTTCATCTTTCGACACATGTGATTTCTTTTATCTCTAGCTAGTCAACTTATGTTTTTTCTTTTGATTGAAACTTCTCTCTTGTTTGATTCAACCACTAGTCCTCGAAACTATTTCTTTCCTCCTAATTAGTGTATGGTTTACTCAAATAATTCCTCAATTATCTCTCAACCATTCAATTTCTCTCTCCCTATTAGTCTTTCTATTAGCTCCCAATCATTCACCCACTTTGGTGTTGCTTCCATCCTAAAAATACGTCCTATCCTTTTAGTTTTAGAAGAGGTTGTTTACTCTTTCAACTTGACTTTCTTCTACAAAAGGATCTCATTCTCTATAATCACCATTAATAATTTTTCCATTTTCATTTTAGCAATCTCCCTTAGCATCTTCATGCTCATGTAGGACCAAGTGTGTTTTTCCCATTGTGGTTGAAGCTTTAAATCTTCCTTAATTGTTTTTCAAACAGTTTTCAACCCAATTCAAAGTCTTCCATAGGGGAGGCATGAAATAAGGCAAATCATAGAGATCATAAGGGAGACATGAAATGCCAATTCAAATTTACTACATGATTATACATGTGTAATGAACATACCCAAATCATACTTCGATACCAAATAAACGTTCACACACAAACTCAACCTAGTCCACAAGTCCCTACAAGTAGACTTGTGTCTCCCCACTCTTGAGGTGGGTCTTGCTTTTGTATCGGTCAACAACCTTGTTTTTCTAGCTTTATTTTATGCAACATATGGGCTATTTGTATATAGGGACAACACCCTTGTTTTGTTGCTTATCTTAATAAAAAATGGATATTACATGATTAGATTATTCTCCAAAATAATCAAAATATTAAAATTGTTGACTATCCAAAAAAAAGAAGATATAATCAAATAGGTAATCAATAGTAGGGAAACTACTAGCATTATAATAATACATATGACCCATATCGTTAGTTGTATGAGCCCATCCCTTTTTTCTCATTTCATAAAGTAAAGAGACATATCATAGGTTCATGACTGAGGAAGTCCAAAACTTGGAATATAAGTCCTACAAGGAAGATTTAGAAAGTGCATTAAGATTAACCAAGTTGCTAGGGACAATGGGCAAATAATTGATGTTATGAATGGAAGACTTATGACTACCTACTATAGCATTGTAAATTGTGTACCCCTCATAATTTCACTTGGTGTTTAGTGCACTCGTTTTGGCACTTGTAATTGATTAGATGCAAATGTACATCACTTGGGACTAGATTGGCAAACTTGATAACCTCCTACAATGTTTGGCCCTTTGAACTCTCAAATTAGGTTAGACAATAGCATTGGATGCTAGTGTCCTCTCAATTTGGACCTTTGAATTATCAAAAAAGGATAGGACACTAGTGCCTAGTGCTAGTGATGCAGGAGCATCCCCGGTTCTTGGCAATCTTGCATCAATCAAAAACATTTCTTTTCAGTTTGTTTTAGGTTTTGCAGTTTTAGCATTTCTTCCTGCATTTTCTTGCATTTGCTCACTAGATCTTGCGAAGCTGGATTTTGCTTGTAATCATGATTATCTTCCTTATTCCTGAACCGTGAGACATGTGGATATTTTTTCGGCAAGTTATCGCTTCCGGATTCCGAGACAATTTTTCTAGCTTAGAACACCTAAACCACTTGGACCTATTTGCTATTGGAGAATCTTGCGGATTCTTCCTGTAGCTTGCAGATTCCCAATTCGTTGTTCCAGCATTCCTTGGCATGTGTCCGACCTTCCCTCTGATTTGCACTTCTTCCTTTGGATTTTCATTGGCGAAGGCTGACCTGGTGATTTTACACGTTTCATCATGTTCATCATTGTTTGATTCTTCTTGGGCCGATGTGGATCCCTCTAGACCATATAAATCAATGTGTAATCACATAAATCTGTTCACTTAATTAAATGAATATTTAATATTTATTTGATTATTTAACCATCAATTAATAATTAATTAAATTAATATTTAATTAATTCATCTTAACCCTCTTCTCCTATTAATTAAATAAATTATTCAATTTATTTGATTTAATTCACTTAACCAAATTCAGACCATTAATTAAATAAATAAATCATATTTATTTAATTAAATTTTCTCTCATATTTAAATAAATTAATATTTATTTAAATTCCCTCAAAATCCCACCTCTCACATTTAAATAAATTAACATTTATTTAAATCACCTTTATCCTCTACCCACTTGTATTTTCTTACAAATGCAAGTTGCACAACTATTTTAAATAAATCATTTATTTAAATCACCTTTATCCTCCACCCACTTGCATTTTCCTACAAATGCAAGTTGCACAACTATTTTAAATAAATTATTTATTTAAAATCCTATTTATCCTCACCCACTTGAAACCTTTAATGGTTTCCCTTAAAGTCTTCAAACTTAATGGCTTCCTTCTAGAGTCTTCTCAAACCTTTAATGGTTTCCCTTAAAGTCTTCAAAACTTAATGGCTTTAAAGTCTTCAAACTTGATGGCTTCCTTCTATAGTCTTCTTAAGCCTTTAATGGTTTCCCTTAAAGTCTTCAAACTTAATGGCTTCCCTTAAAGTCTTCTTAAGACTTTAATTGCTTCCCTTAAAGTCTTCAAGCCTTTAATGGTTTCCCTCAAAGTCTTCAAGCATTTTAATGCTTTATCTTCCTTTTTCTCATTTAAACAAATTAATATTTATTTGAATATTTATCCAAATGCAAATTACACCATTTAATTGAAATAAATGATTTTATTTTAATTGAAAATACCAAAATCCCCCCCACTTGCATTTTCTTACAAAAACCACTTGCATGCCTAAACCCCTTCTAGATTCTTCTAAACCTTTCCTAATTAACTTAATCCATCCCCTAAATATTGTCACATTCCTAAGCAAATTGGAGTCACTTCTCAAAGACTCCAAAGTCTTTGAAAAACAATTAATGATTTGTGTGTTCAACAAATTAACCTCTAAAGTCTTCCAAACCACTTATGGCTCTTACATGACCATTAATGGTTAATTCCACTTGCACCCATGGTTAAGGACTTTGACCCCTAACTTAACCCTCATGTAACCCATGTGTCTCTTCAAAGCATTTATTTCTTTGACTAGGGTAACCATTATGTCCCCTCAAGCATAACCATCATGCTCCTTATCTCTCCTCTCAAGCCTCCTCATGGTGACACTTGTCAACATGGGATTGGGTTGAAAGTCTCACATGGATTGAATATCTTTCAATCCTAACCCTTGTTAAGATTACTCAATCTTAACCCTTCATTTCCCCATTTCTTCTATAAATAGAACCCTTCTCCTCAAGCAAAAAAGGAAGCATTAGAGTATTGTTGTTATACTGGCATTAGCATAGAGCTTTCTCATAGCATCACTATCTACACTTGCATAACATTTTCTTATCATATTCAACCATCTTGAATCTCCATATGGCATCCATGGCTAGTGTTAAAAGCTGAGAGCTACACTCATTTGGGACTTGGAGAGGAGAGGAACAAGGGAGGAGCAACTATGAACATCTTGATTAGCTATTTTATTCTATGTTTATATGCTTTCTATTTCATGCTTAATATCTCTCTTGATATGCCTGTTTAGGATAATCTTTTGTTGCTAACACTAACGTTTATTTCTTGTGCTCTTGTGTGTGTTGCCATCAAATAGATTTTCTAATCGTTTTTGCAGAGCATCATTTGGTGAACCCGATGTGAATCAAAGAGCAATCATTTTGAAGACTAATAACTTTTGAATGTTTTAATTGACACACAGGTCATTCTCTTGCGTTTTTGTTCTCAATTTAGCACCTTCGCAAATTGATACTTTAGTGCTATTGTCTATATTGTTGCTCTTTCGTGTTAAATAGCACTTCTGTTTTCACACAGAGTAGAGCTATTGTAACAGAGAGTTGTAAGAAAATTCCTTGTAACTGAAAACCAAAAATTTTAGGCTTGTAGAAGTCTACCAAAACATGCGGATTTTTCTAACTAATTATCTTTTGTGCAGGTTTTAACTAACCCCTACAATAGGATTTTTTAGCAATTTTAGCTTAGGAAATAAATTTGTTTATATTTCTAACTTCGTCTTTCAAGTTAGGATAAAATAAATTCATTTTCCTTTTGGGTTAAAATCAACTACACATTCATTTAGAGTTTTAAAAAGAACCACATCTTTCATTTAGAGCTCTAAAAAAAATCACACTTGTTCAAAGTTAAAAAGAATCACAAAAACAAACATGCAAATTTTTTTTGTTGTTGCAAAGTTAGGAACAAATTCTTTTGGTGCTTAAAATCAACAAGGCAAATTTGATTTCTTGCATCAAGATAAAACTCACAATCCACACTTCCATTTTTGGTGCAAATAAAATTCACAAACAACTTGTCTCATTTTTAAAGCAATTTTACTTCATGCAAACGTGTTTTTCATTAAGTTAACTAGGATTTTCAAATTCTAGTTTACTCAAACAATTGCCTTTGAAAATTAAAAAGAACACCATGATTGTTGGAGCAACATCTCCAAATAGATAGAAAATCATTGCGATGACAAGTTAAAAGGAACAAGTGAATTTTGTGTTTGACACACTTGTGCAAAAGAGTTGGTCGAGTGGTCCTACTTCTAACACACACTATCCTCTCCCTTGGCTCTCGTGGTCCTAGGTGCAAGAGAAAAGTGTTAGTACACTCAAATTTTATCTTTTTAAGAGAGGCCTGCCAAGGGATCGATACTCTTGGGAACGACCTCGAGCGGTAAATCTTTTGAGCCGCTATAGAAATCAGGTGTGAGCGAAAGCTGTAGCCTTGGGTATAGTTGTTCCTACAGTGTAATTGGTTGAAAGGACAAATGGGCCCCACCACTAGTTACAAGGCTCTTAAGTGAGTTACTACAGAATGAACTTATGTCCAAAAACATCGAACATGACTAAACACCTTTAAATAGTAGCCCACCCGTTCTATTGATTGAGGATATTTGCGATATAATTTAGTGCAAGAGCATAGATGGTTTTGCTCCCAAGATACTCACCATACATATTTCCTTGAGTAGAAACATAGCTTTTTGAAAAGTCACTTGTGGCTTGATAAAAGTGGTGACTCCCCCATCATAGGGATCATCTATATTTTATGCTCGTGCAAGACTTAGTATATCACATCCTTACCTGCCAAAGCGGGATTCATAAAGTATGTAGTACCAAAGTCGAAGAAATATCAAGATGTGGGCTAAATTTATCACAACTGGCCATTTGACCTTAGGGATAAAAAGTGTTTGAAGTGTGTTCGTTTTAAAGACCAAGTGCAAATTGAGCCGACTTCAGGCTTTGGAAATACACCTTACAATATATCTAAAGGAAGGGTCATATACAAGTCCAAGGATTGGGTTGATCTAGAGCCATACTCATTTGTGCCTTTTTTAGGCAACATTCTTGTGTTTGTGAGCTTGCTTTGTTTTCTTGTCAAAGAAAAATCAGAAAAATCACTTCCAAAAACAAAGTATTCATCCAACCAAACATTTCTCAAAACAACCAAACACATCAAAAACAAAGTGCAAACAACAAAGAGTCAAATTTTATGACCATTCTTCACATCTTGCGAAAGAAGAAGCATCATCAGAATATCAACTTGAAAAGAAGACCATTAAGCTCAAAGACTTTGATCAAAAGGAGAAAATTCTTCTATCTAAATAGACAAATCTTTGTTTCCCATAGAGTTTTTCTACATCACATGCGTCTCTACCTTCAAGGCAAAACAAACGAATTTGATTCAGAGACATTGAACCGCAGAGCTTTTATGCAATATAGAGCTCTGAGTTATCACAAAAACCAAGGAGGTAAGATTAATCCCAACTTTTTCCCAAATGTCTGTATCACATACAACGTAGCTCGAGAAATACCACCAACACCTGAAAGGGAAGAGGTAGAGTTTGTCCCATTTGTGACACAAAGCTTTTATTGAAGTTAAAATTTTTTTTCATCCATTATCTTACTCATACATCATCACTTCATCATCAATCCGTTCCAACTCTCAAAACATTAAGAGGTTCTTGTCCCAAGTTCTCTTTTAGATATTGCTTGAAATCAAACACATCACATCACTTTTTAGATTGTTTCTACATCTAGGATAAGCTCATCCTAAGAGACACATCTACGCAGGTTAAAACTAGTTCATGAGTGAATCCTCTCATTACTAGGTAGTTCAATATGTAGCACATCTCAGATTTATCTACACCTTATCACATCAAATCTTATCAAAACAAACAAGCAATGCAAAGAAGGAATTTCGGTTACATCTACCTTAAAAGTGCTAGAGATCCACATACAACACAATTCACCAACCATCAATCTCCAATTTCATCAACAACTCATCATCATTTTCACACAACTTCAATAAAAGCTTGTAAACAAAATGGCCCAAACCTGATCACAGTCAAGGCAATGAGAAATAGAAATGGAAGAAGAAGAAGAGGAAAATCTCAATGAATTTCAAGAAGCACTTGGAGGAAATGCAAATGACGAAAACCCAAGTACTCCCACTCCTGCAACAATAGAAAGGGCCCAACATAACCCTCTCTTTAACAAAATTTTTTACGAAATACTTAGGAGCAATGCGGATGCTCACTTCTTAAAACTCGCTCAAGAAGGAGCAAAACTCCCCTTTGACTTTGATCTTGCCCAATTAAGACAAGTATCATAAAGACAAAGTCGCCATGAAGAGGAAAGAGGTAGAGATCCCATCAGATATAACATTCCTCGAGGTAACCCACCACCTCCTCCTCCAAATGAAATGGAGATGTTGCGGCAACAAGTCTAGAATCTCACCCAACAACTTCATAGTGGTGTCAAGACTAACCAATTCTCACTCAATGACATCTGTCCCTATCCTTTTGATAGGAATCTTTATATGCTGCCCTTTCCATGAGGATTCGAAACACCCAAATTCGAAAAATATAGAGGAAAGGGAGATCCTCGTGATCATGTCAGAGAATTTCATTTCGCTTGCCTCGAAGTGGCATATGAAGACATATACTTAATGCGCCTTTTTCCCCAAAGCTTGGGAGGGACAACCACATCATGGTTTTCCCGACTATCAGGTGGCATTAGAACATTTGAGGAACTCATCCAGAAGTTCCTAGCTCATTACTCTCATAACATTGAACGCGACATCACCATGGCTGATATGTGCAACACTAAACAAAAACCAGGTGAACTATTCTCAGTATTCCTCCAAAGATGGCGTCAAATGTCTAGCAGACGTTCTCTTCAGTTACCTGAATGAGAACTAGTGGAAATCTTCATTTCCAACTTAAACAAAGAAATGGAATTTCACTTGGATGTCAAAGACACATACTCTTTTAATGATATGATCACCAAGGGTTTGAAATGTGAGCGGGCCCTCATCAAGAAAGGACTCATCAAAATCTATAATGAACCAAAGGATGGTCCTCGCCCACGCTTCAATAGTGATAAACCAAGCTTCTGGAATAAAAACAAGAATATCGTCAATGATGGGGTTGTGGATGCCCAGACTATCCAAAATGCACAACCTGTGGTTCGGTTTGTAGGACAAAATCCTCCACCTCAGAACAACACAAATGTTCCTTCAAATCAAGGTCGCATCACATCTCACGATGAACCTAGACCTTGTCAGCAAAAACAAAAACGCACATACACTCCCTTAGGGGAACCCATTGAAACAGTATTGCGACAACTCATTTCTCAAAATTTGGTCACTCTACCAAAAACATCAAACTATGAACCTCAGGTCAAACCTGCATGGTGGAGAGATACTGAACACTGTGATTTCCATCAAGGAAGAGGACACAAGACAAGTAATTGTCACAGATTAAAAGATCTTATTCAGGATCTTATTGACCGAGGAGAAATTGAAATAGAAGGACATTACCCAAAAACAACCAATAATGATCATCTGATGTTCAAAAATCCACTTCCATCACAAGATCAAAGGGGTCCTTCCACTTCCAGGAGAGACACTGATGCCACTGATTATACGTAGGCTGCGTATAATTACACTGTAAATCATCTGTATGATGCCAGTGAACAAGTTGCAACTATAACCTTCAAAAATCCCAACTCCAATTGCAATGTTGTTACACGACGTGGCAAGGTTACCATAAAATCCGCTCCACAAGGCACCACCACCATACCAAAGCAGTACAATCTTGTGGAACAATTAGACAAAACGCCCGCGCTTATATCCATTTTAGAGCTATTGCGCCTATCGCCATCTCATAAAACAATCTTGGATCAAGCTCTCCGAGAGGCATCAGTCCCTGCAAACCTGAATACAGACCAATTTCAAGCCATGGTTGGAAGTCTAAAGTCATCACCTTGTCTCACTTTTTCCGAAAGTGACAACTCTTCCTTCCAGCAACCTCATAATGCTTCACTACACATTGAAGGCTTCATCAACCAACATAGGATCAAGCGAGTCTTGATCGATAATGGAGCAGGATTAAATATTTGTACACTACAGTTGGTCACAGCTTTGGGATATGCAATCGAATCAGTGGATCCTCGCAAGAAGATCACAATCAAAGCCTATGACGATGCAGAGCGTTCCTCCAAAGGAGCTGTGGTACTACCAATCCGAGTAGGCCCTGTGGTAAAGTACATCATCTGTCAGGTTCTGGACCTTCCTCTGCCATACAATCTATTGTTAGGAAGACCTTGGATACATGCCATGCAAGCCGTTCCATCTACCTACCATCAATGTATCAAGTTCCCACATAACGGTGTAGAGATCACAATCCTGGGCGATGGAAATCCCTTTGCGTATTGCCATAATATCAACCATCAACCAGAGATTATCATTCCTAATAATAGAGAAGTCATTTCCTCCACATCATATATAAGTCCCGCCTCTCTTGCTAGTTCGAACACCACTATACCAAAGCAAGAAAAGATTAAGATAAAAGTAGCAGAGGAAGGCCTTGGGGAATACAACTTGAGTCAACTCTTTTGTGTGGGACACATGCCCACTTCTCCTAGAACACATGGTGAACCACAGTAGTTACTCCAGCAACCACTAATCACGCTAGCATGTGCTTTGACGCCTTTCATCCTTGGAAAGAGTCAAGAAGAAGAAACCCAAGATGAGGACTTAGCGGACTAGATCTATAAAGATCCCATCACCACTGATATACCGCAAGTTAAACTTCCTACAGATCAGTATGGCAAAGGTCTCCTCATTATGCAAAGAATGGGGTATGATGGTTAGAGTGCTTTGGGATGTTGCAAACAAGGACGACATGAACCTCTGCTGCCAGAATTAAAGCCCAAAGGTAATACAGGCCTAGGCTTCGAAAAAGAGATCTTTCCTAAACTCAAATTCAAAGGAAAACCCAGCAAACCATTATGTCAGCCTATTGCAAAGAGGACACCTTTCATTATCAAAGCAACATCGAGCACCATCACAACTGCCCCACCGAGGCTCAGAATCCCAACACAACCATCACCAATGCCACTCATCCCACCAAACGAACCCGTAATCCCATCAGCAACACCATTAGCAGTAGCAACTGTATCAGAACCTGCAGCAGCATCTATGGCACCAACAGTTCCAGTTGAAGCCACTGAGTCAACACTGCCGATACTCCCTGTACCATATTCTTTTATCCCCTTTGACCTTCCTGCAACACCAATCACTACAAAGGTACATCAACCAATCACACCTGCAATATTTAACTCAAAAGACATCCCAGTATGGTATAGTAATCGGATGCAGAAAGTGACTTAGAGACCGACTCACATGAGTGGGAATTTGATTCTGTATAGCTTAACACTTCAGATGAGGAAGACACATCACTACCTCCACCACGCAAAGACATCCCTATTTACAGAGAAGCACAGATAAAGACTTCTTGGGTTCCTGAGCTGGAAACATCTTCCACAGACCCTACATCTCATCCTACACCTAATTTTGACAGGGAGAGTACCATCAACGACCTTCACCATAACGTCTTAACCCTCATTGATACCTCTAACGAACTTAACCTAATTGATGAAGTAATGCCCATTATCCACCCTGAACTCATCGAATGGAACCAACCTAATCCCCCATGTCTTGACCTCTTCCAAAATGATGAGGCCATCATTGACTTTTTGAATTAAGGGATAACCTGCCAAGCAGGGATCACAAAGCTGGATTCGCCATAGAACTAAATAGCGCATCATACTTCAGGGCAGATGCCAAACCTTTCAGCTGCAAAAATATAATGATAAAACATGGATCTTACAGTGAAAACCACACTGTGGCACTGTTTGATCCAACAAAAGTAAAAAGAAAGAGCGTATCCAATGGTGAAAACCTCTTTGAGGTGCCTGAGGATGAAGGGTTTGACATCCTCCCTGCTAGTACACAATAGGAACGATCAACGATTCTCATTGAGGAAACCAAAGAATACAATGTGGGGACTCTTGAAAATCCTCATCTCCTACATCTGGCATCTCTTCTCACTCCAGAGGAATAGCCTAAATTTATAGAGTTCTTTCAACAGTGTCAGATCAACTTTGCATGGTCATATGCAGACATGCCTGGGCTTGATCCTGATTTAGTCATGCATCACCTTACCGTAGCAAAAGGAGCCAAACTTGTCAAGCAGAAGCTTCATAAGATGCATCCTCAAATTGCAGTGCTAGTCAAAACAGAACTCAAGAAACTCCTAGATGTTGGATTCATTAGACCAATTGATTATGCAAAATGGATCTCCAACATTGTGCCTGTCGGCAAACCAAAAGGGGGCATCTGCATTTGTACTGACTTCAGAGCTCTGAATAAGGCATGTCCTAAGGATGACTTCCCCCTACCAAATATCGACATCATAGTGGATCTGACAGCGGGACATGCCATGCTTTCACTTATGGATGGCTTTTCAGGATACAATCAGATAAAGATCGCACCAGAAGATCAACATAAGACAACCTTCACATGTCCATGGGGCACATATTGCTGGAATGTAATGCCTTTCGGTGTAAAGAATGCAGGAGCGACCTATCAAAGAGCAATGACCACCATCTTCCATGACATGATGCATACTATGATGGAAGATTATGTGGATGACTTACTAGCAAAATCACTCACTAGAGAAGGTCATTTGGACATATTAGAGAGAATCTTTGATAGATTGGAACAATATCATGTTTGACTCAACCCAAAGAAATGTGTCTTTGGAGTAACCTCCGGGAAACTTCTAGGATACATTGTCTCAAGCAAAGGCATTGAGGTCGATCCAGCAAAGGTTAGGGCAATCATGGACATGCCACCTCCAAAGAATATCAGTCAGCTAAGGACACTACAAGGACGGCTCCAATCTATCCGCAGATTCATCGCACAACAAGCTGATAAGTGTCACCCATTCACACACCTGCTACACAAGAACATCCGCTTTCATTGGGATGCCCAATGCCAACAAGCATTTCAGATGCTTAAAGACTATCTCATGAATACACCATTGCTGATCCCACCATATCCAAGTAGACCGTTGTTACTCTATATCTTAGCGACAAGTACAACATTGGGTGTACTACTGGCACAACATAATATAGAAGGAAAAGAGTGTGTTGTTTACTACATCTCTCGCACACTGGTGGGCTATGAACTCAATTACACACCTATTGAGCGAGCTTGCCTAGCAGTAATCCTGGCAGCCACTAAACTGAGGCACTATCTGTTAACACACAAGGTACAACTCATTGCAAAGATTGATCCACTCAAGTATTTACTCAGCAAAGCAGCATTGACAGGCCGCTTGGCCAAATGGGTGATGATTCTAAGTGAATTTGACATCGAGTATGTAGATCGTAAAACTATCAAAGGTCAAGTTATTGCAGATCAGTTGGTCGATGCACCACTCATAGGCGATCATCCTCTCATTTCCAATTTTCCAGATGAAGAGATATTCATGATCACAACAGCACAACCATGGAAACTATACTTTGATTGTTCATACACTAAGCATGGCTCGGGGGCAGGCATTCTCTTTATCACACCTCAAGGTGATAGCATCTCGAAGTCTTACAGGCTCACATTTCCATGCACTAACAACATAGCAGAATATGAGGCCTTGATCACAGGACTCAGGCTAGCCATACAATGGAAATTACAAGAACTACAAGTATATGCTGACTCACAACTGGTCATTCAACAAGCAACTGATGAATATCAGACAAAGGATGATAAACTCATGCCATACAAGAAAATGGTGGACAATCTAAAGTCATTATTTACTACAATTTCCTTTGAGTAGATACCTAGAGATCAGAATCGAGCTGCTGACGCTATGGCTACCATTGCATCTCTCCTAGATCTTCCACAAAATTCAACACACTACGAGTTCTTGGTAGAACAACTTTGGATTCTCGCTTATGATACCCCCGAATCTGAGATGATATGTTGCCTTGTCGGTTCTGAATCCCCATGGTACGATGAATTCTACACCTATCTCCGCAATCACACCCTTCCTTCCAACCAATTGAATAACCAACGTAAAACCTTCATTCGCCAAACTGCTTGATATACCATTATTGCCGAAACCCTATACCGACTCGGTCTTGATGGTACTCTCCTTCGATGTCTGGAACAAGGTGAGATAACAAAGGCTTTGGAAGAAGTCCATGAAGGAATTTGCGGGACTCACTCAAGTGGTCCATCACTAGCCAAGAAACTCCTGCGCAATGGATACTATTGGCCATCTATGGAAAAAGATTCCTACTACTTTGTCAGAAAATGCAAGAAATGTCAAGTTCATGGTGACCTGATACATGCACTAGCCTAGGAACTGCAACCAATCACAACACCATGGCCTTTTTGTCAATGGGGTCTTGACCTTGTGGGTAAGATTCATCCATCTTCATCCAATGGCCATAAATTCATTATTACCGCCACCGAATATTTCATAAAGTGGATTGAAGCTGTTCCACTTACCCAAGTCACCGACAAGCAGATCACCTCATTCATCCTCAATTACATCATCTGCCGGTATGGTGTACCCATGTCCATCATCATAGATAACGGTCTTCCTTTCAAAAATCAGGATGTCCGTGAACGTTGTGAGAAATTTCATATCCAACACCGCTTTTCCACTCCCTATTACCGACAAGGCAATGGTCAGACCGAAGCATCCAATAAAAACATATTAAGAATCCTCAAGAAGACAGTCAATGATGCCGGCCGTGATTGGCATGTTCAACTAAATCCAGTGCTATGGGCATATCAAACTAGCATTCGAACCCCTACAGGTGCAACTCCTTATTCATTGGTCTATGGTGCAGAAGCTATCTTGCCTATTGAGGTCGAGATACCATCATTATGGGTTTCCTTGCACAATCTCATCGATGATGAAGCATATAGAATATCCCATCTTCAGGACTTAGAGTTACTGGATGAGAAGTGACAAGCTGCATACAATCACCTCAAAGCCTATCAACAGCGCATGAGTAGAAGCTACAATCACTGAGTTAGATCTCGTACATTTGAGGTAGGTGATCTTGTTCTACGAGAGAATCCTCGCAACCAACCAAACAGAGAACATCAAGGAAAGTTTGAATCAAATTGGTTGGGTCCATATGTTGTCATTGCTGTAGTTGGGTCCGAGGCATATCATTTGGCTACTTCGGAAGGAGAACCATTAGTAGATCTGATCAACAGCATGCACCTCAAACGATTTTACACATAAGCTACACAGAGTATTAGGCTCCCATATATACTGGCAAAAATACCAAAAACATCCAGATAAATGACCTGAAGAAAACACAAAAACATCAAAAGAGTAAAGAAAAATCATGCATCCAAACGGTGAACAACCACTTCGGTGGCACCTTGGGTAAGTGCGATGGTGAAAACCTGGCAAACAGGCGCCACTCGTAAAAGGCTATGGCTCCATTGTCTTTCAAACTTGTTGTGATCACATCTACTTCATACATACATCCATCCATCCATCAACCATGGCTTGTTATAAATCTACAAATCCAACAAAGTACTACATGCATCCCGCATCCCGCTTTTTTATAGTCATGTCTAAACTGGGGGCAATTCCCTTAAACTATTGATGGAAGTGGATTCTACATTGTCTTGTGATTCATTAAAGTTCTTCATTTAAAACTATCTCACAAAATCAAAAAACATCCAAAACACTTCAAAATCCAAAAACATTCAAAACAATTCAAAATCCAAAAACATTCAAAACAATTCAAAATCCAAAAACATAAAAAAAATCAAAAATCACACAAAAACATGGCAACACATTGTACATACTCATCCGTGCAAATACCAAACAAGCATTGAAAACATCCTCGCACAATGATCACTTCTCAAATTGACCAAAACAATCAACATCAACAGTCAAACTGTCTTCAACAAGGATGCATCCTTCCTTACCAAAACAAAGGCAAAATGACATTTTCTTTGACAAGAAAATTGTGTTAAGCTATCAAATACTTGGTTGATTTGTGAAGTAATTCATTCGTTTATATATTAGGTTCCTACAACATTGTTTGTGTATCTTCGATGCATTATTCCGATGAAGTTTTGGGGCATGTACTAATGGTGTCTATGTGGGAAGTTCACTAAGTTACGTGATCATATGCAAAATACAGTCATAGATCACTACAGCTTGCTGACTACAGCGTATACCTCGACCATATGAGCATGAACCATTACCAAGGATCCATATTCTTTATTCTTTCTGTATATACTGTTTGTTTGTAAGTACAATGCTCTTTCTTTAGTTCCTCCTACCTCATCCAAACTGGATAAAGGTTTTATCTCTTATTACAGTATGCACTTGTCTCAGGATATGATCAATCTAAGATCAAGGAGGACGATCCAAGTCATGCATGAAAGGAGATAATCCTTGTCTGTTTCGCAAGCAATACTCTGGTCAACTTGATCCATTATATCAAATTGCTTGTATTAACTTGCTATATCAAAATCCATGTAAGGAATACTTAGGTAATCTTGAATCATTATGTCAAGTTGCTTGTATTTTCTTACAACATTTTAAAAGCTCAATGATGAAAAATAGAGCACTATGGATCGTCATCTCATCGCATATGTATATATTGCATTTCGTTGCATTCCACCCATCTATACATTCATAATAGTTGCATATCATGCATACATAGTCATAATAATGCATACTCTATTTTACTCATCTTCTTCCATAGGACTCGGTCCTAGTCCTCCATATCTTCTATCTAACATCAAATCCCACCTCACCCTCCCTATCTTGATCATCGACATCATCCTAATCCCTTCATCGCTTCCCATCCTCACTCATCCACAAAATTAAGCCAGTTACTCTGTCTACATAGATACATCAACTCCCACACACCTAGACTATCAACAGATACTCTGATCAAGTATCTTCGGATCTCAACAGGTAATCGATCATGGTAATCCTAGACTACATCAGACATTTATCATAATGACCTAGTCTCAACGGGGCTGCCATGATTCCCCACAACCATCCATCACACACACACACACTATCAATTGATCAACCAATCAAACACAATCCAACAGACAATTACATCAATTGTCTACGTCTCAACGAGTATTTTGCTTCATATACCTTGACTTCATCAAGCAATTACATCAATTGTCTAAGTCACATCAGGTCACTTTGATTCACTTACTCAGACTTTATCATGTCCAAGTGACCAACTGACATCAACTGTCATGTTTTGACTTGACCGGGGCAATTAAACCGATTGCACCAGATTGTCCAACCAATTTTGATCAATTGTATAGCATCAATCCAAACCCCACACTACATCTACTATGTATCTCTTGCATGACCTCAGGGTACTTGCTGGCTTGTTGTTTCTCCATATTCACTCTATTTTTCTTCCATTCTTTCACTGTTGTTGCTAATTTCTTCTATTCTACCTCCCCTCCACTTCTCGTTCTTTTTCGAGAGATCGCCCGATTTTTCAAAAAATTTCGGCCCATCTCTCGAGGGGGCATACCACCCACTAAATTAACATTTCTGGGGCATATTTCTCATACCTATCTTTCTTTCTTTGAAACGACGCGATAAACCGCATCGTCTCAAAGAGGGGCAAATGTAATCACATAAATCTGTCCACTTAATTAAATGAATATTTAATATTTATTTGATTATTTAACCATCACTTAATAATTAATTAAATTAATATTTAATTAATTCATCTTAACCCTCTTCTCCTATTAATTAAATAAATTATTCAATTTATTTGATTTAATTCACTTAACCAAATTCAGACCATTAATTAAATAAATAAATCATATTTATTTTATTAAATTTTCTCTCACATTTAAATAAATTAATATTTATTTAAATTCCCTCAAAATCCCACCTCTCACATTTAAATAAATTAACATTTATTTAAATCACCTTTATCCTCTACCCACTTGTATTTTCTTACAAATGCAAGTTGCACAACTATTTTAAATAAATCATTTATTTAAATCACCTTTATCCTCCACCCACTTGCATTTTCCTACAAATGCAAGTTGTACAACTATTTTAAATAAATTATTTATTTAAAATCCTATTTATCCTCACCCACTTGAAACCTTTAATGGTTTCCCTTAAAGTCTTCAAACTTAATGGCTTCCTTCTAGAGTCTTCTCAAACCTTTAATGGTTTCCCTTAAAGTCTTCAAAACTTAATGGCTTTAAAGTCTTCAAACTTGATGGCTTCCTTCTATAGTCTTCTTAAGCCTTTAATGGTTTCCCTTAAAGTCTTCAAACTTAATGGCTTCCCTTAAAGTCTTCTTAAGACTTTAATTGCTT
The DNA here is from genome assembly GCF_030272615.1 of Cryptomeria japonica. NCBI lineage: Eukaryota > Viridiplantae > Streptophyta > Pinopsida > Cupressales > Cupressaceae > Cryptomeria > Cryptomeria japonica. The sequence goes on from NC_081410.1 coordinate 156,175,123, forward strand.
CCCTTAAAGTCTTCAAGCCTTTAATGGTTTCCCTCAAAGTCTTCAAGCATTTTAATGCTTTATCTTCCTTTTTCTCATTTAAATAAATTAATATTTATTTGAATATTTATCCAAATGCAAATTACACCATTTAATTGAAATAAATGATTTTATTTTAATTGAAAATACCAAAATTCCCCCCACTTGCATTTTCTTACAAAATCCACTTGCATGCCTAAACCCCTTCTAGATTCTTCTAAACCTTTCCTAATTAACTTAATCCATCCCCTAAATATTGTCACATTCCTAAGCAAATTGGAGTCACTTCTCAAAGACTCCAAAGTCTTTGAAAAACAATTAATGATTTGTGTGTTCAACAAATTAACCTCTAAAGTCTTCCAAACCACTTATGGCTCTTACATGACCATTAATGGTTAATTCCACTTGCACCCATGGTTAAGGACTTTGACCCCTAACTTAACCCTCATGTAACCCATGTGTCTCTTCAAAGCATTTATTTCTTTGACTAGGGTAACCATTATGTCCCCTCAAGCATAACCATCATGCTCCTTATCTCTCCTCTCAAGCCTCCTCATGGTGACACTTGTCAACATGGGATTGGGTTGAAAGTCTCACATGGATTGAATATCTTTCAATCCCAACCCTTGTTAAGATTACTCAATCTTAACCCTTCATTTCCCCATTTCTTCTATAAATAGAACCCTTCTCCTCAAGCAAAAAAGGAAGCATTAGAGTATTGTTGTTATACTGGCATTAGCATAGAGCTTTCTCATAGCATCACTATCTACACTTGCATAGCATTTTCTTATCATATTCAACCATCTTGAATCTCCATATGGCATCCATGGCTAGTGCTAAAAGATGAGAGCTACACTCATTTGAGACTTGGAGAGGAGAGGAACAAGGGAGGAGCAACTATGAGCATCTTGATTAGCTATTTTATTCTATGTTTATATGCTTTCTATTTCATGCTTAATATCTCTCTTGATATGCCTGTTTAGGATAATCTTTTGTTGCTAACACTAACGTTTGTTTCTTGTGCTCTTGTGTGTGTTGCCATCAAACAGATTTTCTAATCCTTTTTACAAAGCATCACAATGCAATTTATCTTGTAGTAGAAATTTGTTGGAATGAGGAAGATCTATCTTGAGGTTAAGAGGTCTGGTATAGACCGAGACTACAATTGAGCATGTTTGTATCAGGCTAGTGAGCCTAATCTTGTAGCCTGCATGTTGTAGGCAGATTGTAAATGATTTTCATGATATAATCAACCAGTTCTGCATTGCCTCCATCATCTTGTCTTATTTTCATTGTGTTTACTCTTTCTGCAGGGTCCAGATAGGTCTCATTGAGGTCCCTCCTAACCGTGACTACACCAAGTGGCATCAGAGCGAGATATTGTTTCGAAGATTGCATTATCCTGAAGATTTTGTTGGGGGGTGGTGGACTACGGATACGACTTGTAGCTGCAGAGGACTGGCATGAAGATGGTGTGGAGAGGAAATAGGAATGGTGGAGCGCATGGGAATGTAGACCCTGCTATGATGGAAATATTGAGAATAATTTTAGCCTAGTTGGAAGCCGTTGAAACAACCCAGAGAAGAGGTCAACATATTGAAGATGTGAGCGAAGATGAAGAAGCACCGACAGAACAAGTAGAAAATCCATCGACGATTGATCCATATGAAGAGAGATTCTTGAGGGTTTTGAGTAGGGCGAACACCAAACCACATTTTACCCCACCCAAGTATGATGACAAGTTGGATTCAAATGAATTGGATCTCGGAGATGGAGAAGTATTTTGATTTTGAGAACACCGCAGAAGAAGGAAAGGTGAAATATGCTTGCACTTGGTTGAAAGGTCATGCATCTCTTTGGTGGGAACATTTGTAGGTTAATAGACATAGAAGAGGTAAAGAGAAGATCAAATCATGGGAGCGGATGGTTGCCAAGCTGAAATCAAAGTTTATGCTAGTTGATTATCAAGTAAACCTGTTCCAAAAGTTACAAAACTTGAAGTAGAAAGAGTCTAGTGTGAAGGAGTATACCTAAGTATTCTACAAGTTGAATATCAGATCCGGACATGTCAACAATGAGATAGAACAAGTTGCGAGATATTTGAATGGATTGCAGACGTCTATACAAGATGAACTCAGTTTGATCAAGTTGCAAAGTGTTGAAGAAGCTTATCAATATGCCTTGAAAGAAGAAGAGAAGTTGAACAAAAGACACGAGTAGAGACAGAGAGGTAGAGGTGGAATGTTTTCCGGTGGAATATTTCAAGGAGGAAGAGGATATTCTGGAGGAAGAGGAACCTGTACAGATCAGAACAAAGACAAGGAAGTAAACAAGGAAGGTAGTTCATACCAGAAGGATGACATAAATTTCTATCGGAGAAGAGAACCCGATGGTTACCAGAATGAGGGTTTTGGAAAAGATGACAAAAGACAAGATAAGAGAGTGTTTAGAGGAAATTTATTTAAGTGTGGAGGAGAAGGACATCGTTCTTTTGAATGTAAGAAGACAGAGAACATTGGAAGAACAACATTGGTAGAAGAAAGCCCACTAGATCAGCTAACAAATTGGAAGATGGAGAATTATTGATGATGAGAGCTTTGTGTCTTACCAGAGAGGATGAAGAGTACTTGCAGAGGAGAAATTTATTCAAGACCAGATGTAAGGTATTTGGTAAGTGTTGTAAAGTAGCTATTGATAGTGGTAGTTTGAATAATCTTGTTTAAGAGGAGATGGTGAATAAATTGAAGTTGGAAAGATTGAAACGCCCTAAACCTTACTAGATAGCATGGATTTAAGATGATCATAAGTTGTTAGTAAGTGAGCAATGCTTGGTAAAATTGAAAATTGGAAATTATCATGATGAATTTTTCTGTGATATTATGCATATTGATATTTGTCACATTTTGTTGGGCAGACCTTGGTAGTTTGATAGACATGCAATACATGATGGAAGAAAGAATATATAGACTATTGTAGAAAATGGGATGAAACAAACCTTGTTACCCTTGGAGGAGCCCCTGAAGAGTGAAGTCTGTATGAACCTATAATTTGTTTGGTGGATGAAAGGAAATTCTTGGATGGTATGAGACACGAGAACGTGTGTTTTTCCTTAGTTCCTAAGAAGACTGAGAACCCGGAGCATGAAGAGAAACCAGAGGAGATAAAGGAGTTGTTGACAGAGTATGAAGACATCATCTTAGATAATGTGCCTAATGGATTACCATGTGTAAGGAGTATTAGTCATTTCTTGGACCTGAATCCTGGAGCTAGTTTACCTAACAAAGTTGCACACCAAATGACACCGACAGAAAATGAAGAGTTGAATACACAAGTGAGGGAATTGTTGAAGAAAGGTTTGATCAGAGAAAGTTTGAGTCCTTGTGCAGTATCAACAATGTTAGCATCTAAGAAGAATGGAGAATGGAGGATGTGTACCGATTGTAGAGCAATAAACAAGATCACAATGAAGTACTGGTTTCCTTTGCCTAGGATGGATGACATAATGGATTGTTTGAGTGGATCCAAATACTACAATAAGACTTGAAGAGTGGATATCATCAGATTGGGATCAGAGAAGGAGATGAGTGGAAGACAACACTCAAGACAAACGAAGGATTGTACAAATGGTTGGTGATGCCTTTTGGATTGACTAATGCACCATGTACTTTCATGAGATTGATGAATGAGGTATTGAAGAAATTCTTGGGTAAGTTTGTTATTGTGTATTTGAATGACATTATGATTTTCAATAAGACAAAGGAAGAGCATATGTTGCATTTAAGACAAGCTTTGTAGAGGCTGGGAGAAGAGAAGTTGTTGATAAATCTAAAGAAGTGTAGTTTCATGAAGGAAGAGTTAGTCTATTTGGGTTTTGTGATATCTATGGATGGATTGAAGATGAACCTTGAGAATGTAAAAGAAATTGTTGAATGGCCTAAATTGGAAAGCATTGGAGAGGTAAGATCATTTCATGGATTGGCTAGTTTCTACTAGAAGTTTATCAAAAATTTCAGTTCAATTTGTACTATGATTGAGACAATGAGAGGAGATAGGAAGAAATTCAAGTGGACAACCAGAGCAAATAGGAGTTCTGAATTGTTGAAGCAGAAGGTGACTAAGCAGCCCGTGTTAGCTTTACTGGATTTCAACAAAGTATTTCAAGTATACTATGATGCAAATGGGAATGCAATTGGAGCCATGTTAAGTCAAGAAGGAAGAGTAATAACTTATTTCACTAAAAAGTTGAATGATGCAAGAAGGAGATATTCAGTGTATGATCAGGAATTTTATGCCATAGTTAAAGCTTTGAAGAAGTGGAGACATTACCAGTTGCTTAAGGAGTTTGTGTTGTATACCAATCATCAAGCCTTGTAGTATTTGAATAGTGTAAGTTGAATCAGAGACATATGAGATGGGTAGAATTTTTGCAAAGCTACACCTTTGTGTTAAAGCATATAAGTGGTAAGTCAAACAAAGATGCTAATGCATTGAGGAGAAGGATGAATTTGCTGACAGAGATGAGAGTGACATTGTTAGGATTTGAGGAGTTGAAGACCTTGTATGATGATGACCCGGATTTTGCAAAACCTTGGAAAGCATGTAGAGAACTGGTTATGGTAGATAGAAGTGAGTGGTTGGATTATTTCATTTAGGATGGGATGTTATTAAGAGGATTTCAATTGTGTATACCTAAGAGTTATATGAGGGAGAATCTAATAAAGGAGAAGCATAGTGGAGGATTAGTCGAACACTTTGGTGTTGACAAAAAAGTAGCATTAGTGAGTGAACATTACTTTTGGCCTCAAATTCATAAGGATGTCAGGAAATTTGTATAGAGTTGTACAGTTTGTTAGGTTGAAAAAGGTAGTAGTCAGAATGTGAGATTGTATAAACCTTTGACAGTTCCAGAGAGACCTTGGGAGGACATAAGCATGGATTTCATACTTAGATTGCCTAAGACATAGAGAGGGAATGATTCTATATTTGTGGTGGTGGGTAGATTCTCGAAGATGTCTCGTTTCATACCTTGTAAGAAGACATTAGATGCAGTGCATATAGATGACCTATTTTTCAAGGAAGTGGTGAGATTACATGGATTACCTAAGAGCATAGTTTCAGATAGAGACACTAAGTTTGTTGGTTATTTTTGGAGGAAACTTTGGAAGAAGATGAAGACAGTTTTGGAGCTCAGTTATACTTTTCACCCACAGACTGATGGATAGACAGAGGTAGTAAACATGAGCTTGGGAAATTTGTTAAGTTTCTTAGTTAGGGAGAAAACTGGAAGTTGGGACTTGATTCTTACACAAGCAGAGTTTGCTTATAATAATTCAGCGAATAGGAGCATCAAAAGAACACCTTTTGAGATTGTTACCAGAGCACACCCTAGAGGAATATCAGAATTGAGGGGTATCAGTAATGAAGACAAGAGGAGTGCAGAGGCAGAAGATTTTGCGGATCATATGAAGGCCTTACATGTTCAGGTTAAGTAGCATTTGGAGGAAATGAACAAGTATATGGAGAAAGCAGATGATAAGAGAAAAAATAAGGCATTTGAAGTTGGTGATGAAGTGATGGTATACCTGAGAAAAGAAAGATTTCCAGTTGGAACCTATAACAAGTTGTATATGCGAAAGTTTGGACCTTGCAAGATCTTGAGGAAATTCAGTTCCAGAAATGCATATGAAGTGGAGCTACCAGATAGTTTGGATATTTCACCTATATTCAATATTGCAGATCTACATCATTATCATGACTCAGATTTAGTGGACAATATTGTAGACTTGGAGAAAGAGTTTCACCATAAGGAACCAAATCAGATTGAAGACATTTTGGATAGTAGGATTGGGCATAACACTTAGAGTAGTCAGTACAAGGAGTATCTTGTGAAATGGAAGGATAGATCAGTTGAAGATTCATTTTGGATTTCTCAGGCAAAGGTGGACCACCTTGGTTTTCCTCTGACCCTAGCAAAGTGAGGGACTCACTTTTTCAAACAACCCTGGATGTCTGATGCAGGAGCATCCTCGATTCTTGGCAATCTTGCATCAACCAAAAACATTTCTTTTCAATTTGTTTTCTATTTTGTAGTTTTAGCATTTCTTCCTACATTTTCTTGCATTTGCTCACTAGATCTTGCGGAGATGGATTTTGCTTGTAATAATGATTATCTTCCTTATTCCTGAATCACGATATGTGTGGATCTTTTTTCGGCAAGTTATCACTTTTGGATTTCAAGATAATTTTTCTGGCTTAGAACACTGGAACCACTTGGACCTATTTGGTATTGGCGAATCTTGCGGATCCTTTATGTAGCTTGTGGAGCCCCAGTTCGATGTTACAACATTCCTTGGCATGTGAACGACCTTCCCTTTGATCTGTACTTCTTCCTTTGGAATTTTTTGGAAGATTTTCATTGGCGGAGGCCGACCTGGTGGTTTCACACATTTCATCATGTTCATCATTGTTTGATTCTTGTAAGGCTAATGCGGATCCCTCTAGACCATATAAATCATTGTAATTTAGCTTGTAGTAGCAAGTTGTTGGAATGGGGAAGATCTATCTTGAGGTTAAGAGGTTCAATATAGATTGAGACTGTAATTGAGCATGTTTGTATTAGGCCAGTGAGCTTAATCTTGTAGCCCACATGCTGCCGATAGATTGTAAACGGTTTTCATGATATAATCAATCAGTTCTGCATTGCCTCCATCATCTTGTCTTGCTTTCATTGTTTTTACTCTTGTTGCACGGTCCAGATAGATTTCATTGAGGTCCCTCCTAACTGTGACTACACCAGCTAGTGTGCTCACATTTGACCCCGAATCCAAAAGTTTAGATGTTGGCTTTGGGTCCTTAATGAATATATTATTATGTTGGCTTCTCCCAAAAAGGTTTCTTGTGAAAAGGTGTGAGAGAAAATCAACACTACCTTACATGAGACTCAAATAAAGGGTTCCATGCCTAAGGCAACCATTTCAGTTTATGCTTTTTATTTGCTTCTTCTCTTGAGGGAGCATGTGACACTCATGATCATCATTCATTGTTGTTGTGGAATTGGGAACAACACCATGGGGTTTGACTTAAGCAGGTCTCTATAAAACACAACCTTTTCACCTCTTTCATATATGTGCAAGTGTTAATCCAAAAAAATTCAATCGAGATAGTGATATAGGCAAACATAGCAGATAATGATGAATAATCTAACTTCGAACAATGAAAATCCCTAAAACACTAGAGATGGGCACTAGTGTCTAGACACTTTTTCCTAAACTTTGGAGGACAACAACACAATAGCCTTCTTGGATATATCAAGCCAACAAAATAACTTCAAGGTGAGTATTAGTGTTTGATCTCATTTAACAATTTATTTAATATCTATAATTGACACTTATATTTTATTGAATGATTAGATCTAGAATTATGGTGAAAACTATTCATAAATTTTTTGGTACAATAATGAGGATGTTTACCATAGGTAGATGCTGACCAAAAGAAGTGTAATGGTGATCATCATGTCAAAAGAAAAAAAAAACAAGAATATTGAGTAGAAGAAGAGGCATGGACCTAGATTTTAGCAAATATTTTATGCTACATTTTTTTTGTGGTGGCTTTGATTTCCTAAAAGTATTAAATTTGAAGACAAATTCAAGACATCTAATAGTATTCAATGATATCCATAAGTTTTCCCCCACACAATTGATTAAGGAAGTAGTAGAATGCCATCCATGAGCTATTCCTACCCAATTGATTAAAATTTATTCCAAAAATAGGTAGGCTTCTTTTTTCATTCCAATATTCTAATATCTAGTCAAATGTTGAAGGTTCAATATTTGAAAAAATAAAATTTATTGGAACTATAAGGTTAATATATACATTATTATTGGAGAAATAAGGGTGTAGTTACCCATCCATCAATTTTTTTTTTCAAAAAAAAGGGGAATTAATAATTTTAAAAATATTTGTACAGTGGTTAGAGAAATTGTTAGGATTAAGGTGCTATCTACATTGTAAATACTATGGCATCATTCCAATATCCTTGGAAAATGTTCAAAGGCACTTAAGGTTATTGGAAAAAGATTTTGTAATATTTGTTCTCCTTGTTGTTTGTAATACATTCTTAAGAGATGATGAGTTCCACTAGTAGTGGTAAAGGTGAGTTGTGAACAAAATTATACAACATTGTTTGTTTCACATGTGGATAGTTAGAATGCGATAATTACTTACATGGGAATAGGACAAATGATTGACCTTTGGGCTTCCCGAATAGGTACTTGGAAGAGACAACATGTGTTCTTGGTATTTAATCATTTATTGTATTTAATGTAATATTTATCTTCCATTTTTGGATGCCAAAGTTGGAGGGAAAGTGTTGGAGCCCAAATCAGTGTCCTTTCAACTTTCGTGGAGGTAATCCAAGGGATAGAGACCTTTGGAATGAAGAACATTCTTTGAACATCTTATTTGGTGGTTTTTTGAGCTCATCATTCTACATAAACAACTCCGTAGTTGTATAATATATGAGGAACAATTGAATGTAGAGTTACTTTGTAGGAATAAGGACAAGGGGAGACATAAGGACAATCTTCATAGTTACACAAGTGGTTTTATGGTGGAGGAAAATAGGAGAATGGAAGTGTGTGACATATTGTAATCTTGTTTCAAAGATACTACATATTTGGCCTCTCTTCTTGGTGGAATTTTTTCCCATAAGGGTTTCTCCACATGAATCTAATTTGTTATGTGATGTTTTCATGTTTCCAATTTTTTCTTGATTGGTGCTATCTTATGGTTATTTTATGCTTTATTTATTTCTATTATAAGTTCAAATATAGCAGTTTCAATAAGCATGATATGCAGGTTGATTATTTGCATCGTAAAGAAGAAGGATCTAGACATGGTTTTCCACATTAGATCAACTTAATATTTATATTTGCATATAAGTTACAAATCTTCATGTTGTAGTTGTCCAAGCCTTATATCTCATCCTTTGATTGGTTTATTAGATAGAGATTGAATTTCAAAACTAGTGGTATTGAACCTATATTTCTTGACATTTGGTATCAAGGAAACAATTTAATTTGGTTATAAGCATTCCTTTTTTTTAATTTTCTTAGCATGAAAATCTCATGGGAATATGTTAGATGGAATTAAAGGTTGTTGAAGGTTTATGGGGCTACGATGAATGTTCTACATGAGTTAACTTTGTTTTGTAGATATGTGAGATTGAAGGTCGTAAATATTATCAATGTGATCTATGTAGGGCATTAGAAGCTCATGCTTGTGGATCTTTATGGAGTTGGTTATGTTTTGGTAACTTGGAGCTATTTTTTGACAATATGTTTGTATACTCTTTTTTGGTGGTTTTGTTCCTTTATCTTGTTTGACAATATGCGTGTGTCCTCTTGTTTGGTGGGTTTTTCCGTTTATGTTGTGATCATGTGTAGTGAGAAATTGTTCGTATTGGATGGTTACTTGTAACATCTTGGTCACATGGATAAACACCAATTATCTGGATTCTATAATAGAGTTTAATTACGTTGGGTTCATGTTTTTATCCCATGGTTACATGAAAGCATTGGAAGATAAGCCACTAACCTCTTTGTGAATTGTGGAGTTGACGTGTTTCATAATCTCCCAGACATCTTGGTTTTCTTGTTGGGTTGTAGTTTTCTCTTGTTTTCAGCTATTGGTTTGTATATTTGTGCTTATTCTATTATTTTAGATGATATGTTTGATGAGAATGTTTGTACTTTTAAATAGATTTAATATTTGTAGAGATGGTTGTGCAACTTTTACATGTTAACCGGAATCTATAGTCTGTAGATTTATGATAATACTACATTCATTGTGTTTTGGATGAAGACAATTTTAGGTTTTCATGGTTTCTCGGAAGGTTCTTATTGATCTATGGTTACTCCAATGTGGGTTTGTTTGGAATATACGTTCTATTGGTCATCTTGGTAATGGAGTCTTATAAATCCACTTGTTATGTCTATAAGTGGTGATATGAGACTGATGTGGGCTGAAAATTTTAGTTATTTGAGGTTGGAGTGTTGACTATGTATTTCTCCTTTGAGATGTTGACTATGTATAGATCTTGTTAATGGTATGCCAAGGATTAAGTTTGGTTAACCTTGTTGTTGATCACCATTATTCCCTTGGTTTGTTGATTGCAGTGAGAAAATGATTTTCTAGAAGTACCTAATATAGAGACTAATTAAAATTTTAGAGGTAGCTTATGGTGTAGGATAAAATCTTCACTTTTAGTAGATTTTTGGTAATGATGTTGGTCATTATTTCATGTATAAATCAATATCACTTTTAGTGGGAGCTTTATGTAGTTATATAATGTTTTCTATCTTCTTTGTTTCAAGAATTTGGTTCTAAGCTATTGTTGTTGTAGTGTGTAGTGAGCCATGGATAATATTTGAGTAGAAGATCTAGATGATATTTTGCAATGGTTGTTAGTGTCACGTTGAGCTCTTTGATTGAGCCTTTAGATTATAGTAAGATTTTGATGCCTTTGGTTCTATTAATAAAGGATGTGCTATGTTGTATCTTCTTGGTTTGGAGATCATGGTTTGATTCTTCCATTTTAAAGCTATTGGTGTTGAGTTATTGATCATGTTGAGGCTATTGAGGAGCTTTAGTTTGGAGATGGTTATCATGATGCCTAAAGAGCTTGGTTAAATAGTTCAATGGGAGCTTCAATAGTGATGTAGATTCATCATTTAATGATGAATGGTTATCTTCATGTGGTTTGGAGATAGTGAAATATTAGTTTTCCATGGAGGAATTTTGAGTCTTTGGTGAGGTGTCGGTTTATAATATGTTATTTGGAGAATATTATCTCCTTGGAGGAAATGTTAGATCATGATGTCATGTTTATGTTCCTTATTCCACGGTTGGAATTTTTATAATGCTCTTGTGGTTCTATTTGGTTTTGAGTATTAATCATTTGCATGGAGCTTCATGATTTTGTGGGGTTGCATTTGAAGTTAGCATATATTGTTTGGCCGATGCTCATGAAGACTAGAGAGAATTGGGTGAGGCCAAGAAATCTCTTGTTTATGGAGATCATGTGTTGAGACGATTATTATTTATTTGGTGAAGATTTTATTAGAAATACCGAGGAGCTTACACATGGTCATGGATGTGAATCCATTGTTGAATTGATGAGAAGATTTTGATGAACTTATAAGGCACTGAGAGGGGGGGGGGGCGTGAATCAGTGCAAGCAAAAATAATATAAATCTGATCACCAACCTCAATAACATAAAACTTATCAAGCATATGAGAAATATCACAACATAAGAAAATTCCCAATAAAAAAAATTCCACATAACACAAGAGATTATACGTGGAAAACCCAAAAGGGAAAAACCATGGTGGGAGTTAGTACCCACAAGATTCACTATCTGTAGAATATAAATCTTGACCGGTTAAGGTCTTACAACTATGCCATGTTAGGCGTAGACTCAGTTAAGGGTCACCCGGTTAGGGGATTTGAATGATAAGCCCTATTAGGAGCAATGACCTGTTAGGATCAACCTCACAGACTCTAATTTAGAGCTACCTTGTTAGGGGAATTACAAATTAAGGCTTGTTAGGACCTACCCGGTTAGGGGATTTTGGTGCTACAAACTGTTAGGAAAACATCAACAACACTTCATTACAAAACTTCCCTAATCACCGCACGATCACATTCACAATGTTTGCTCATGAAATCTCTCTTCACATACATATCGATTTTATACCTCATCACACTTTTTATAAACATTTTACATCAAGTCTGCTACAACCTTGGAACAATTTCCTAGGTTCAATGAATCTAGACAAACTTTCATCATACACTTTACATATGTCAGCCACCAACATAACAAATTAAAACTTGTGCCGTGTTACCGATTTAAGTGACTAAATCACTACCGGTTAAGTGTTCTATCAGTTTGTCTATTCTGTAAATCGAATCTCGCACATCCAGTTGAGTCTACCAATGTGGTTGTGAACATATCTCCAAATACCTATCACCATCATCGATGTGAAACTGCATCATCCAACTCATCATGAATTGCCTATACTAGTTGTCGGAATGCAACTTTCTCTCAGTTTACCGGTTGAGATCCTAATTACCGGTTCTTTGTAGAATTGTTTTTCGTACCGGTTAAACCTTACCGGTTGGCTTCTAAGACTTAAATGACTACAAAAACATTGTTTCCATCAATGACAACACAACACTTAGTCATCAAACATGAATCTCAATCTCTTCATCACAATCAATAACTAATCATATACCGGTTGCATAACAACAACAATGTTTACCGGTTCAGTCAAATGCCAACAAATTTTCATTTATTGTACTTGCCTTAATTGCTCGGTGTTGTGTGCTCATGAAAATATTGTATGCCACTCTTGGTCTTTTTGATAGGAGAATGATTTGAGAGGTATTTACCACTTGATTATTAGAAGCCATAATTGTTTGGTGTTGTGTTCTCATAAAAATATTGTATGCCACTCTTGGTCCCTTTGATAGGTAAATAATTTGAGAGGTATTTTCCACTTGATTATCATATGCATTCTTTATTTTTGTATCTTATCTTCTCATGTGAACTAGTTTTGAATATAATAATTTTAAGGACTTGTTAAAAAGAAGATGCATGGTTTTATGGATTTTCGTTGATCTCTTTGTTGTTATGATTAATTAAGAAAAATAGGTTTTCAGGACCCGAAACCTTTAACATAGGTAATTAAGATAAGTCATCAAAGAGTCCAGAGCATAAAAACTGCTTACAAAATGACTGGCAATAAAGCCAGCATACCAAAAAGACAGCAAAGGAAAGAAACAACAAAGAAACTAGGAAGGCACTGCATAGTTATAGTCTTCAGAAGGTCCTCCGCCTTTTTCACCAACTGGTCGTAGGTGGCCGCAACAGCTTTGAGATCATCCAGATCCTTATTAGGCTTCTTTTCTTTCTTTTTACCTCTAGTTCTATTTCTGGGTCCTTGAGCATCTCTTGTGCCTTCAGTGTCAGGGTCAATATCCTGGGTATCCTTCTCCTCATCCAGTTTGCTGATGAGAGTTTTAGTATTGCCAACAAAAACCTTCAGGATGTCTAAACTTTTCTCTACAATACTCTTGAGGCAATCCTCAATTTTGTTGACTTTACTGACATTACCCGATATAGTTTGATCCATAGCGTCAGAAAGAGTTTTCCTCTCCAGCAGGTCTTCTTCTATTTTCTCAAATCTAGGGTTGAAGGAGTCTCTTATATTTTCATCTTTTGCAATAGTATTTTTCAGGTCCTTAATATAATCAGTCATAGTCTTCCCTTCCCCAGTGTTGATAGTTTCCAGAATATGAATTCTGTGGCTGAACTTCTTATTGTCATCCACAACTTTCTTGTAACTAGTTATTAACCACTCCATGGTGTCCATAAAACCTTTCATACCCTCAGGAGGAGGGTTCGGGGGAAGATCAATCTTACCGGAGTTGTCCTGTTCCTTTTTTGGATTGTCACCAACAGTAGCTGTGTCGTCGACCCTATGCACCTCTCCAGTGATCACCTTCTCCAGGTTCTGTTCAGCTTCTAAAATCTTTTCCTGCTTATGAGCCTCCAGCTCCTTAACATTCTCCTCCTTTCTCTTATGCTTGTTTCTAGTTTGAGTTTGGACTTTAGTTTTCTTTTTCAGAAAACCCTGGGGTTTCTCCTTCTCTGAGTCTTCAGATACCTCCTCCTCCTCCTCCTCCTCCAAGCTAATCTGGAGGATTTTGCCTTTAGGTTTTTTGCCCTTTGAGGAAGAAGGTCTGGTTTTCAAATATTTCCTCTTCTTACCAATTTCAAATTCTGATTCATCCAAGCTCTCCTCAGAGTCACTCGTAGGGTCACTGTCGGAACCCTCATCCACAAAAAAATAGAGTTCGTCCCATCCTCCTTAGACTCAATAGAGGGTTGCGGGCGGGCAATCTGATTAGCCTTGAGATGGTCATAAATAAGGACCATTAAGCCTTGATGCATGGCAGTGTCCCCCATTGGGTTCTCTTAATAGGCCTTAATGGTGGTGTTCATAGAGCATAACAGAAAATAAGGAAAGTTAACCTTCTCATCATGCCTAAAATGATTCAACAAAACAAAATGGTAGCCGTATACTTTAGTAAATCTACCATCCAATGTAATATAGTGCATTATAACAAAGAGGACCTCCCGCCAAGGTTTAACAAAAGCCCTAGGGGGATAGTAAGTTTTACTTAGCTTCACCAGGCGTTTTTTTCTCCTTGTCGGTTTTAGGATATCTATCAATGGCCTCCTTACTCACTTTTCTGTCTCTATAGAAGTTGCTTCCTTCCCTTCGGAGACCCGTGGCTTGGGTGATAAGATCTTCATCTATGACAATAGACTGGTCTCCCATTTTCAAAGTGCCCTTTTTCCAGTTTTTGTAGAAGAAACTGGTAACTGTGCCATCCCGTCCATGGAGTCTCTCCATAAATTTAGAAAACCCGCCCTTCTGCAAAATATTCCAGACCTCCTCCTTCTGCTTCCATTCCTTGCAGCTGCTAGGTTCATATTGACGTCTGTTTCCACCCGTGTTTTCGCTGTTCAGAGCAGAAAAATGAAACTTGCAGATAATTTTAGACAGAAAGTTTCTCAGAGCTACCAAATTTACCCAAAAAATGTGGGAAGTGATAGAATGAGTATTATAATAAATGGTGTTGACAATATTATAATAACTTGGAGTACTCCAATTAGAACGTTTCATTATTGTTTTGTCCATCAAAGATCTTTGGAGTGCTACTATATCTGTCATTAAAAATGATTAGTATGACATCCTCAAGGAGTCCTTGTTCTCCCATCCACGTAATCATTTCATCTTTATTGACCACCGCGTTGGCTGCCCAGTCAGCAGACCCGTTGGCTTCACGGTAGATATGAGATATATAACTTTTTTCAAAAGTGCTAATAAGGTCTCTAGTGGCTTTTATAATATTATTGATAGACCATGAGGGCTTAAAGGTCCCCTTGAGACATTTAATGATGTTGTTTGAATTCCCTTCAATCCATATGAAGGGGCAATTCCATCTTTTAGCAAGGAGAATTCCTTGCAGAGTTGCCATTGTATCTGCTTTGTGGTTTGTTTGACTCCCTATTGGGACAACAATCATTTCCTTGCATATTCCTTTATCATCTCTAAGAATAGCTCCACAACCCGCAGGGCCCAGATTACCTTTTGCAACACCATCAAAGTTACCTTTGAACCAACCATGAGGGGGAGTTTTCCATCTTGCTTCAAGTATTTTGTTTTGCTTGAGGTCAGAGCTTCCAGCATTCTTCAAATTCTAGGAACTTAAGATGTTAGATTCCAGGGGGTTGGTCGAAAAACATAGACCCCCAATATTCCCAATATTCTCCACAATCGCCCATTGTATTTTCTGGAACACAATATCCCGATTGAGGGAAGTGTCCCTGAAGATACAATTGTTTCTTTCTTTCCATAATCCCCACAAAGTGTGAGGAAGTGATAGCTACCACACAGATCTCAAAAAGGAGTTAGACCAATGGATATTCTAGGAGTAGAACAACTCACTGATAGTTTTAGGAAACACCCAATCAATGCTAACACTTTTAAGAAATCTATCCCAAACCGAGGCAAAAAAGGAACAATGGATGGCTAGGTGGTCCACTAACTCTTCCTCCTTAAGCCACAGAGCACATCTATTAGGAAAGGAAAAACCTCTACCCTTGAGGTTATCTAGGGTAAAGATTTTATTTTGAAGAATAGTCTAATAGAAAAAGTTGCTTTTGGGGGTTAGGCCCTTAATCCAAGCTTTAGACTAGAAAGGATTATCAGGAGGGGTGGGGGAGAGAACACCATATATTCAAGAAACAATAATGATACCTTTGGGTTCATATTTCCAAATGAGGGAGTCTTCCTCTTTGTTCAACCAGACCGAAGACAGGTGGATCTCTTTGTTGTTGGTCTTGAGCTATAAATCTAGTTTCAAGTACGTAATAAAACAAGACCAACTTTGATGCTCTCGAAGTTTATGTATCTTATTCTTTGTCATTTAAAAATAAGTTATTAGTTTAGAAACTAGGTTCCTAACACTTGGGAACTCTTTTTCTTATCATATCTTCAAATTTTAAGTTTAAAGATATCAAATTACTTGTTAAAGTTCAAGTTTTACTAATGTTAAAAAAAATAATCACTGAAGACCATCTTTTGACTTCAAATTTCAATGCAGTTATCTCATGCCCTAGAATTATAGTACATTATTATCTTATTATATCTTTCATGCATATAATTATAATTATCCAAAATAGACACTATTTAAGAAAACAACAAGGATGAGTAATCTTGAATGGTTGCCAAAATGAATATGTGACCTAGTGTATAGTTGCATGTGGTACGTGTTTGATCATTGTTTGACTTAGAAAGGGCTACATATGCATAAATAAAAAATTAAGCCTTAAAGTTTTAAGTAACATACACTCAAAACTCAAAATTTAAGAATTTTATGCGATGTTAAAAATGTACATTTATACTTAAAAGTAACTTATTCATTGACATATGTAACCAAGTTATGCCAATCCATTGCTTGATCTTGAGTAGTATCCTAGCTCCAAACCATTGAGGGAAACATAGGTTATTTTACCTCTTGTTGTTTTTGGTGTATTACATGTGAGGGATATCACATTTAATAACCACGCATTGGCTATACATATCATTACATTCAAAATCTTGAAATTTATAAACTTTCTCCATTGACATATTGTGGATCCCTCTTGAAGTAGTGATAATTATTCACCACTTTTTGAGATAAATAAGATATTAAATTATACTTAATAAATACACATGGTTCTTATTATCCATAAATAAAATAGAATAATTATTCACCACTTTTTTATGTAAACAGTTGATATATAAATTTAGCATGTTGATAAACACACAAGATTTTTATTATCCATCCATCATTCTTTAACATTATATAATGTAATAATCACATATAAATTGTGATATATTTTTACCTCATTTTGATATGGACAAAATATAAAATTACCATTGAGAATTTAACCATTGACATAGATAATCAACTTCTTTCCTTTCTTTCTAGTACCTTCCTTCTTACATGGTCTTTCTAGTACTTCCTTACATGGTCTCAGTGTCGTTTGAACGTTTTCTTTTCTTTTTCCTTTATCTTGTGTCATCCAATGTGCATCTATCAATGATCTAAGTTTGAATAATTTCTTTCTTAGCTTTTTAATTACATAATATTTTCTAGTTGAAATTTATAAGTTATCTTTTGTAAGGGTTGTTGGAAATTTGGAATTGATTATGTGTTGCATTGATGTTTTGTCATTGATGGCAACACCGGTTGTTTTGGTTGTTTACCAGTTTCCGATTGGTTCAGGTAGAGTGGTTGATTATGATATTGATCCGGTAGGATCTGGTATGTTTTGGTTTTTGGAATTGATTTGGATATGTCATTCATGCTATTCAAATGTGTATCACGATCAGTTGGTTCGAGATTTGATGACTCGGGAGCTATCATTTGTTCTAGTAAGCCTTTTGGTCATCAATAAGGGTTTTACCGATAGATCTTTGTTGAATATCTTTTGATGCACATGATAAGTAGTGTTGGTATGATTTCTAGATGGCTTTCAGGATGTTGTTAGTTATCTTGTTTGTGTTCCAGTTCATTGGTGGTGTTGGATTTGGTTTATGATGACCTATTTTGGGTCTGATGTTATCTAGGTTATGGATCGGTTTTTGTAACGTGTTGGAGGATGTTCTTGATGCGTTAGCGGTGAGATTTAATGATTGGTTTACATTGTTTTTGGCCTAAGATGACTTGGTTGATTATTGGATTATGGGTTTATGTTATGAGTTTATTGTATTATCTTTTAGGTGGGTGACCTAATTGTTTAGGTCCTGGGCTGGTATAAATATGATGTAAGATCTCTTTGTAGATCATGGGTTGATAGGTATAGGTTATGGGATGATCTGTGTGCGAATAATGTTGTAATCATATGCAAAAGGTTTGGTCAATCATAGGTGATCGAATTGGGTTTGTAAGAGAGGTTTAAGGCCTCCCATATTGAGCTTAACCAGAACTGTACTCAGGCATAAGAGATGTTATACTTGCAGTTCACTCTTCTTTCTAGATTGTAGTCCGATGTTTATGTAATTAGTGATGCTCCTTTTAATGATGAGCAGTGCGCTCTAGGATGTTGGCCTTCCTGCATGTGCAGGCCCCTCATATTGTAATCACATACTTACTGCAAAAGTATTATCTGATTGTGGGTAGGCTTCCCACCGTGGTTTTTCCCTTTACTGGGTTTTCCACGTACAAATCTTGGTGTCATGTGTTATGGATGGATGGTAACTGTTATGTGATTTATGTTTATGTTTAAATTCTTTATCAGCCATTCCGGTATTTGGTTTATGCATTTCGGTATTAAGTTTATGTGTTCCGGTAATAAAGATTTAAATGCTTAAAGTTCTATAATCCGGTGACAACTGATTCACCCCGCCGCACCCCCCCCCCTCTCAGTTGTCCTCTGGTTATCTGAGTTGTCTAACAATTGGTATCAGAGCTTGGTCCTCTCTATAGAAGCTAAACCACTTGAGGAAGATCCTATGGCATCTATTAGTTCAAGTTCATCTAGTTCATCTACTGTTGTTTTCCGAAGAGAAATTCCTAGGCTTGATGGAACAAATTATAGGGTATGGAGGATTCAGATGGAGACTCATTTGAGATGTCTTGGAAAGAAGATTTGGGAGATCATTGAGAATGGTGTTACATCATTTAATCCAACATATGGTAATCCTCCTCTGAATGGTCTGGATAAAGAGCTTGAGAATGATTGTAGAGCTAGAGAAGCCCTTTTGTGTGCACTTTCTTATCAACAAATTATGAGACCATCTGACACATCAACTGCAAAAGCTATATGGGACAAATTGGAGACTCTGAATGAAGGTGACCCTACTATTAAAATTGCTAAACTTGATGGTTACCGGGTAAGGTATGAAAATATGAAGATGGAAGAAGATGAAAGGATTGCTGCTTTTATGGAGAGAGTTAATGGGATTGTTTTGGGAATTCAATGCTGTGGTGGATCTCTGAGTGAAGATGAAATAGTTTCTAAAGTACTGAGAGCTTTGCCACCAACTTATAAGATGAAGGCTACTGCAATTAATGAGCTTAGAACTATGGCAAACACCTCTGTTAATAGGGATACCTTGGTTGGGAAATTATCTACTTTTGAACTTGAGGAATTTGGACCTTCTAGAGTTGTTAAATCTGAACATGCTTTTCATGCATCTATATCATCTACCGACAAGAGTGATTGGAAAGCTTTATATGCAAAGGAACTAGAGGATATGAAGAAAGAAGATGAAGGGTTTGAGCAACTTCAAGCCTTATTTGCTAGAAGAGTACCTAAAGGAACGACCAAAAGTAAGTATGAAGGAAAATCACCTTTTAAATGCTTTGCATGTAATCATGTAATAAGATAGGTCATTTTGCCTCTAGATGTTCTAAAAGGAATTCAAGATTTGAAGAAAGAGCTAGAAGATATTTTAGGTGTAACCATGATTATCAGAACAAGCATAAGTATAAGAAAAACAAAGACAAATCATGCTACAATGCGGATAAGGAAGGTGTGACTGATTCTGATGATGAACTGGTACAAGATTCAGCTAGTGGATCCAATAATGGAAAGGAATGGGCATTTTTGGCTATCAAGGAAGATGATCCGGTACCTAAAGAGAAGGCCCTTGCTGCTAAAATTGAAGACAAGGATGAATGGGTAATTGACAATGGTGTTCACATCATATGAATGGAGATAAAAGGAAGTTCTTATCTATGCAAGAATTTGATGGTGGTCTGGTTAGATTTGGAGATGACAAAGCATGCATGATCAAGGGAAAAGGAACAATATCATTGGATGGTAAGCATAACATTGATAATGTTTATTTTGTTGAAGGTTTAAGGCATAATATTTTTAGTGTAGGACAATTGGTGGATAAGGGATTTCGGTTACAGTTCAAGGATGGAAAATGCAAGATTATCAACAGATCTGGTTTGGAAATTGCAACCGATAAATAGACTAAAGGTAATATCTTTCATTTGAACTCTCGTGAGAAGACATGTTTGATTGCATGAATTGATGAGAGTTGGCTATAGCATAATAGGTTGTGTCATGTGAATTTTGATTGCATTGTGAAGATTGGTTATACTAAGGTAGTTAGAGATATACCTAGGATTGTAAAGCCCTATAAACCGGTATGTAAGGAATGTCAAATGGGAAAGCAAGTTAGGATTTGTTTTAAGAGTATACAAGACAAATCTAATGATGTTATTGATCTTATTCATACTTATTTGTGTGGTCCTGCTAGAATCAAAAGTTTTTCAGGGTGTTAGACATTTCATGCTAATCATTGATGATTATTCTAGAATGATGTGGGTTACTTTTTTAAGGGAAAAGTCTGAAGCATTTGCAAAGTTAAAAATATTTAAATCTAAAGTTGAGACATAAACAATATTGAAGATTAAATGCTTAAGGTCATATCAGGGTGGAGAATTCACATCTGGTGAATTTAACAACTATTGCTAGGAGAATGGGATAAGGAGACAGTTGTCTACACCTCAAACACCTCAGCAGAATGGAGTTGTGGAAAGGAAGAACATAACTATCTTGGATGCAGCTAGAACCATGATGATGGAAGCTAATATGCCTCATATCTACTGGAGAGAAGTTGTCAGAACAATGGTATACACATTCAACAATGTTCATATCAAAGGAGATACCGGTAAGACACCTTATGAGTTAAGGTTTGGTCATAAACTGACAGTTAACTATTTCATAATCTTTGGTAGTAAATGCTATATCAAAAGAGATGATTCCATCGGAAGTTTGATTGTAGATGTGATGAAGGAATATTTTTTGGTTATTCTAATGAAAGAAAAACATATAGATGTTATAACAAAAGATTGCAAAGAATTGTGGAGACCACAAATGTCAAAGTGGATGAGAAGAACAAAAGTCAAATCAGAACTTATGAGAGAGAATCGACAGTGGAAATGATCATAACTGAATCGATAGCACCTATACTATAACATAATGTTGAACCAATTACTCCGACAGTATCAAAAAATTCAACAGTAACTAAAGATCAGGACAGAGGAACATAAAATTAAGGTTGAATCATTCTAAAGATCAGATCATTGGAGACAAAAGCAAATGAGTGATGACAAGAAGAAGGTTGGCAGCTGATGAGCTATGTTTTATTTCTCAAGTTGAACCAACATCAATAATTGAAGCTTGTAAAGATGAATATTGGATGAAAGCTATGGAAGAAGAATTAGATCAGATAGAAAAGAATAACACATGGACTTTAGTTCCCCGACCTATAAATAAGAATGTTATTGGAACTAAATGGGCTTTTAGGAATAAATTGAATGAGGATGGACAAGTTGTGAGGAATAAAGCTAGATTGGTTTGTAAAGGATATTCTCAGAAGGAAGGAACTGATTATGATGAAACCTTTGCACAAGGAGCTAGGATTTAAGGTGTGAGATTATTTCTTGATTATGTTGCTCATAAGAATTACAAGGTTTATTAGATGGATGTTAAGTGTGCATTTCTGAATGGAGATATTGAAGAGGAAGTTTATATTGAGCAACCTGATGGATTTTCACTTTCAGATGACAAAAAAATGGGTTGGAGGTTAAGGAAAGCTTTATATGGATTGAAACAAGCCCCTAGAACTTGGTATGCAAGATGATAAATATCTTTTGAAGCTTGATTTCACTAAAGGTAATGCTGATGATAATTTATATTATAAGATCACTGATGATGACATATTGATTATTGAGGTCTTTGTTGATGATATCATTTTTGGAGGTGAAGATAAGTTGTGTATGAAATTCTCTAACAATATGAAGAATGAATTTGAGATGTCTATGATTGCAAAGATGAGATTTTTCTTAGGTTTGCAGATTACTCAAACTGATAAAAGTATTTTCATCTGTTAAACTAAGTATGCTAGAGAGCTCTTGAAGAAATTTGGTATGAAAAATTGTAAACCGGTTAGTACTCCTATTGTTACAAGTGAGAAATTGACAAAGAAAGATGCATCTACATTGGTAAATCCTACTAGGTACAAATCTATGATTGGTGGTTTGTTATATCTTACTAAGACTAGACTGGATATAATGAATGCAGTTTGTATTGTATCAATATATCAGAGTGATCCTAGAGAAAATCATGAGAGTGCGGTGAAAAGGATTTTTCAAGTATTTGTAGGGAACAACTGAATATGGTTTGTGGTATCCTAAAAATGACGACTTTACATTATATGCATATACAGATGCAGATTGGGCTAGAGATGTTGATGACCAGAAGAGAACATCTAGTGGAGCTTTCTTTCTTGGAAAGAAACTTTTTCATGGATTAGTAAGAAGCAATCATGCACTTCTTTATTTACTATTAAAGCTGTGTATGTTGTTGCTGCTACTAACTGTAGTCACATAAATCTGTCCATTTTAATTAAATGAATATTTCATATTTATTTGATTAAAAATCCACTAGCCATCAGTTAATTAAATAAATATTTAATTAATTCATCCCCAAACATTCTTCTATTAATTAAATAAATTACTCAATTTATTTTAATTCATTCATTAAATCCAATTCCATTCAATTAAATAAATAAAATCAATTTATTTAATTAAAATCCCCCTTTTCCTCTTTTAAATAAATTAACATTTATTTAAATCATTTTAAAACCCCCCCACTTGCATTTTCCTACAAATGCAACTTGCACACATTTATTGAAATAAATGAATTTTTATTTTAATAAAATCCTATTTTCCCTCATCCACCAAATCCACTTGCAAAAATCTAATCCCCTTCTAGATTCTTCTAACCCCTTCCTAATTAGCCTAATCCATCCCCTAAATATTGTCACATTCATAAGCAAAATGGAGTCACTTCTCAAATGGCCCAAAGTCTTGGATAACCATTGAAGGTTTTCAACCTTAAGATCAATGACGCCCTCCTAAATGGCACAATGTTAGCTTAAGATCAATCAACACAAAAACAGACAAGACGTTAGAGTTAATCAATCAAAAACTAAAACATGAAGGCATTCCAAAGGAGACACTAAAAACATGCTAATGAATCTAACTAAAGAAGTAAGACAATGAGATATCTCCAACTATCTCTTAACATGATATTAGCTCCTTTCTCCCTTGTTCCTCTCCTCTCCAAGTTCCAAAATAGTGTAGCTCTCAGCAACTTTTTGCACTATGGATGCTTATGGAGGATTGAGATTGTAGTATAGCTCCAAACATGAAATGAAAAGCTAATACTAAAATGATATATTTTAACCAAAAGACAAAAGATTAGATTGTTTATGCTAAATGTTCTCTAAAATGGCTATAGTCTAAATGCTTACAAGTTTTTCAGGATCTGGATTATGAAGGAATGGGCTCTATTTATAGAAAAAATGGAGCAATGGATGGCCAGGATTGAAAGGGTTAATCAAGGGTCAAGATTGAAAGTTGGGGATCCATGTGCACAATTGACACCAATGAAATGGTGACAAGTGTCAACATAAGATTGGGTTGAGAGAAGAGGTTGGAGGCATTAAAGGCCTGAGGAGACCTCATGGTTATCTAAAGGCTAAGGGTCAAGCCTAAATTAGGATTTACCCACTGGATTAGGAATTAATCCAAGAATAAACCTATGTGCAAATGATTAAGAGATAATCATGGTCAAAGCATTGAAGGCTTGATGAGACCCTTGGGTTGGGTAGAGGTTGAGTCAAAAACAAATGTTTTAACCTTGTGGGAGAGTTGAATTAACCATTAATGGTTATTGAAGACTTTGGGGGATTAAGTGGTTGAAAGTTGGAAGCCTTTAATGGTTTTCAAAGACTTTGGGGTTTTTGGTGGTTGAAGGTTGAAAACCTTCAATGGTTATCCAAGACTTTGGGCCATTTGAGAAGTGACTCCATTTTGCTTATGAATGTGACAATATTTAGGGGATGGATTAGGCTAATTAGGAAGGGGTTAGAAGAATCTAGAAGGGGATTAGATTTTTGCAAGTGGATTTGGTGGATGAGGGAAAATAGGATTTTATTAAAATAAAAATTCATTTATTTCAATAAATGTGTGCAAGTTGCATTTGTAGGAAAATGCAAGTGGGGGGGTTTTAAAATGATTTAAATAAATGTTAATTTATTTAAAAGAGGAAAAGGGGGATTTTAATTAAATAAATTGATTTTATTTATTTAATTGAATGGAATTGGATTTAATGAATGAATTAAAATAAATTGAGTAATTTATTTAATTAATAGAAGAATGTTTGGGGATGAATTAATTAAATATTTATTTAATTAACTGATGGCTAGTGGATTTTTAATCAAATAAATATGAAATATTCATTTAATTAAAATGGACAGATTTATGTGACTACACTAACTATACACAAGTTCTATGGATGAAGAAAATGTTGAAGGATATAAAGGTGGATTGTAATGAGCCGGTAGTTATTCACTGTGATAACTCTGCTACTATTGATATATCAAAGAATCTGGTATTTCATCTAAGGCAAAGCACATATCTATCAAGTATAAATTTTTGAAGGAGAAGGTGGAAGCAAATGAAGTCAAACTGTTTTATGTGAACACTAAAGAGTAGATTGCAGACACTTTGGCTTGAAACCTTTGCCTAAATAATCATTTGAGTACTTCAGAGACAGGTTGGGGGTTTATGCCCCTCCGCTAGAGAACTAAGTGATGTTGATTGACATCAGTCTGGTATGCATTATCAGAGTTATTACTCATTTCAGATTGATGTGGTGGTGCTACTACTCAGGGGGAGTAGTTAGCTATATGATTAAGAGGATTTGTGATTTTTCTTTGATGTTTTATGCCAGATCTTTGGCATTGATGTCAAAGGGGAGAGATATATATGTGAAAAACAAAACTTAACAAAATATCCATCAAAAGTGAGTTTGGTTTAGAACTTCATTGCTATATCATTTTGTGGCAAATTGTTGGTTGTCTTCCATTGGGGGAGAGCTGTTTGACATTTTTTGGCACTTGGATGTTTTTCACATCTAGTGTTTCCATCAATTCCAAAGGGGGAGATTGTTGGCAATTTGGAATCGATTATGTGTTGCATTGATGTTTTTTCATTGATGGCAACACTGGTTGTTTTGGTTATTTACCGGTTTCTGATTGCTTCTGGTAGAGTGGTTGATTATGATATTGATCTGGTAGGATCCGATATGTTTTGGTTTGTGGAATTGGTTTGGATATATCATTCATGTTATTCAGATGTGTCTCACAATCAGTTGGTTTGGGATTTGATGACTCAAGAGCTATCATGTGTTCTAGTAAGCCTTTAAGTCACTGGTAAGGGTTTTACCGACAAAGCTTTGTTGAAGATCTTTTGATGCACGTGATAAGTGGTGTTGGTACGACTTCTAGATGGATTTCAAGATGTTGTTGGTTATCTTGTTCATGTTCCAGTTCATCGGTAGTGTTGGATTTGGTTTATGGTAACCTATTTTGGGTCCAGTGTTATCTAGGTTATGGACCGGTTTCTGTAACGTGTTGGAGGATGTTCCTGATGTGTTACTGGCAGGATTAATGATTGGTTTACATTTTTTTCAGCCTAAGACAACTTGGTTGATCATTAGATTATGGGTTTATATTATGAATTTATTGTATTATCTTTTAGGTGGCTGACCTAATTGTTTAGGTCTCGGGTTGGTATAAATATGATGTAAGATCTCTTTGTAGATCATGGGTTGATAGGTAAAGGTTATGGGATGATCTGTGTGCAAATAATGTTGTAATCATATGAAGAAGGTTTGGTCGATCATAGGTGATTGAATTGGGTTTGTAAGAGAGGTTTAAGGCCTCCCATATTGAGCTTAATTGAAACTGTACTTAGGCATAGGAGATGCTATACTTGCAGTTCACTCTTCTTTTTGAATTGTAGTCTGATGTTTATGTAGTCAGTGAGGCTCCTTTATGTGATGAGAAATGCGCTCTAGGTTGTTGGCCTTCCAGCATGTGCAGGCCCCTCATATTGTAATCACATACTTACTGCAAAAGTATTATCTGACTGTGGGTAGGCTTCCCACTGTGGTTTTTCCCTTTACTGGGTTTTCCACGTACAAATCTTGGTGTCATGTGTTATGGATGGATGGTAACTGTTATGTGATTTATGTTTATGTTTAAATGCTTTATCAGTCATTTTGGTATTAAGTTTATGTGTTATGGTAATAAGGTTTTAAATGCTTAAAGTTCTATAATCCGGTGACAACTAATTCACCCCCCCCTCAGTTGTCCTCTGGTTATCTGAGCTGTCTAATAAGGTCTTCATATGCCTCAAATACATATGCATTTTTAGTTTTTTATGTATTTTTTGATTTTCTTATCCAAATTATTAGAAAAAATACACTATCATCTCATGTGTGTTAGTTTATTCTAATTAAAATTCATAAAAAAATGGAAGATAAATATTTCAGCTATTATATGATCTTAGCTCATTTTCCACAAACAGTTTTATATTCATTTCTTAATGCAGCTCATAGGAGCTAACATGAGAGAGATGATGGGGAACAAAAGGCACCTAATAGAATGTTATATTTTAGTAATTAAGGAAGCTCATCTTTGTATTCTCTCAATGATTTTACCTCTTATTCTTTCTAATTTAAAAATAAGTTAGTAATTTAGAAACTAGGTTTCTAACACTTGGAAATTCGTGTTCTTCTCACATCTTCAAATCTTAAGTGTAAGCATATCAAATTACTTGTTAAAGTTCAAGTTTCACTAATGTCAAGAAAATGATCACTTAAGACCACCTTTTAACTTCATATTTCATTGTATTTATCTTATTCCTTAAAATATAGTACATCATTATCCCATTGCAACTTTGATGCATAATTATAATTATCCAAAATACATAGTATTTGTGGAAGCAACAAGGATGAATCATCTTTAAGGGTTGCCAAAATGAATATGTGACAAAGTGTATAGTTTCAAAATATGGTAGCTATTTTAATCATTGTCTAAGTTATCTAGAAAGGACTACATATGCATGTAACTAAAAATGTAAACTCCAAATTTATAAGTAACATATGCTCAAAACTCTGGGTAATAAACTCAAAATTTAGGAATTTTATGCAATGTTAAGAAAAATGGCTTGATGGAAGAACATATACACATGGTCGAATGTTGAAGGGTGGAGAACAATTGGTAGAGCTCAGAGACTAGTTCGACATGCTATAGCTCCTCTTAAACAACTTCCTCAGAAAGTCAGACACCTAGGGTTCCAAAAGGTCTTGTTGGGTAAGCCTCTCAGGCTAATTTCTCATAATATTTCCTCTTCGATTGGTCCTTTCTCCTTCTTGAATAATATCCCTATTTTTCCTTTGGGGTATTCTGGAAAGCCCATTAAACCGTCTTTACCTAAGAAGGCTTGGACTTAGCATCATTGGCAAGCTTCGATTTCCAACAAAATTATTAAAGCTCAAAGGTCCTTTGGTCGGTGGCTTCATGCTAACTCAGTCAAGCCATGGACTAAGCCTTTTTAGGATTCTTCGAGAAGAGTTCCTTACTCCTCCCATTTCCTGCCATCTTTTCCAAACAACATCCACTTCATCCAGCAGTCACAATTATTTAGACAAGGGAAGTTCTAGATTCGTGGATACTCTCCATTAAAGTAGGATTTCCACAGATGGACATAAGGTTTGCAGCTTAGGGAGCCTTCATAACATGAGGCATAATCCTTCCCAGTATCTCGAGAATCAGACCAATAGGTCCTTCAAATCATCACCCTTTGGATAAGGGGAAAATGAAAGTCTGCCAAATATGTCAAGTTTGGGTCTCAGAGCATAATGAGGTAGAGAGATCTATTTCAGTAGTCCAAGAGGAAGGAGAGGTTAGCATCAAATATATTGTCAAAGGAATGGAAGTTAGAGGTTTTGAGGCTTCTTGTTCTCATTCACATTAAAATGGTTTGGGGTGGGAGATAGAAATGGGAAAAGATCTCCAGACTAGAGGGAAAGAAACAAAGGTAAATGTTACCTTCTCAGAACATTCTCTTTCCCCTCATATTTCAAAGTACCTTCAAAAATATATAAAATGTAAATTCCAGAATAAATCATTAGAAAAGAGAATTTTATTTAAGTGGGTTTCCAAAAATTGGGAGGGGGTAAATGAGGTTATTGTGATAGATAATGAGAATGGTTTTTTCATAATCTTGTTTGACTCCAAAGTAGAAAGAGATAATGTTTTTAAGTTTAAATTGCGGTGTTTCGAATCTTCAGGCTTATTCATTGAAAAATTGTTTCCCAACTTTAATCCCTTCTCTTTTCCCATTAAATTTGTCCCTTTCTGGGTTCGTTTTCAACACTTACCGCTTGAATATAGGGAATCAGAGATTTTAGAGATATTAGAAAATTCATTGGGTAATTTCCTCAAAATTGATGCAATCTTTTTCAAAAATCCTAATTTTCTTGTTAGGATGTGTCTTCTTATCCAGATACATCAAAAAATCTTCCTTCTAATCTCACCATTACCTCAAAAAATGGGTGTTGGTCTCAAAAGGTGTTCTACGAAGGACCTAGAATGTTTGTGAGATTTGTCATCTCTCAGACCACAAAGGTGCACATTGCCCAGACTTAGTATCTCCAAGGACTCATGTGCTCCCCCCTTTCTATTCAGAGGAAATTTGTTTAATCTCCATCTTTCCCTCTTCAGATTTAAGGCCTCTATCCATAGACCTTTTCCTTGAGATCTCTCCTATGGTACCTTGGTCCACTTCCAAGGATATTGAGGAAAACAACAAATCTCAAGGATGGGATTCTTCATCACAATAACTTGAAGTTATCCTTTAGTCATGGATTGAAGAAACCCAAGACAAGTTGTTAGAGGAAATAGCGGATCAAGTTTTAGGTAAATCTCATGAGGTTTTGAAGTCAAGAAATAAAGAGTATCAAAGTTCTTTTGTGTGGACAAAGCTTAATGAAGTTGCCTTTTTCCCTCCTGGGCCTCAGTCTCAGGTGATTAACATCATAAAGCACATGGGAAATTAGAGTCACTTCACTTTTAATAGTCCTTTTGAACCTATCATTTCCTTTGCCTCATCTCCTTTTGAGTTTAGGAGGTCAAAATTGGTTAATATTTTGTTTAATACCCAAAAGATACTAAAAATAAGTGAGTATTGAGAAACTATCATTAAATACTTTTCACATAGGTTCAGAATTAAGAATTGTCAGGACTCAAATGAAGTAATCAGGGTTGAGGATAGCTTTTTGGT
Organism: Cryptomeria japonica; assembly: GCF_030272615.1. Lineage (NCBI taxonomy): Eukaryota > Viridiplantae > Streptophyta > Pinopsida > Cupressales > Cupressaceae > Cryptomeria > Cryptomeria japonica. The sequence continues at coordinate 156,204,482 of NC_081410.1, forward strand.
TGAGGTGAAGGATCTTATATTGTGGTTCTCCTTGAAATTCTCTAAGATTGAAGAAGAGGCACTTCCTCTATCTAAAAAGGGTAAGGAAGTTAGGAAAATTATTTTCTAGTTCTGGCTCTTCATGAATAGCAAAAAGTTTATCTCAACTAAGGCTAGAAGCAGTTATGAATTCCTCAAAGGATCTAACTTCTCCTCCTCCACTCTCTCCTAGTTCCTATCCTTTTCCTAGTTTGGAGGCCTCAAATATTTCTACTCCTTTCAAACCAAAGAGAGGGAGACCTCTGGGCAGCTCCAAGATTCTAAGAGTTAAAAATAAAAGAGTCAGTTCAATCTCATATGGAGACCTCAAGTCTTAAAATGGTTAAAAGAAGATCTATGAGAATCTTTGGGAAAAATAATATGAATGGATCCCAATCAATGCCACCCAAATTTTTTTCTTCCGAGCAATCTATTACTTTTGAGAATATGAATAGTCTTTCCAAGGTTCTGTTTGAAATTAATGAGTCTAAAGCGGACCCTCTCCCTTTACTGAGCTCCTCTCTAGTTTTCAATTCAGATAAGGAAGATCATGTAAGCTCCTCTCCTCCCATTGGAGAATTGGAAGTAGTTTGTGATTTCTTAGGCATCTCTTCTCCTCAAAGAGGGGAATCCGAAGAATCATGGTATCAGAAACAAGATTTAATTAGGAAGTTATTGGAATTTGATGAGACAACTGAGTCAAAGATCGAGTCAAACTCATTGAACTTGGATACAAAAGTAAATACTATACAACAAAGAGATTTGGAAACATATGGTATCTTTCAACAACATTCCTCTAAATTGAAACTAGAGTGTGATGAATCCCCAGGGGTTAGAAGAGGCAGGAAATCTTTGTGTGTTCTAAGATCTTTGGAAGGGGAAGAATGGAATCAACTAAAAATTTCAGATCTTTGGAGCAAAGATAAAGTGAATTCCCTTTTCCCTTAGTAATGAAGACAATCTCCTAGAATGTAAGGGGATTGAATGCCCCTTTAAAACAACGCTTAGTTAGGAGATGTATAAAAAAATCTAAGCCTGAAGTGGTCTTATTGCAGGAGACCAAATTAGATAAAGACCAGATATCCTCTTTCACCAAAAAATTATTTTATTGGGAAGTGACATCAGTTGAAGAAATAGGTGTTGTCGAAGGAATGGCTCTTTTGTGGAATCCTAGGAAAATATCTTTCCAGCTTCTATCCTCAGATTAAAATTGGATAAATGGAATAATTACCAACTTTCAGGAGGATATTAATATAAATATCTTTAACATTTATGGGCCTATCCAAAAAAAAATAGTTTTATGGGAGGATATAGAAATAGATTATGCAAAACTCTCCTCAGCAAAATGTGGTGCTTGGTGGAGATTTTAATGCAATATTGCATCCGCCAGAAAAGTTTGCAGGCATATAGAAGGAGTTTCAGCCTCAAATAGATTTCAAAGATTGGCTAAACATAAACAACCTTTTGGATATTGTGATAGAAAATGGGGTTTTCACTTGGAATAATAAAAGATTGGGCTTTAGTTACATAACAAAGAAGTTGGACAAAATTTTTCATTAAAGGAGATCTTTCTAATGCATCATTTACATTTAAATGAATAATCTTGCCCATCTCGGGCTTAGATCATTACCCAATTTATCTATTTATTTAAGGTGACAAGAAACCAGTCAATTGTCCCTTTAAATTTGAAAAAATGTGGATGCGAGATTGGAATTTTGATTCTTTGATGAAAAAATGGTGGAATGAAGAGAGATATGAAGAATAAAATCTCTTTTTCTTCACTTCAAAATTGAAAAAGATTAAGCAAAATCTTCTCCGATGGAACAAGGAAAATTTTCTAAATACTTTTCAAGAAAAACTCAGAGTGGAAAAATAAATGGAGCTTTTGAATCTAGAGCTCTTAGATTCTGGGATGGATCACAATAGATTTCATAAGGAGAAGGAATTGCTTCAGGGATATGAAGATATCTTAGCTAAAGAAGAAATATTCTGGAGGCAAAAGTCTAGAGATGTTTGGCTCAAAGAAGGGGATAGAAATTCAAAATTCTTTCACAACAACACCAAACAAAGAAGGGCATTCAATAAAATCTTGAGAATAGAAGATGACCAAGGTGTCATCTTTGAGGACCTTGAGGAAATTACAAACAAAGCAGTAACATTTTTCTCAAAATTTTTAAATAATTGGGAGGGATCAACACTAAAACCTCAAAATGAGTTATTGAGAAATATTCCAAAGGTCATAACAGATGAAGATAACTCAAAGTTCAACAAAAGATAACATCTCAGAAAGAGGAAAAAGCTTTGGAATAGATGCATCCAAACAAATCTCCTGGACCAGATGGATTTCTTGCATGTTTCTTTCAGAAATCTTGGCTGATCTTAGGTGTAGAGCTTACAGAAGCATTAGACACAACAAGGAACTTAGGAATTTTTTTGTAGGAAATAAATAATACATTCATAGCATTGATTCCAAAAAAGGATAAGGCTTCAAAATTTGGAGATTTTAGACCCATTTCCTTGTGTAACTCTCTTTATAAGATCTTTTAAAAAATATCAGCAAATAGATTAAAGGAGGTTTTTCTGAAGATCATTTCCAAGGAACAAACTGGGTTTGTCTCGGGGAGATCCATCGTGGATAAAATAATTATAGCTCAAGAAGAAATTCATTCCTTACAAGTGAATAAACTTCCAAGTATGTTGATTAAGTTGGATATCAGCAAGGCATATGATAAAGTAGATTGGAAATTTTTATGTAAATGTCTGGAGGCCTTCGGTTTTTCTAAAATATAGATTAATTTAATCTACTATTGCATCTCAACTCCTCGCTTATCAGTCCTTGTTAACGGATCTCTGCATGGCTTCTTTGAATCTTCGATGGGGTTAAGGTAGGGAGACCCAATTTCCCCTTTTCTTTTTATCATTCTAGTTAAATATTTGGGTAGGGCCTTTCACAAATCGCTACAAGAAAGAAAGATCAAAGGAATCAGGATAACAAATGCAGTGGAGGTAGTCGCTCATCAGTAATTCATGGACGATACAATATTATTTGGCAAAGTAGTAAAGAGAAGCATTTAACTTCATGATTATTCTGAGGGCTTGTGCTTCAGCTTTAGGATAGGTGATAAACAAAGAGAAGTTAGAAATATTCTTTTTCAATGTCAAAAAAGAAACAAAAACTCAAATCCTTGCCCATCTCAACTTCAAAAAATCAAAATTGCCTTGTATTTACCTTGGATTACCCATAGACAAAGGTATCAAAACTACAAAAGTGTGGGATCCGCTAGGAAAAAGGATGGATAAGAAAATAGACTCATGGAAATCGAAATGGTTCTCATGGGCTGGTAGAATTATCATGCTGAAGATTGTGCTTTCTGCCATTCCAATCTATCTCATGTCATGTTTATCTCTGTTCATTGGAGCTAATGACAATCTTGTTAAAAAAATGAGATCCTTTTTCTGGCAAGGTGTGTTTGTTCAAAAAAGGAAAATGGTCTTGATAGCTTGGGATAAAATTTGTAGTTCCAAAAAAATTGGTGGAGTAGGTTTGAGGAATCAACTATGGTAGAATAAAGCTTTAGGAGCAAAACTAACGTGGAAGATATATAGTGATCCAAGTAGGAAATGGGTTAGGATCTTTAAGGGAAAATACTTGAAATATGTGAGTTTAGAAGGAATATTTCAAACTAATAACCCTCCAAAAGGCTCAAGAGTTTGGAATTTCATCCCGAGCTGCAGAAACTTGATCTTAGAAAAAATATCTTGGAATGTTAAAGAGGGGAGCAAAGTGAGGTTTTGGACAAATTCTTGGGATGGATATTCAACTATAGTCTCAGTTTTGTGCCCATTCATCCTTAAAGATATAGCAAAAAATAGATGGGGTGTCGTCCTTAAAGATTATATTGTAAAGGATGAGGAGAACCAAACAGTAGGTTGGAAATGGAAAGATTTCGATGAACTACAAGCAAATATGGAAGAAACTTTAGCTCTTAAGGATACTCTCAAACAAAGATCATTAACATTCAAAGAAGGTTTGGATTCCATCATCTGGGTTGGGACAAATTCAAGTAACTACAATTCAAAGGAGCTATAAAATCATTGTCCAAAATCAGAAGTTTGAAAAATCAAGATCCCTATTTCTTTATGTTGGGATAATAGATGTCTTCCAAAATCAGGTTTCTTTACATGGGCAACACTACAAGGTAGAATTTTAACAACATAATGGTTTTTAAAAAATGGATTCTCGAGGCCTTCAAAATGTGTCCTTTGTGAGCTAGAAGAAGAATCCACCAATCATATCCTTCTTTCATGCCCCTTTGCAGCCAAATGTTGGCAATGGCTCTGTGCCAAATTAGGCTAGCTAACTGCTCTTTCTAATGACATCATGAGCGTCTTTAAAAGTTGGCCAAAACTACATTCTTCAAGCCTTTTTCATTCTTTATGGATTTCTTCTCCCTCTATAACAATTTGGGAAATATGGAAGAAAAGGAACAAAAGATTTTTTAGAGGGGAAACACTTTTATGGGAAAGGTTGATCAATAGGTTGCAAGCAACAATAGTGGAAGTGGTTACTAGTGGCCTCCCTAATCAACGAGCAAAAAAATATCATTTTTCTTGGTGGGATAGTAAGATGACATCAAATTGTATGGGCTAAAGATTCCTCCCTTTGTAGGGATGGGGGGGGAGTAGGCTTCCAAACAAAGAAAGATAACATGGAGTCCTCTAATAGCTGGTTGGTTTTAACTAAATTTCAATGGTGCCTCCAGAGGTAATCCAGGCATTTATGGGGTAGGTTGTATAACTCATTCTTTAGATGATCAAATCCTAGCTAAATTATCTAAACCATGACCAATCGGCACCAATAATGTGGTATAATTACAAGCAGTTATTGAAGGTCTATCATTATGTAGAGATTTGGGTCTAAATAAGATTCGGATTGAAGGAGATCCAACGATATAATTAATGATCTTAGGATTGGTTCAACCCCAAATTGGAAACTCAATTCCTTTCTAAGCAGAGCCATCTATCTTCTTAAGGTCTTGAAAGCAGTCACAATTAATTATGTCTATAGAGAAGCCACTGTTTTGGGGGATTCTTTGGCAAATAGAGGAGCAGACAGATATTTGAGAAGTATATGAAATCTTAGTGAAGGTAGAGGCCACTGTTTTTAACAATGAATTGGAATCATTTTGAATTTTTAAATTCAAGCTTGGAATTCAAATTTTAATGGTCACTTTTTAGTGATTCTTATTGCTCTTAACCGAGGATGGATTGTAGCATTTTCAAACGGGAGTAGGCTACTTCCCGCTTATACTTTGTCAGGATAGGGGCTTCTAATGACTCTAATCTGTATTTATTAGCATAGTTCGGACAAAGTTTTTGAGTTTTTTTGAGTTTACTTGCAATTTACACAAGTTATAGGCATAGCCTTTATTTTATGGGGGTTATCATTCCAATGCAAATAGGTGTAATATTTTGTAGTGGCTCCTCTTTTCTACTATTTTTCCTTCCTTTTCATTTGCTTCTGCTTTCTTTAGTGGGGATTCTCTCTTTCTTAGCAGTATTTCCTTTCCTATCTAGCCTAGTCTTTTTTAGTGGTGGCTTTTTTTATTATCCTTGGCCAAAAGTTGACAACTTAAATTTTGGCGGCTTTTTCGAATGGGCTCAAGATTAATAACAACTTGATACTTAATCAAGTACTTCGCCTTGATATTCAAGTTGTTGCCTTGGTTTCTATGTATTGCATCCTCCTCAAGTTTCCAATTCCTTCTTTCTTCCATTTTTCATCTTCCTTTGCTATTGCTTGCCTGCTTTGCTTGAGAGATTGCTCATTTTGTCCTTCTAGATTTATTGTTGTTTGCAGGTTGGGTTCATGGTGAGACATCATGGATTCTCCTATCTGTCTCTTGGCTTAAAAAAGACAAATTGCATTTATCAAGGAGATTAAAGAGAAAAGATTGCAGGAGGTTTTAGCAAAATATCACTTCGTGATATCTAGGGTGGTCAAAATGATTCTAGGTGAGCAGTTCATGAGGACGGATCACAAATATAGGTTAAATACTAAAATTATGACCATTTTCCATGCAACCCTTCTTCATTTTGGATTATCAAAAGATAAAAAAGAGAGGTTGGATAGGAAAGTGTTTAAATCAGATTTGTTGGGGGTATTGAATCAAGTTCTCAGGAATATTGATGATAAACTCACCATTCCTCTTCCATTGATTTTGGAGTCACCATAAAAAAATGGATTACAACCGCCAAGCTTCTCCATTTTATTTATAGAGGATGATAAGAGTTTCAAATACAAAAGATTCACTATGGAAAAGAATGCAACCTTTCTTTGGATGCTCTTCAAGTAGACAAAAAGAGAGGAAGAAGAATGGATAAGCAAATTTCTTGATTTTCACGGATACTCTCAATTTTGTTAAGAGGAACGACTGTTGTCATGGACTGAAGACCTCAAAGCGATTTGGGATGGGGAAGGAGATGAACCAGATTCAGTGATTGAATACTTTCCCAAGCCAAAACAAAGCGGCTGGGGAAAGCATGTTCCTGCCATTTTCAAAGGAATTCCTCCTTCACTCCTTCTAGGTTCCTCATCTGCAATTGTTTTATCTCCTTTTCTTAGTCATTGTTTCTTTTTAGTGGAAGTTAGGAGGCTTATCAAAAATTAGATAGCATATAGATCTTTAGTTTCTATCCTTTTTCATTTTCAAATTATGGACTGCTCAAATTTTGGTTCTGCCCATAATATTTCTCGGGCATTTTTGTATATTTATATGGCTCTAGTTCGGATCTTCAAACTGTTATACTTGTAAATATTTTATTTACTTATTTTATATATCATATTCTCGGCTCTTGCCCTTTACTGATTAAAAAAAATGTACATTTATACATAAACGTAACTTATTTGTTGACATATGTAGCTAAGTTATCCAAATCTATCCCTTGGCCTTAGGTACAATCCTAGCTCCAAAACATTGATGGAAACATAGGTCCTTCTACCTCTTATTTTTTTGGTGTATTACATGTGAGGGATATCACACTTGATAACCATGCATTGGCTATACATATCATTATCCTCAGAATCCTATACAATTTATTAACTTTCTCCATTGATAAATTGTGGGTCCTTCTTGAACTAGTGACCCCCCTCTAACTGATGTAGCCAGTTAAAACATAACCAATATAACAAAGAATAATCAGAAATAAACACAAGTCTAGATCAAATGTTCTTCATTATTCTTCTGCAACTCCAACCATTCTGCCATTACAATGAAAAAGTCCCTATTTTAAACAATCACCAAAAATTTCCTTTTTGGGTAGATTTTTACAAAATCTGAAAATTGCCATTTAAGGAAATTTTCAAATCTATCCCAAAATCATGAAATCTTCTAGAAATCTAAAAAAAATTCCTACGACACAAAAAACCAACTTTCTAATCTCAAAAAGATTACAAGCTCAAAATTAACTAAAAAATCAACTTTCTAAAAAACTGAAAAAGAAAGTAAAAGCCAATTTTGAGGCCTTAGATGAAGGAATCCGGCCCTGAAAATTTGAATTTTTGGAGGCCCTACCGAACTACGTCCACGTAAAATTTCAGCCCAATCGGACAACCAAGTCAAAAGTTATGACCCCGCGAAGTCCCTGCATCATTCTCCTCTGGTTGAAAAGAACGCAACTCCTGCAAGTGGGTGTCCTCAAATTGCTACCACTAACCTCGATCCAACTGTTGCAATTCCCACTCTATAATCCATGTGCTCTCTGCTGGTGTTAATCCATCCCATTATACCAAGTATCTATGGTATTCTCCTTGCCGAGTGCAAACAATCTTCTTGTCGAGAATGTGTGCAATCTTCTCACGTTTCTTACTAGGGAGTGTCTGCTACCAATCTAGTTCCTCCTCACTACCATCATCATGAATGTCACTATGAAATGTGTATAGATCAAAAATATTAAATACAATAGAGATATCAAGATCAGGTGGTAAATTGACCTGATAAGCATTGTCATTGATCTTCTTGAGAACCCTGCAAGGACCAACTTTCTTATATTTTAACTTGTGGTATGTTCTTGTAGGAAACCTCTCTTTCTGCAGATAAACCATCACTAAATCACCTTCCTTAAAGACTTGATGTCGTTGACCAACATCGACTATAGATTTGTACTTCGCATTACTTTCCTGCAACTTCTGTCTCACCTCTTCCTGCAATTGGTGAAGGTGTTCTGCAAATGCTACTGCATCATCACCGATTCTTTCGCCAAGGGGAAACTACACAAAATCTAGAACACCCTTAGGATTCCTACCATAAACAATTTGAAATGGGGATTTACTTGTAGATATGTTCCCTGAGCTATTGTAAGAAAACTCTACTTGGGGAAATGCCAAATCCCACTCCTTGGGGTTCTCTCCAACAATGCACCTTAACAGGTTTCCCAAACTATGATTGACTACCTCTGTTTGCCCATCGGTTTGAGGGTGATAGGCACTACTAAACTGCAACTTAGTCCCCATCTTCTTCCATGAAGTTCACCAAAAATGACTTAAGAACTTTGTATCTCTATCAGAGACAATGGTTTCTGGCACACCATGCAATCTAACAACTTCTAAAAAAAATAATTTGGCCACTTGTGTTGCATCACTAGTTTTCTTAAAAGCAATAAAATGAACCATTTTACTGAATCTGTCAACAACCACAAAAATAGAATCATTACCTCGTTGTGTATTTGGCAATCCCAAAACAAAGTCCATGCTCAAATTTGTCCATGGTTCTAGAGGTACGAGAAGTGACATGTACAACCCTGTATTTTGTGAGTGTCTTTTAGCAACCTGACAGATCCTACACCTTGCCACATATCTGGTTACATCTTGTTTCATCGTTGGTCAATAGTATTTATCTTTGATTAAGGCTATTGTCTTATCCTTGCCAAAATGTCCAGCCAAACCACTTCTATCAAATTCCCTGATGATATTCTCCCTCATGGAACCAACTGGAATGCATAACTCTTTCCCTTTGAAGAGATAGCCATCTTGCATAAAGTATTCACCTTGAATATCAGACATATGTCTAGCTATTGGGTTCTTCAACTATTCCACAATCTCCCAGAAGTCATTGTCAGACTCATACAAATCTTTAGTTGCATCAAAACCAACTACCTCATTCTCCACTGTTGTTAGAAGTACAATGCATCTGCTCCATGCATCTGCAACTTGGTTTTGCTTTCCTGATTTGTGTTTCAAAACAAATGTATAGCCTTGTAAGAATGAAACCCATTCCACATGTCTACTACTCAACTTCTTTTGTGTGTTCATATATTTTAATGCGATGTGATCTGTGAACAAGACAAACTCCTTTGGCACTAAATAATGCCTCCAATATCGCAAGGCTTGCACAAGTGCATAAAACTCTAGATCATATGTGGAATAGTTCTTCCTTGCCTCATTCAATTTTTCACTAAAAAAGGCGATTGGTTTACCTGCTTGGCTAAGAATAGCTCCAATACCTACATGTGAGGCATCACAATCAACTTCAAACACTTTTTCAAAGTTTGGTAATGCTAATATGGGAGCTTTAGTTACCTTCTTCTTGAGAAACTTGAAACTTTCTTTAGCCTCATCGGTCCACATGAATTCCTTTCCTTTGGTACAATCTGTTATGGGTGCAAAAATACTGCTAAAATTCCAAATAAACTTTCGATAAAATGTGGCTAGACCGTGAAAACTTCTTACCTCTATTATGCTCTTAGGACTAGGCTATTCTAGAATTGCTCTAACCTTCTCTGAATCCATCTTGATACCTTCTGCAGAAACAATAAATCCCAGAAATACCAAACTCTCTTGCATAAAACTACACTTTTTCAAGTTTGCATAAAGTTTCTCTTTCCTCAACACATCCAATATGATCTGCAAATGCTACAAGTGCTCCTCTTTGCTCTTACTAAAAATTAAAATGTCATCAAAATAAACTACAACCAACTTACCAATGTAAGGTCGAAGCACTGTAATTATCAGTCGCATGAAGGTACTGGGTGCATTAGACAACCCAAATGGCATCATCCACTCATATAATCCATCTCTAGTCTTGAAAGCAGTCTTCCATTCATCCCCTTCTCGGATCCGAATTTGGTGATACCCACTTCTCAAATCAATTTTACTGAAATACTGGCCCCTTGCAAGAACATCCATCATGTCATCCAAGCGAGGTATAGGGAACTGGTATTTGATGGTAATTCTATTGATTGTGTGGCTATCTGTGCACATCCTCCATGTACCATCTTTCTTTGGTGTTAATAATGCTGGTACAACACATGGACTCATGCTTTCTCGCACAACACCTTTCTTCATAAGATCCATCACCTGCTTGTTGAGTTCTGCATGTTGTGTAGGGCTCATCATATATGTTGCCTAATTAGGTAAAGATGCTCCCAAAATTAGATCAAGATGATGTTGAATATTTCGCTTTGGTGGAAGACCATCAGGTAGCTCATCAGGTATAACATCACTATATTCTTTGAGTACCTTTGTTACTTCAGCAGGTATTGGTATCCCTCCTCCTTCCTCCTTTTGTACCATTAATGCATAACAAAATCCTGTCACATTCATCTCCTTAACAAGCTCTCTTTCAGACAACATATTCTTAGCTTCCCCTACATCCTGAAGGGGTAATAAGATGACTTTCGATCCCTCCTTCCAAAATGTATATGTATTCCTTTCCCCATCATGCATGACCTTTCTGTCATATTGCCAAGGCCTCCCCAATAATACATGACATGCATCCATTGGGATGACATCACACCAGACCTCATCTTTGTAAGTTTTGCCTATAGAAAACTTGATCAGGCACCTCTTGTCAACAGTAACTTCATTCCCCTTCTTAAATCATGCAATACGGTAAGGGTGAGGATGTTTCTCACACTGTAAATTCAACTTATCTACCATCTCTCTGGAAACCATATTCTCACAACTACCGTTGTTAATAATAACTTGACATACCTTTCCTCCTGAGGTGCATCTGGTTCGAAAAATATTGGTTCGAAGCCATGAGTCATAAGAGCTTTGAATCTGTGTTTTCTCCTTCTTTGGGATTATCAAGGTTCTCCTTATCATGAGGTTTTCTCCTACGTCTGGGAGAACTTCTAAATCTGCTCCATCATTTTCAGATTTAGCTAAAATCACCCTGGACGGTCCTCCTTGATTTCTTTCTTGCATGTTAAAATTTGAGCACTCAAATGCTTTGTGGCCTTCTTCCCCACACCTAAAACAAGTGAATGGTCTCTTTTGGCATTCCCATCCTCTACCACCACCATAACCTCTTCCTCTTTGAAACCCTCATCCTCGTTGTAGATTAGAGGACTCTGGGCGGGTATCATCTTTCTTCTCTACTCCTTGGGATGAATCTCCCCTACCATAACTTGAACCGCCATGTGAAGGAGATGAAGTACCCCTTCTTCCTCCTCTATTCCTTTGAAAACACTGTCTGTTTTGCTTTTCTTCTGCCTTTAGAGCCAATTGATAGGCCTCCTCCATACTATCGATTCGGTGCATGCTTAATTCATCTTGAATTGAAAACTTCAATCCATTTACGTACCTAGCAGCCATTTCTTCATCAGGTTCTTGATGCTCAACCCGAATGGACAACTGGTAAAATTTATCTGTGTAATCTTGTACAGTAGATAATTTTTGCTTCAGATTTTGAAATCTGTAAAACAAAGTTTGTGCATAGTCTAAAGCCAAAAACTTTTCTCTTAATTTATTCTCCATATTGCTCCAGGTTTTAATCTTCTGTTTTCTTTTCCTCATTCGCTCCTTTTGTAGATGATCCTACCAGATCATTGCATAACCCTTTAACTTAGTGCATGCAAACTTAACTTTTTTTCCTTTGTCATAGATTTCCACTCAAAAAATTTCTCCATCTCATTCAGCCAATCAATCAGCTCCTCTGGTTTAAGACTACCTGCATATTCTAAAACTTCAACTTTAATTCCTTCATTCTTCCCTTCTAATGCCCTAACCATCCTCTCTTCAAAATTTCCATGATTTACTGGCTCTTCTTCAAACTCTTCAGACTGATCTGTATCTCCTTCATCTGAACCTTCATCAAAATTATCTTCCCTTTGCCTCAGTCTCTGATTTTCCATTATATTCATGAGCTTTGCAACTTGCCTTTGGAGGTTTTGCATGTCTCTATGCATCTGAGCAAGACCTATTCCTCTTCCTCTCCCAACCATCTTCCTGCTCTGATACCAGATGATGTAGCCAGTTAAAACATAACCAATATAACAAAGAATAATCAGAAATAAACACAAGTCTAGATCAAATGTTCTTCATTATTCTTCTGCAACTCCAACCATTCTGCCATTACAATGAAAAAGTCCCTATTTTAAACAATCACCAAAAATTTCCTTTTTGGGCAGATTTTTACAAAATCCAAAAATTGTCATTTAAGGAAATTTTCAAATCTATCCCAAAAATCATGAAATCTTCTAGAAATCTAAAAACACATTCCGACACAAAAAACCAACTTTCTAATCTCAAAAATATTACGAGCTCAAAATTAACTAAAAAAACAACTTTCTAAAAAACTAAAAAAGAAAGTAAAAGCCAATTTTGAGGCCTTAGATGAAGGAATCCGGCCCTGAAATTTTGAATTTTTTGAGGCCCTACTGAACTAGATTTGGTCGGCAATCCAATCAAATCCTCAAGATCTATGTCCACGTAAAATTTCAGCCCAATCGGACAACCGAGTCAAAAGTTATGACCCCGCAAAGTCCTTGCATCACTAACACACACACACATACATACATTTTGATCAAAAAAATAAGATAATTACTCATCACTTTTTGTGACAAATCATTATTACACCGAAGGTGTTTCTTATATGAAGTTGTGCAAGCTAACTTGTTAGATCAACGGTTGAACTTTGTTGAAAAGAGGTGCAAGACGATTAAATTGATTTGGGCCACCGATTCGCTCCCTTGTCGTGGTTCGTCCATCAAATGCTCTAATACCTATAAGTGGGTCTTTATTTTCAAAAGCATCTTTCTATCTTCGCTATGACTTTCTGGCAGGCATCATAGCTTCTCGACAGGCCTTTCGTAGCTTCCACAAGTCACACACATTACTCTTCTATTCAATTTGACGTGACTCCCCATTAACAGTGTGTTGGTAAATGGATTTGTTGCTTTAAGAAACTTTCTTGAAAAACTCTGTTTTGCCCTGTAATTAGCAACAAAGCATTCACAACAGTTGAAGAATCACAAAAAAATAATGGTAATTCTTCTCTGCGTTTGAGAGGGGCAGCTCCCTCGTATAATGGGGGTATTTGGATTTTTCAAAATTTTTAAAGAACGAACAATAAAGAAAGATTGAACGCCATACAAGGTATGAATCTAGATTAAAATAAATTCCATATAATCAAGTTTGAGATACCACAACTTGAAATAATCTTCTTCACATTCAATGTTAAAGGGAAAGCATTAGGTAATCATCAATTAAACATAAGAACATTGATAATAACCCATGAGAATAAGTTGAACACACATCCAAATTGATCTCTATTGCTTAATTGCTTGAATAATACTATCCAAGTCTCTCATACAAAGCTTGTGAAAAAGTGGAATCCCCCCTCACATTGAATAATAATGAGGTATATATAGGTGAAGTGATAACCACCTGAGGTACATACCCTAACCACCTTTATAACTACTATATAACTTCCTCAACTACTTGAAATAACTTCCTCAACTTGGGGAAAAATAACTATTTAGAATAACTACCCAAAATGAGAACTTAGGATAACTACCTCATATGAAAAGAGCCAAGATTATCCTTTATTACAATAAAGAAATAGAGATGAGAGAGAGGAAACTCGATCATGAGAGTTATTTACAAAGAAAGACAAAAACATGATGCGAGTAACACAACAAAAATGAAGACTATACAAAATGCATCCCTGCACTTATTCTAAGCTAACTCTTTGTGCTGCCGATGAGGCTGTTGCTTCTATAGGCACAATATGTTGTCCAGGTCCTTTGTCTCTGAAGATTCTGAAAAGTCGGATGGCTGAAGTGACAGATTTTCCTTTGGGAATTAGGATGTTGGCTATCCTCATTTTCCATGTCTTCAAGTTTCTATGAATGCCACTTAGTTCTGTCACCATGCTGAGTATCTGAGACATAGAGATTCTCAAGGAAGAGTAAATATCAATCAATTTTTCCATGGTATTTTCATTGAAGTTTGTCCTATTAAAAAACTGCTGATCTACCATGTTCTGGAAGCTATTCTGTAACACCTGCAAATCTTCCATCAATGTCACATCTGGGAGAAGAGCAGTGAGTTGTCCTTGGAGTTTGGTACACACTTGATCACATACAAGTATGAGCTTCTCTAACTCTAATGAAACTTGATCTATGATCACTAGTTTCCAGTTAATGCTTTCTATCTATATTTCTAGATAATCTTTTTCATTACTAGGCAGGATTTTCTCAATTGCAAGGGTGTCCATTCCAATTTCTATCATTTGTTTGAAATCATTCACAATTTCCTTCCAAGCTGCTTCCTCTTTCTTGACATTCTTCAAGTCTTTCTCAATAGTATTTTTCTTTATTAAGGCCTCATCATGGATAGATTTTGCTTGGACTAGGAAATCACATGCAAGAGTTTTGACCTTTTCTACCCAACCTTCAATTACCTTTCCATAGGCTTGGTATTTTTGAAGATTATCCATAACATTCCTTTCAATTACTCCTTCTGATGTCAATATAATTGGTTGGCGATCTACACTTAGTGGCATAGTGGAGGTATCAACTACGGATCTCAAGTAAGAAGACAAAGTGTGCACTTGTTGTTTCAATTGATCTTTGGATTGCTTATCCTTTTCACTTCTCTCCACCATTCTGGCTGCCATCACATTAAAGTTCTGAATATCAGACTCATGAGAAGAAGGTCCCATATCAATCTTTGTCACAACAAAGTCTGCAGAGGTGGCCTTATTTGTATCTTTCTTAGATATGAGTTGAGCAATCTCTAAGCACATATTCCTTGAATTTGGATCAGTCTTTATTCTTGAGGATACTTTGAGTTTCTTCGGTTTTTTAGCTCTTCCAAAGAGATCAGATATGCTACTAAATTCAGGTACCACCAACTTTTCTACCTTCCTCTTCTTCAATAGACTTTGTTCTAACCATGGGAAAGAAGAATTTTCTGTAGACTCTTGGATGATTTCTTGTCTTGCTACCAGTGTTGTTGTCACCTCTCTGATTTCTTCAAATTGATCACTTAGATTGCTTGGAAATGATGAATCCATGACTAAAGTATTTTGTTGTACTTCTTGTCATGGGGATTCAATAGGAACTGAGGGAGATATGGAATGCATTCCATCATCAAATCTCATGTCATCCAAGAATTCCACTGGAACTTGATCCTTTTCTTGATTTGCAATAGAATCTTCTTCTATGCCTTTTGCTCTAGATTTCTTTCTCTTTTGTCGAGGTTCATCACCACATGTGTTCTAAAGATTGTTCCTCCTTGGAGGGTCTTCATCTCCATCACTTCCTTGAGTATTCTGGTAAGAAGGAGTATCCCTAGCTGGAGTATGGGAAGAATGTAGTGACGTAGAGCTCTCAAGCTGATTTCCTTTTCTTCTTGGAGTTTCCTTTGTTGGTCTAGTAGTAGTCATTTGAGTAATCTTCTTCTTAATCCAGGCTTCAGAATTCTTGATTACAAAACTTGTTCTTTCTCTGACATCTCTCATTTCCGGATTTGCCCAATTCAAACTGGGAAGTGGCTGGGACTAGACTTGCTCAAAATAGATAGGATCAATTAGATCAGATCCATCATCTTCAATGCCTTCTATGGTCCAATCCATCTTGAAATCTTTCATTTGCTTCAAAGTTAACCTTGTCCAATCTCTTTTTCTAACCTCGAACTCATCTTCGCAATCCTCCCAAAAGTCTTCGAGATTAGGAAAATGAAAATAGCCAGGAGCTAACTTTAAGCTGTTCTTGACATAATCCTTGCTATCAAAAGGGAACCTCATCTAGTATGGATACAAGTTGATCTTAGATAAAGCTTTTTCTGCCTCATTTGCTCTTGAACTTGACTCACATCTATAGTGCTTGAGACAAATAGGAAAGGCTACCCCTTTATTCTTTCTATCTCTACATTTCTTTTGAACTGAAACCAATTGCTGACAAAGCTCAACTAAAATGAGCTTATCATCAACATATCTGGGTAACTCGTGTGGATAACCTTCAAATCCTCCTACTCGAAGATAGGTAAATCTTGGAAACTGGATGAAGAAACTTCCATATTTCTTTATCAATTTAGCGGCTTCCTTTGATATTCTGGTGGCAATGTCTCCTTGTAATAACCTTACTGCCCACATTGTGAAAGCATCATTCACCCGCCTGAAATACACAAAGCTTTCCTCAAGTTGCAATTGCTTGTAATAATGGTAAACTTGAGTTTCTTGATTCAGGACACCATTAGTACTTAACCCTGGCCATGACCTCAAATTAGCAATAACATATATCAAATAAGAGGTCATATGGAAGCGTTGACTTGTTTTGAAGTGCACTAACCGGTCATGTATGCAGTTGCTAATGAGATGGCCCCAGTCAATGAATTGCTTACTGGCAGAGATGACTATTATGAAGAGGTACATCCACATTTCGAACTCAGTGGAATCAGGATTTCCTGTCACTCTATGGAGTAAGATAATCAAGTAAAAAATCTCTTTGATAAAAGAGAACGATGGAGTGTTTTTGGAAGCTGAGACTGTCCTCCTCGTGGTGCAACCATCCATTCTTTAGCCAGATTGTTGAGGCATTTGCTTCTATTATCGCTGAAGTATTTGTAAGCTTTTTGCTTATCGATGTGAGTGAACTTTTCGTTATATGGCAAACGAAGAATAATAGCTATTGAAATTCCATCAAGTTTGGCCATTAAGGATCCATCTGCAGCTCTTATCTCTCTTGCATCTGGATTATAACTTTTTGAGCATTCTATCATCAAATCTGTACATTGAATTGCTATGGGAAAACATGTTGCTTCAATCAAGCTGCTTCCTGCCACTCTACAGGACAACTTTGATCTATCACCTTCCATGAAGAACTTTTTGATTTCCTGCAAATTAATATGCCCAATCTTGGTATCATGAACCTCCGGAAACATGGTGTTGATCATCGGGGCATACTCATACTCCTGAGCCTTGTACTTCATGATGGTATTTTTGCAGATTCTTTATATTGAATTCCTCTATGTCAATGTTACTGAAACTTTGTCTTTGGAACGTTTTCTTTTGAAAGAAGTTTTTTTTTTTTTAATCGGTGCTATGTATTCTATGTTTACATCAACTTATTGCAGGGATTTAAAAATTTAGAAAACATCTTTAGTGACCTCCTTTACGCCCGCAGAATGTGCATATGACGAAGTTTACAACCTTTAGCTTTTATACTTCAGTGTATCAGCATGTTCACGAGAAAATAAGAATATCTGAGGTGAGAACTGGTTTCTCAGGGCAGAATACCTTTATGCTTCTATATTCGGCATACAACACTACAAAATTCAAACTACAATGCTTCGTACAAAAGGGTTTTATGCCTTCATATGTTCATTTCTTGGAGTCTTTCTATCAAAAGGAAAATCTCATGTATGTAGAATATTCTACATCATTTTCATTTTGATTGCAAACTTCTACTAAACCGCTTGCCTACTTTCCACAATCATGGCATTCTATACATAGTCTGTACCTCATCTCTATACTGCCATACTTGTATTTCCTTGATTTTGAAACCAACTAAATAAATATGCTACACATATTGCAACTTGAAGGCTTCGGTGATGTGTTCAATAAATTATCCCAACCCCATATATTGTCTGGTTTGTATACAGGCAGGCTAACAAGACTATAATCAAAACTCTAATCTTTATGCTTTCATAAATGTCTATAGCCACTTCCAAGACTTGAATTTTGCACTGGTGGAGAGAATATTGGCCTTTCATGCTCAGAACCTAGCTCAATAATGATCGTATTTCTTTGAAATATTTGAACAAATCCCTCAACACATTGTTATAAAGCCTTCATATCTACATGCAGGAGTGAGGACACTAAGGAAGGTGGCGTATTGCTATTCACAGTTGTCCATGAGATAGTATCCTTTCTGAGAAACTCTGGAACATCTGATGACTCCATACATTGCTGCGTACTTCTTGTGCATCATCGATACATTCTGCAAGACTTTCATTTCTCCATATCCATGAGGAGGAATAGTAGGCTTTAACTCTGGATTTTACGTCTTCCACCGAGTCAGAGGATTCATGTAATGCTCACGCAATTATTTCAGCTGCAAATAATATGTAAATAGACAGGCAAAGCATATATTCTGCTTTCTTGCATATCATTCACTGACTTTTTTATTATTGTTATCGATAATCTGCAGAATACACATCTAAACACAATACTTCATCTTTGATATTTGCAAGTGGAGTTGGGTAGCACGATATGCATCGTTATCGGCATGCAAAGCAAATGGTGAAGGTAGTTACAAACCGAACTCCGCCTTCCTTCATGGCCACGTGGTAAGTTCCTTCCGCCAACTGGGGTTTCAGGCGAGCTTTATGGAGGTGCCACTTTTCAATTAGAAAGGTATCGACATGTTGATCATCTTTGCCAAGTTGCTGATAACAACCAATTCATACTTTGCCTTAAACATGACTTAAATCTGAAAGTTGGTTGCTGATATTTGTATTTGGCTTATTTATCTTTTTGGTCAACTTACCGATATCATCTCATGCATTAGTAAGTTTGATGTAGTTACCGATTTGAGTGGAGAGAGAACTTCGAGTTTGAATGTGAATTAAATACTCAGCATACGTATCGGCCAATGTTCAACACTTTGTGAATTTGATAAGACGTAAAGTGATAAAAGAGCTATCAGCTATCGGCTACTTCAACTTAAACAATTTGCGGATGCTTGGGCATTATCGACAACTTGTGTCTTTCTTCCAAATGACCGATGAAAGAATGTATCGCGGCTCACTTGCAATTTTACCAAATGTCCAAAAAAAATGTTAAAATAACAAACTCTTTGATGAGCGAGAGTATGTGATCGGCCACTTAACAATTTGTTCCAACTTGCCGATTTTAACATCATAATGCCATTTTGAGTGCTTAACACTTCATTACCGACCTTACAAATATTTGTTCTATAGCAGAAAGCTGGCAGATAGAATGTTGGCGAAGGTTGCTGCATTATGGTTTTATGCCTTTGACTTTGTATTTGCATTTGATTCAAAGTTTTCAAAGTCTTTTCACCAAGTTTGTTTAGTGCATGTTCTATTTCAAGGCTTCGAATAACATTGAGTCATATGCCTTGTCTACGCTTCCTTATTGTGCACACGACATCTAACAAGATTTCCCTTTTGTCATTTTAGTACAATACACATGGTCGTCGATTTGCATCAGCTAAATGACTTGAGCTCTCAACTCGTCCCTGCTTCATGGATGTTTGCATGTCATGAGAGAGGCAGGTGGATTTGGCTTTATACTTGTAGATTGTATTCGCTTGAAAGTCTCTGAACTCCAACATTTCTGTCACACAGTTCATGCGACACTAATACATTTGTATTTGGAATTGTTTAAGAGATTTGAAATTTCAATTCATACATTTTGTGAGAAGCCTGCAATCATTTTATTCCATTCTGCACACACATCTATAAATGATCTATTACACTTGTACACTTGGCTGCTATAGGCCGAACTCTCATGTGAATGATATGGCTTTGGGTTTGTTTAATACGAGTGATCAAAGTAAGTGTTGATATTGATAGTAATGAATATCAATGTTTGTGACGACATGAGAATGCCATAAGTCCTCTTTGTCAATACTTTCAAAACATTAGTCGTCTCTTATACGAAAAATGAATATCATTTATTACTTTTGTTCGCCAACATTTCCTCTACAAACCTAAATTTGGATCACTCTGAGGACTTCGACTAAAATGGAAGATAGCCCTCTTTCAACCATTGTACCCTCCAAAATAAATTGAAACAACCATGACCATTTGAAGATGCATGCGAGTATCTTCCATCAACTTGTGAAAATTTTCAATGGTTAACAATATTTTAACTTTTGTCGCCCAAAGTTTGAACTTTCACTATTTCACAAATGGGACAAACACAGTGGAAGGTGGGTTCTATTATGACAACATAGTTCATATCAAATAAATTGTACTAGAAGGTTGCAGACACGTCACAAACTAAAATTGTGCTCCACTGTGCACCCACCACCATATTTAAACCACGCGTTATAATGGTTTAATTCTAAATGATATTAAATTTAGTATAAGAAACAAGTATTTGATATAGACGTACATCAAGGGCCACCGAAGTTCCCCTAAAAAGTCTACTTTTCTCATAAATGAGAGGCGGTTAAACTTTAATTTAACTTACAAAAAGCTTAACTCTATATAGTCTACTTTACTCTTAAATGAGAGACGGTTATACTTTAATTTAACTTGCAAAAATGTTTCATTATGCATTTGATAAAAAATATTTCATTATGCATTTGATTTTTTCCCCTTAAATCAGTATGCTAGAATTTTATTAAAATAAAAAATCTTGCTAATAGGGCAAGGCACGTTATTTAGCAACAATTGTTCAAAAACATAGATAAGTCAAACATTTAGTCCTAGTCTATAATTTTTTTATGAATATTGTTTATATTATTATTTTAAAAATATATTTATTAATAAATCTTGAGTGAGTTGATTGGAGTATTTTTTATTTTTTTATTTGTATTTTTATTTTATCTTGATATACAATGTGATTTATTTAAATGTATCAAAAGAAATATATCAAAGAGGTATATTGCTTCACATTGAGAAATTTTGATTTGGTTCTTGTGGAGATGAGAATCATCGCTCAACAAAACTTGTGGATCAAGTACAATCTTCAAAATTATATACTAGATTTGGGAGGCCACAATGTGATGTTAGTTGATTCCACAATTCAAAATCTTTCTTCTCTTTGATTCACTTCAAGTGTTTAATGGTGTCACCTCGTTCGTCTCTTTGCTAATGGATGTGCAGATCACATCAATGATGTACTTGCAATGCATTCCCATGGGAGTAAATCTACATTGTAGATTGATTGATTCAGTTCTTATCTCCTCTAGAAATTATACATTTTCTATTCAATTTTTTGAAGTTGGCAGTTAAATGCCACATCTATTTGGATTACCTATCTGAAATACTGTAGAATTCAAGTGAAAGAGAAATTGAGAGCACATAGACATTTGTTAACTATTTTAATCTAATATAAAGCATTGTTTTTCTTTAGACTTGTAGATAATAGAAAACTATGCAATAATATATTTATCTAATATTAAAGTAGTATTTTTCAATTTTAAATAAATTATTTTATTAAATTTTATATACTTAAATGAATTAAGATTAGTTTTCAATAATTATCTACTTCTTATAATTATATGATCAATATATAGTATAGATAAATATTTTTATAATTCTAGATATATATGAATATATCAATAATAATTAAAATATTATAGATAGATAGTACCTAATATTAATAATTTGTCTATCCCTACTTTATTTTCTCTCTCTCTCTCTCTCTACCTCTTGATCTTGATATTACTTCTCTACATCACCTTTCTCTCTCACTCTTTCCCCTCCTATCCTTATCCACTCTCTCTCTCTCTCTCTCTCTCTCTCTCTCTATTCATATCTTATATATCCATGTTTATTTATCTCTCTCCCTCTCTCTCTCTCTCTCTCTCTCTCTCTCTCTCTCTCTCTCTCTCTCTCATTCACTCCTCTCCCTTCATCTCCCCTAATATGATTTCTATTTTTCTCTCTATCTCCCTCTCCTCTCTCTATCTCTTTCTATCCAAATATTTTTCTACCATTATCTATCTATCACTCTTTTTATCTCTTTATATGAGCTCTAGATTACCCTCTATTTATATATCTCCCTTTCTCCCTCTCCCTCTCCCTCTCTCTCTCTAGTCCACCTATTTTTCTCCCTTTCTCTCCCCTCTCTCTTTATCTCACTCCTCTCTATCTCCATCTCTACCTCTCTCCCTCTCTCCCTATCCCCCTATCTATATCTCTCCTTACACCTATCTCTCCATTTAGCTTCACATGTACATCTCTCTCTATCTCTCCCCATATATCTCTATATATCTATCTTTCTCTATCTATTTTATCTCCCCCTATTTCTAGATCTCTATATGTACATCTCTATTTTTCTATCTATTCTCTTTTTGTCTCTTTTTATCTCTCTCCTTCACTCTCCCTCTCTCTATATATCTTTCTCTATCTTCCCCCCTTCCTCTATATCTCCATCTCTTCCTCTTTATTTAACCCTTTCTATCTCTCCATCTTTATCATTATCTCTTCCTCTATCTCTCTATGCATTTGTCTCCCTCTTCCTCTCTTGCTCTATCGCCATTTATACCTTTATTTTCCTCTCTCTCTCTCTCTCTCTCTCTCTCTCTATATATATATATATATATATATATATATATATATATATATATATATATATATATATATATATATATATCTATTTGCCTATCTATCTCTCCATATCCATTCTTCCATCTCTTGCTATGTCTTTATCTTGTTCTCTCCATATCTCTCTACCTCTCTCAATATATCACTCACTATCTCTGTATATTTATTTCTTCTATCTCTATTTTTTCCTCTCTCCTCTCTCTCTCTTCTTAATCTTAGTCTTTGTCACCATCTCCATCTCCATCTCTATCATTTCATTTATCTCTATCTCCTTACCCCTCTTGCTTTCTCTCTATCTTGCGCCCCCAATCTCTCCCTCTCTCCCCACTGCAAACATAACATGAGTTTTCTACTGATGGAGCATGATTCTCTTCCTGATTCAAAAAGTTTTTAATTAATGTTTAGATCCTTTTAAGTTGATCCATAGTTGATTTGAAGCTATCAATTCTCCATTAACGCCTTTTTTGCACAAAGAACATACAAGTTGATGGCCTAACAACTAATCACACGTATTGTACAAATGTATGCAAAAAATAGAGTAATTTATTTTTTGATTCATCTTCTAGACCTCTCTCTACCTCTACATATTTCTCTTCCTCTTTCTCTCTCCTACCACCCTCTCTACTTCTATCTTCCCTTCGCCTTGTTTAACTCTAGACATGTCTCCCCCTCTCCATCTCCCTCTTCCTATATATATATATATATATATATATATATATATATATATATATATATATATATATATATATATATATATATATATATATATATATATATATATATATATATATATATTCCTCTTTATCTCTCTCCATATCTCTTCTTCCAACACTCCCTCTCTCTCCACCTCATTATTTTCCATCTCTCTCTACCTCTACATCTTTCCCTCCCTATAACTATCTATATATATCACTTCCTATCTCTATCTTTATCTGTGTACCCCTCTCTCTCTCTCTCTCTACCTCACCCACTCCACTCCTCTCCTCTCCATATCCATATCTATCTTCCTCTCTATTTCTATCTCCTTACCTCCACTTGTTTCTCTTCCCCCTCTACATCTTCCTCTTTTTATCTCTATCTCCCCCTTTTTCTATACTAGTCTCTCCTCTCTCTCGCCATCTCTCCTTATTGCAAACATAACATGAGCTTGTCGGTAAGGGAACCTAACTATCTTCTATATTCAAAGATCCTACCAATTGACCTCACGTACTACACAAATTTATGCAATATATAGACCAAAAACTTTCCTATTTGAACTTCCATGAATCTATACCTCTTCGGTGTACCCATTGCACACCAAGGTGCAATTGCTAGTATATATCATTACATTCAGAATTTTGTAATTTATTATATCTCCATTAGAAAATTGTGGATCCCTCTTGAACTAGTGACCACATACACATACAAATAGATATACGTTTTGTATGTGTAAGCATACACATACACATACACATACACATACACATACATACACATTATCCAATATAATGATCAAATATATTTATTCACTGCTTTTTAATATAAACAAAATAAGTACCCTTCATCAACTCAACTATCTCACTATCCATCATTTTAAAACATTATCTAATGTAACAATCAAAATATAATATTATAAACTCAAATATCTCATTATCCATCATTTTAAAACATTATCGAATGTAACAATCAAAGTATAAGCATTATCTAGTGTAACAGTCAAGTATAAATTGTAATCTATTTTCATGAACAAGATATAAAATTAGCATCGACAATTTAACCATTGGCTCAGATAATCAACGTGATATTCAAGTAAATTGTTTATTTCCTTTCTTTCTAGCACCTTCTAGTACCTTCCTTCCTCCATGGTCTCAGTGCCGTGTCATAGTTTGCTTTGCATCTTCTGTGCATCTGTCAGTGATCTAAGTTTGAGTCATTCCAATAACACTTTAATAATATTAATAGTAATCTGCTTATCTCTTATCTTCTAGTCTACCATGACTGAAAATTAATACATAAACTACTCGTACTTCTCTTTCAATGCCTTTCTAACTCTGCTACAGTTTCTTCCACTTACTAGGATATTTCTAGGGCTACAATAATTCAGGTACACGTGTCACATGGTCGTACGTCCTCTGTTAGAACAAAACCATGGTGTGACTGCAAAGACAAACTTCCAAATTCATTCCTTCTCCTCCGTTAACGTCTTCTTCCAAGTACATCTCTAGTATTGTTAGTCATTAGGTTGGAACAAAACCATTATGTATTCAACTCAATCAAATCTCTTTCTAAAATTTAATGCACAAAACCCATATTTTTTGTCATCATAGATATTTGAAAAGATCTGAAAGATGCTTCACAATTTTTCAATCTTATAATAGACCACATTGGCATGAAATCCTTAGCCCACAATGATCTGATTGTATAATTTTATCTGAATTTGTTTGTTTGAAGGGAAGTCTTGGAAATGTAAGGCAGAATTTGGATAAAATGGCAAACGTATTTCCTTTGAGCTTTTGCTCATCAGGATCTGTTTTTCTTCAGCCCACCAACTCATGGAGGAACAAAAGTTCTAGAAGGTTTTATCGTCCATTGAAGGTGCCTGTTATCATGAGTTCCTCAGAGGGACAGCCGAGAGAGCAGCCATATGAGCGAGAGCTCAAGCTTTTCAGATCATCTTCTGGTATAGTAGAGTGCAGCCATCTTGGGTGCAAGCCAGTATTTGATGAGAATGATTTTGAAACCCTAAATGATGATTTTGATAATTGGGTTTGTGTAGAAAATGTCACAGATGTTGTGAGGTCTAGAATCAAGGCATACCATGATAAATTAAGAGACCAAGAGAGCTTAGATTCTGCTTCTAAGGCGAAGAGTTTTTACAAGGATTTTGCTATTTATCTTAATAAGGTCTGGATGCAGAAGGAGTTGGCATGTAAGTACTATGAGAAGGCCCTTGCAAGGGAAGCTTCTAGTGCAGAACTACTGGTAGAATATGCTGAGTTTGTGTGGAAAAGCTTGAGGAACACAACAATGGCAGAAGAGCTTCTTGAAGAGGCACTGGATTTGCAGAACGATAACGTGGGTGTGTGGGGAACATATGCTTCCTTGATGTGGCAGGCAGAAGAATGTAATGCATGTTAGTATTCTATACTTGTTGTTTAGTTTGTTTTACAGTGTTTTTGCATATTAGATTGTGTTTGTGTTGTAAGTATTAGAGCTCTCCATATTTCTCATGCAATTCTACAAAGAAGTTGTTATATTAATTCCATTGATTTGATCAGTGGAATTGAGTAAGACAAAGGTTGGAATACCCTAGCTTTCTTTGAAGGGACAGATGCTGAGATATTATGTTGCAAAGTAGCTCAGTTCTGTGTTGTTTGTGTTTGAAGAAGACATTTTTACAGTGTTGTAAAAAAATTATTACCAACATAAATAGACCTCTGAGACTGACTGGTTTAGAGGTATCTTAGGCTGGTTTTTCAAGTGCAAAAAAATATCTGAATATTTTATACTCCCAATACAAATAACTAGTCATGGTGGTCATAGTTTAGTGGACTGTTAATATGAGATATCATTCCATTTATTTTTTAGGTGAATAACATGTTAGATATTTTTAACTTATTGACATAGAGTAGAGTACTATTCATTATATACCCAAAGAAAATAAACAATTTAGTTAAAGTTAATTCGAACAAGTTTAATTTAGAACATATTAAATATTCTCACAACTATCAAGAAGTTTAGGAAAGTAATTATAATAAAAATGAATATAAAAAATATTTTTTATAATTTATAATTAGAATAATTATATAATAAATATTATATAAATATGATTTTAAATATTGTTTATATATAATTAAATAATGGTATGAAAGATGCAGATGAACTCTTTGGAAAATGCTGCTATCTAAGCTATTATTGAACTGCATTAAATACTAATAAAATGAATTAAGTACCATGTAAAGGGATTGATGAAAATATGCTCTTAATTAACTTTCTACAATCAAGGATCACCATTATAAATTAAGCGACCAAAAGAGCACAGCTATTGCTTCAGGGCCTTATCTTAATCAAATTTGGATGTAGAAGGTTTTGGCATATGAGTATTATGAGAAGGTCCTAGAGGCTACTTGTAGAGTAAGTTTGTATGGAAAGAGTAACAAAACAATGGCAAAATAATTATTTGAGGAGGCACTAGATTTGCAGAAAGACAATGGTGGAGCATTTGGTTCGGTGATATCTTTAGTTACATATTTTAAATAGGTTATTTTTTTCACTAAAAAGGTTATATCTAATTATTTATCTGTAATGCCTACCAAAATACCCTAGAGAAATAAACCAAAATCTACTAATAAAGGAGATAATAATTTTTTTTTCAATTAAGCTCTACTACAATACGATGTCTAGAATACACATTACTTCCTTAAAACATTATTGCATCATTACTATATGCATGAAATATATATGAACATATCCATGAAACCATATTAAATGTAAGCGAAATAACCAATCAATCATTAACTTAACTCCATAATTAAACCATACAATGCATATCCATTCCCTAGGGTATCTCAACATCACTCCTTGACATAAAACCGACACACCACATAACCATTTAGAACATCATAATATAACTTACAACCTATCCATTTACTTTCCATTCAACTACATCAATTTCATTAACTCATAAGCTTAATTTGGCCACATAGCATAATTTAATCCCTTATCATATTCTTTAGATTCCTTAAGAAACAACCCAAACAAATACTCCTAATAACCATTCTCTTAAACAAAACTAGAGAAACCTTTAAGCTTCATTACATAACTCAAGATAACTAGCTCAATTAGCTAAACAACATAATCCCTCACAACTTGAAGATTTCCATTACTTTAAACAAAGACTATAACAACAAATACTATCCTTCCAATTTAATTTCTCCATAAGCTTACACATACAATTATTTCATACAATATCAATACAATGCAAGTACAAAATACTATCTCTTTCTTTCACATAGAATTATGATCTAACATTACATAAAGGCATAACTAATACATCAATGAACATACCATATGAACTTCACCTAACTATTACATCATAAGAAGATACATAACATAAGGGTACATGTTTTCTTTCACAATACATAGCAGAAGAATACATGATCTCTTTTAGAAATATAAAGCATCTTTATACATAGTCTTTTTTACCAAGTACATAGAAATCAACTCCAACAATAATCACATGAAGAAGAATCCAAGAAGAACATCCCAATGGAAGAAGGCATCAAACCACTTGACTATGTGGAACCACTCTCTGTGCTAGGAGATGACACAAGATCTCACTCACACTCTAGATCTAGGCTGACACCTAACAACCAAAGGATAACTCTCCACATATAACATAGCCAAAACAAGGCTTAAGAATCATAAAATCTCTAGAGGCAATACATCAAAGAAAGACTCAAGGTGATAGGACCTACATGTAGGGTAGGAGTGCCATCACATGCAACCATAATGGGAACATGGGAGCCTCTTCTGACATTCATAACATTTTCCCATGTGGAGCCATCTCAACCTTGAAGGAGTAAGGGAGATTAGCTTACTTGGATCACCAAGGTCTTCTCAACCATTCCTGGATCACTATAAACACCCTAGGGATATGCATTGAGGCCACAAACCATTTCTTATCTTATTATGGTAAATTACTATTACCCAACCTTCCTACAATCAATTAATTAAATTATCACTTCATTACAAGATAAACTCCCAATGCGATATTTTGGTTGTCTACTCCCCACAACCCTAGTCACTCACTTGGAAGCCCACTCCCCCTAGCATGCACCTAGACCTCATGGTACAACACATACATGACATAATATAACATAACCAAGGGCTCTCAGATGCATCATAACTCGGATAACCAAGGTTATACATCAAATAATAATCTCCAAAACATGAACAACACATGCCAATATCACAGCCTTACAAAGGCAACCAAGAATCCTTAAACATCAAGAATCTCATTATAAAAAATATTCAACATGAGCCTAAAGAATAACAACAAGGGATTTCTCATCTTGCTCAGTCCAATAGTGAAATCAATCATCTCAAATCAATAAATCAAGCATACAACATCACAGGGATAGACTCATTCATGACAATGCACAAGCACGAGTCTAAAACCAAAATTCTCAATAAACAAAATCAAGAATAAAGTCCCAGCGAATACATTAACCATATATTTTTCACAAACACGAAGAATACAATCTTTTCAAATCAAATTTCATAAGAAGGATTTAAAATCCCCAACCTGGAAAATAGAAGTTATGGAATACAAAATTTTTACACAAGCGATCGGCCAAATCTTCAATCCACCATCATAAATCGCAACCTCAAGCAAATCCAAGCCAAGCTCTAAAAGCCAAATCAATAATTCTCAGAAAATTCTCCTACCAAGCCACACACACAACAAACTCAAATCTCCCAATAAATAGAAATTGATAAAAAACTATACAACTTCTCCAACCAATAAAAATAATCTAAAATATAATATTTCATAGCAACCATGCCAAATATTGAGGTAGAACAGTATAAAATAATATTATTTCACTTACCCAAATATCTCAACGAATAATAAAATAGGGTAGGTAGGATAAATAATTAAACCAAAATAATATATTTCTTACCAACCATCTCAAAAATTAAAACAACAATAATATAAAATAGTATTATTACAATCTCCAAACTCACAGCCAACAATGGGAGAGGGTAGGTAAGATAATTAATTAATAAATAAATGGGTAGGAAAAATAAACAATAAACAATAATAAATAATCCTATTAACCAATAAATAAAATAGGAAGGGCTAATATAAAATAAATAAATCAAATGCTCAATAAATGTTAAACCACAAAATAATATAAATAAATAAACAAGCAATTAAATAATAATATCTTCACAACCACAACTCCCAAGAGGGCCAATCATAACAAGGGGTAAGTAAAGAAATAATAACAAATAAATAACCAATAAATAAATAAACAGATAATAAATAATAAAGCAAATAAAATAATAAATAATTAAATAAGTAATAAATAACCAAACAATAAATAAATGGATAAATAAATAAAATAATAAACAAATAATTAAATGTATGGATACATATAAATGCTCCAGCCATTGATAATTTAAAGTCAATGCCATTAATATATCCCACATACGTATAAAATATAATAGTAATAATTAATATTTCATGCATAATTATAAATTCCAAATATTATGATTCACAAAATAAAATTAATAAATAATAACCTTCAATAATTAAATCGGCAATTATATTTAAATATTAATGCCATCCATTAATTTAATTTAATATTAATAAATTATATAAACCGATTAATTAATTTATAATCTAATTAATAATCACACATTAATATTTAATATTTATATCAACTATTTATTTAATTTTTTATCATAAACTATGTAAATCCATTAATTTAATTTAACATTATT
Source organism: Cryptomeria japonica (assembly GCF_030272615.1). Taxonomy (NCBI): domain Eukaryota; kingdom Viridiplantae; phylum Streptophyta; class Pinopsida; order Cupressales; family Cupressaceae; genus Cryptomeria; species Cryptomeria japonica. The sequence continues at coordinate 156,234,522 of NC_081410.1, forward strand.
AAACTATATAAATCAATTTAATCAATTAATTAATTAATTAATAATTAAACCAATCAATAATCATATACAACAAAACAATCCAGCATAGGATAACTCAAGAAACCACGACGCTAGGCAAAAACTCACACCAAGACACTAAACTAACAAGGGTGATCAACATAAACCTAAAGTATAAAGTGGGTTTTCATGTCATCTCCGATCAACTTTTCATTGGGATAAAGATGCGCTCAGACCTGTGGAGCTAGGTGGAGTCGATGTCTAGTACCTACAAACCTATCACCACCAATACATATACAACAACATATGCAATAACATATAACATAAATGAACAAGCAAGTGAAGAGAATCATAACATCATATCATGCTCGCAATGAGTGATATGCAATCGTCTCTATCACGAATACACTTAGAAGACAGTCACAACAATCAAGCACTATCATCGACATTATCGTACCCAATATAATTATGAAATAGCGTTAGTACATCATAAAATATCATCAAATCACCATAAACAAATATTAACCATGCATATGAAATGAGTACATATAGATCATCAAATAAGAGTCCATCATCATCCTCATAAAATCATAATGTCAAGTGCAAATATAGTCTATCTGTCACCAATAAAGAAACATCCAAATCATAAGTAAATCCATAAACAACCAATCATAGCATCATAAAATAGTCTAAGTTATGCCAATATAGTCTATTGATACACAAAAAGGAAAGATGAATCAGGGAGGGGCACTACATTATCCCCCAAATACAAATCACTGGCCATGGTGTTGTTATGGTGTTTATAGTTTAAAATTTTTAAAATAAGATATTATTCCACATAAAAATGAACAATATAATATTAGAAAAAAAATCTAATTTAATTTAATTTTTTATTATTGAATTTAAATTAGTTATTAAGACATTGTATATTCTATTTTATTGAGAAATTGGATTCAGTTGATCACTACCCCTCCAAATGTAGTTTATGCAGTTGGGATCTTGTTTGAGTCATGACTTAGTCAAAGAAAATTTATTAGTTAGTTGTAAAGGGAATTATATCTTTAAGGAACAAAATAATTGGAATGAAATATTAAAAAATAAAGATTTCAAGATTTCAATTAATTTCAAATGTAGATTGAGTTATAAAATTAACTTTTGTTTATTGCTTTAATCTTATATTTTTCACTATTTCATGGAGTTCCAAGAAGCAACACAATTTTGCACTATCATTCACTCAAGTAGAATACAAGTTATTTTTTATGGCAACATATGAAGCAATGTGGCCCAGACAACTTTGTGAGGCTCTTTGATGCTCAGAACTTGATCCCATAATTATGTATTGTGTTAATCAAAATATTTAATGTTCAATGCTTGCACAGAGCATATTGACCTTGTACATCATTATTTCATTCATTAGCATGTTCTTAGCAAAGAAATTAACATAGCTTGTACACCAACTAATGAGTAGCTTGTAGATTTATTCACCAAGCCTTTGAGTAAAGATAAGTTTGTATACTTTAAGAAGGAATTATACCAAATATTTTTTAGATTTCTTCACCAAGTCTTTGAGTAGAGGTAAGTTTGTATACTTTAATAAATCATTAATACCAAATATATTTTTAAATTAAAAGAGGGGCAAAAATTTATTCAACCAACAAAGAGATACAAAGAAGCAAATAGCCCAACAAAAGGAGCACTATAGGGCTTTGTCACTATCAACTAATTGGTCAAGCACATGAGTCATATCAGGAGTCAATTGCCCCTTATCCAAAATAATCCAATCCTGTGCATGAACCGACGCCCATTTGGCCAAACAAAAAGCAACACCATTCCACTCCCTAGGAATGTGTGTGAAGGTAACATAATCCAAGGATAATATTATTTATTATAGTTGACTCTCATCATCTAGTTGTTTTGTATGATAAAATAAAGTTTATGAGAGTATTAAGTTCATTCATCACAATCTCTTTATATATACATATATCTATACATGTAGCTCTACATAAACATAATATAATTGAATGGTCAATAGTGAAAAACTATTTTTATGCATCATTCATAGTAAAAAAAAAAATGGTAAATAATATAATATTTTTATTAGATAAAATTTATCTTTGACTTTTGAACTAGATAATATTTTAAGAATAGCTAAAACACATCTCCATATATTTTTAATATTAAAGGATCCTTCAGTCCCTAAATAAAATAGAACAAATATATAAAATGTTCTCAATTTTATATTTCTATTGGGAGATTTTATATCAAATCCACATAATCGTTTATCTATGGATATCGGAGCATGAGCCTTAGAAAACATCTTCCACTATGAGCCAAGGACAATGGGTCATCAGTTTTGCTAAAGTTGTTTGGGACATGTCCTTGGGTCATCCATTTTGCTAAAGTTGTTTGGGGCATGGTGCCAACCTCATCCCTCATTCTATTGAAGTCTTGTACTCAGCAAGACTTGATCTCTGGTGGGTCTATTTTTATTAAAAAAATTAGACTGCAAAAATTGGGTAGCTCCCCCTTCTTCATAAATATACTGCATCGGGTAAACTTTTTAACATGACCAATGACTTTAATGTGACACATCCTTTGGTGGCATGTGAACTTGGGGAAGACTAGACTTCGTAACCTTGTGTCTACTATAAAAAGTTTGTATCGATTGAACTGGCCCCAACCCCTACCCTTGATAAATTCATTCAAAACCATTGAACTTGACCAATATTTCTGACAGATTCCTTCAATTTAACCATTCAACTTGAGCAATGGGCTATCGGTGAAAAGAACAGCACGAAAATAAATAGCTGTAACATTTAGTTGTCAAATATTCAAACCCAAGGAAAACATCTGCTATCAAGCAATATGGCTTGGTCTATATCTAGATTGAAACAAACTAGAACTAGACATATTTTACACTGATCCGCTGCCCCCAATATACATTACACTAGTCCTCTGTGTGCCACAGAATGTAAGAATACATTCCCCACACTTGAACATTGTCTGCAAGCTCAGGCAACAGTAGTGCCTCTTCTAACACCTCAGCAGCCATTGTTATGTTGTCTAACCTTTTCCAGACAAACTCAGCATACTCTATGAGTAGCTCTGCATTGGAACTTTCTCTTGCAAGGGCCTTATCATAATATTTCTTTGCCAAATCCTTTTGCATCCAAACATGATTAAGATAACCAGCAAAATCCTTGTAGAAATTCCCTGCCCCTGATTTAGATGCTAAGGTCTCTTGATGGCTCAATTCATCATAGTAGGCCTGGATTCTAGACCTCAAAACATCTGATCCATTTTCTAAGAAAACCCAATTATCATAATCACCATTTGGTGTAGGCAAATCCTCTTCATGAAATACAGGCTTGCAGCCATGGTAGTTGCATTCAAGCTGGCCTTCCTCCATAGCTCTATAAGTAGAGATCTGGTAGCTCAGATTTATAGCAGGCTTTTGTCTCTCTGATGAGTTTCTGATAGCAGGCAGCCTTAATGCAGGACAAGATCTTTTAACCAGAGAACTTTTGGAGACATGTAGGGAATTGTTGGGCTTATAAGTTACAGATAATTTCAGACTGAAGTTGAAGGAAAAGAATAGAGCCATTACTATAAGCTTAATTTGAGCACCTACATTTCCTTGGATTTTATAAGTCTTGTACAAATCTGATTTCTGCTTTAGAAATTTTGGGGCTATCTGCAATTCAGATAAGGTAAACATGTTTTTGTTTTACATGAAAATGACATTAATGATCCAATGATTAAATTTAGGTTCAATCCGATCCAAAAGTAGTGTAGCATCTTTGATTGTATTTTCTTGGCAAAAATGGTATCATTTGCAAAGTTTATCCACTTGCAACTCATAATGTTTTGAATCTAATTTGGACGACGAATGAGAGGAATGCAAGTATAGATTATTGGAATCTTAGTTTGCACTGTAGTATTTTTTTAACTTATCCTACTCTCCATATAAGTCATAATGGATGTGCCATCTACAAATAGGCTTGGAGGAGAGGAAAGTGAGCTTTACATGAGACAAAGAGAAACAGGCTTGGAGACTTCTTTAGATTTCATATGGTGGATACCACTTTTCACATTGAAAAATGATATCAATGTGAACACACTCTATTTAGATAGAATTAATTGAAAACCATTTTGTTTTTTATTTATTCAATAGATATTTTTTAATTATATGTTTGTTTTGTTTGAGTTTCCTTAATGCATATAATCATTGTTATAATGAACCATGTTATTATATAATATTTTTTTTTAGATTTTTATTATTATATAGTATTTTTTAAAGATTTTTTTTCTATATTGGAACATGTTATTATAGTAATTATAACATAATATAAATACAAATGTTTTCAAGATAAAAGAAAATGAATCATCCTCGCAATACTATGTCATGGTAAAATGCAAAAATTATCGTGTTGTAAGCTGTGGGTGAGAGGGGTTAGCTTTTAGGAGAGTAAGATAAATAGGCTTGTAGAGTTCTTGAGATTTAGATCACATAGTAGACACCACTTGTCACATTGAAAAAAGACGTTAATGTTTAAATATAACTTGACACTTATTTCCACAATTTTTAAAACACAACATGTTTAAGTAGCAAGCTTACAAAAACATCAAGGGTATAGAGTGGAGAGTATTATGTAGCTCTCCAATTGATCACATTATATTTACTTGATGACTCCTCCACACTTGCCAATCTTTCTATGAGAGTAAATCAAGAGTTCAATGAGATTGAATTGTCATCAAATGATAGAGAATAGTTGTTTGAGAATAACAAAACAAAAATGAAAAGTGAATAGTTATGTTTTATCACTTAATATTTTTGTTGTCAAAACAATAAAAACTTAAGATTCTTGATCCCTATTCTTACAATGAATCAATTCCTCACGGTCAAATCACTTTATAAGATAGGAGATGCATGATACAATGAACAACTATAAATAAACATTTAAACATAAATTTTAATATTTATAATAAATAAAAAATCACTATTATAGAAATTTTATTATTAATTATTTTATATTATGTAAGGTTAATAATAAATAAAATATTCAATTTTTTTTTTTTTTTATAAATAAATACAATTAAAAATCATAGGTACAATAATATTTTCATTTTAAAAGACACCCTACTATATTTTCAATAGTACGTAAATCAAAATTTGGTAGCTTCGGAAGCCATCATTTACACTTTCTCTTCCTCAAAACAAAATCGTTTTTCTAAGCCTAGGGCTCTTTCTTTGAGACTTGTTTTTTTGGCATTCTCTGTGTTTGTGGGGGATGGAAAGGAGCAGTGACAATGGATACCCCTATCCAACTTCTCTCGTCAAGAAGGCAAATGGTGTTTTTAGGCGCTATCAAAGAAAAAAGAAAGAAGGTCCTCAAAGTGTCTCACTTCGTCATCTTGAAAACAATTAAAAAAATTTTGGGGGATGAATTCATGCGAACCAACCAAAAGTAACTTCTTTTTCTTCATTTTTAATATAGCTAGAAATAGTGTGTTGGTTAGCAAAAAGACTGTTTTTTGAAAAAAAATAAAAATGGTTTATGTCCTTGTTCATATTTGGGCCATACCATATATGTTTTAAATTTGGGCATGTTTTATCAGACAGTTTTAAAGTTATATTATGTATTTACTATATTATTATTACAAAATTATCAACTTTGGCCATTTGATGATCAAGCTTTTTTTTATTTTTTATAATAAATACAATTTTATTTTATGACTTATCTTCCATATGATAGGGATTGAGCAACTTCTTAAATCAATCAAGTTGATGAAGATATTTAAAATATATCCAATACATGTTACAAGTTCTTCATTTATTCAAATAAAGAATAAGACTTCCAATTTCAATATTAAGAGTTGGAAATCCATGTCTCATCATAATGGCACTTAGGTGTGTGATGTTTGAATAAGTCTAAAGACATGTTGAGAACAATGGAAATGCCTATGTATCCTTACAAATACAAATATTAATGCAATTCTCTTGTAATGTGAATAATATGATCTCTCCTTGTTGATAGATGTCTAAACAATTTAAGGCTTTGTATAACAACTTAGCAATCAAATTTTAATATTGCACTCTTAAGTTATGATCCCTAAGTTTTTATGATTCTAACATTTTAAGTCAACATATAAAAATAAATCTGAAAATAATAAATTATAATTAACATACAAGAATCAACAAATTGCAAGGTTGTCAAAGAGAATAAACACCATAAGAGAAACACCGATAGAAAAAGCCACTTCAAGTGAAAACTGTAACAACACCTTATTGTATCCCAAGTAAAAATCATTTGAAAATGACATACAACTTGGTCCAAGCATCTTGGGGTTTACTGGTAACCTCAATTGAACTAATAAACTACCTCATATACTTTAATTATCAATGTGAAAAGGGTTTCTCACCTATTCAATTTTCTTTTAAAATATTTTAACACTAGTTTAGGTATGTTTACTTAGGCATTTACTTTTTGTGTCTCAATTCATAAAATCAAAACATGTCTCATAATCTTATGGTGTCCTATGTTTCACCCTTACTTATATGTATCAAGGGTTTCTTTGAATTGTACATAGTGTATCAACTTGTATGTATTGCATCCATTCTTTGACAATATAGCATTTTCATTACTTCTCTCTTATGTGACTTGGGTTCATCTTTGGTATGGATTATTCTCGGCTTATGTGGAGTTCATTATCAACTCTTAAATGGTATAAAATTTTCAAATGAATAATCTCCTTTTCGTTTCTAGGATTAATCTATCAATAATTTTTACATGGTACATCCTAATGTGAAACAAAACTTGCAATTTAGTTTAAAATACTCAAAAACCTATAAACTGACATTAAGATTGATAGGGTTTGAAAAATTTATAGATTTAGCTTTTTTGATAGGTTCACCAAAATTTGGACCATATAAGTCTATACAATTTCATACAGATTCATATCATATATTTATACAAGTTGTATGGTATCATAGGCATCAAATAAATGGTCAATAGGCATCAAGGAAATGTAGTATGTGGGTTGTACCTCTTCTTTATTAGCATTGCATCATTTTGTAAGTATCAAAATTTCTAATGGGGTAAGAGAATCATGCTACATTAGCTAGCATCATAAATTTGCATCAACATAATAGGTCTATGTTGTATGATTTTGCATCATCTACAAGTATATCAAGCTAGGATTAGTCTCAAGATATGGGATATGCCAACGTTTATTTTTTATGAGAGTTCTAATTGAGCGTCATAGTCCGTAACATAGGTAGACTATAGGGGCTTATGAACCAAATGGCCATGTTACCTTTGAGTGGCATGATCCACTAACTCCTTTGGGTATCACCACCCATTAGTGGGTATCACCACCCATTCTTGCTACTACTCTACTTGGGTATCCTTCTAGCTACACTTCCCAATAATGACATTACCAGTTAACTCAATAAGTGGCACCACCCAAGTACCACTACAATAGTAATAGAATCGTTTACACATCATCATGAGATAATCAATATAGTTGGATGAAATTTGTTGATATCACAACTCCATCATCTCCCACTTCTTTAAATACTAGTGTTTCCAAATCCACAAGTTCTAATGATTTAGCACAATAGGATCTTATATCAATCTTCTAGATATAGTTCATTCAAATGAGTATTGGATATATATATTAAGTTTATTTTGTAAGTTTGATCTAATATATTTGGAGGATGTCATTAAGGAAATTTTCTCATCTTTTATGACAAATCCATCATAGTTTTTGTTGGACTATCATTGTATTTGGATCTTTCTTTCATCAATTTCCACATGGTCTAGCCTTATCATGTTCTTCGTCATTTTTTCTTGAAGTTCTTAATTTGATTGTGGCATCCTTTGATACTATGTGGTGACACTACAATAGATTTTAGAGACTTTATACATCATGATATTTCCTCCTCATTTCTATCTAGAATGGAAGAGCATCCTATATGTATCTTTGGTTTTATTTCTTACTAATGGGAGGAACATTATTTAATATTCTTTGATCTTCATCAACATCCTTTGTCAAACATCTACCATCACTACAAGATATTATAGTTGTACATTGTGAGGGGGTGCATAGTCTCTCTTCTTCTCTCTTATAGGGGGGCATCTATTGTATCTTGGTGATAAAAATAGTCCTTATGGGATTTATATTTTGATTAGGTCAATCAAGAGAGAGCCCCAACCCTTGCATAATAGCTTGCTAGGTGGAAAAGAGGGATTTCACGAGTTGCGAGACAACCAAAGAAGCCAAAGAGAAAGCAAAGACAAAGCTTTTGACCAGAGCTTCAAACTGGCAGGAAATAAAGGTCTCGACCTCAAACAAAGGCAACTCTTCTAAATCAATTCGAGGAAGAGGGAGAGAAGAGGACATGTGACCTTTTATATGCCTACGGACCATAGTCCTACAAGTAATGGAATCATCATAAATCCTACGAGGAGGGGAAGAGAGAGAAAGCGTCCCCTCAGGAGGGCAAACAAAGGATGAAACAAGAACAAAAAAAGGACGAGGAGAAATGCTAACAACATACATCGAAGAAGACAAGATCGAAACAAAAGTTGTTGGAGAAGCATGAGGAGAGATCGAATAAGGAGCCACCATAGGGTCCACAAGACATAACAAGTTCACCCCTAAAACAAGCCCATAAAAACCCTGAGAAGAAGCACCTTTGAGGAAACAAGATCCTCAACAATCAAATGCTCATTAGAAGGATTTAGCCACCAAGAAGCAAGGCCTTTCATACAACCTCGAGAGCAACCCAATGCTAAATGGCCAGTAGTGAAGCAATGACAACAATGGAAGGGCAACCCCTTGTAATCTAATGGTTGAGACCAAGGCTGGTCCCCAATCATCAAAACTACATTACCATGAAGAGGTAAGGAGAGATCATATGCACTATAAAACAAGAAAAGGTAGAATGCCCCATGAAGGAAGTGGAATCATCAACCTTCAAAAATCAGCCAATAGAGTTTCTAAGAGCTTCAAAATAGAGAATCTCTCAAATTTGAAGGGGGCGATTCATCATAAGTTGCACCCACATCGGCCATACATTAAATGGTTCAAAAATTACATTGAAAAAACAAGTCCATGGCTTGATAGATATAAAATTCTCTCCAAAGACCATAACTTCCCTAAGCTCAAATCCTTCTTTTCTGAAGAAGAAAAATCAACAATAAAGAACCTTTTATCACAAAAGTTCAATCTCACCAACCCGAAAAGGCGGCCAAGAATCCACAACCCAATAGTGAAGATCCAGAAGACAAGGCCAAAGACCAATAATCTACAAACCAAAGTCATTCGTGGACACACCTAATCTGGCTCCAAAACTGTGCTATCATACGACCGATAACTTTCGTGTTATACAGACACAAAAACTGCAGAATAAGCACAGAATGACTGCAAAGCTCAACAGAAGCGCTATGGCCGCTGTCCCCCATAATAATATGACACGAAAAATTATCGATGTAAGGCAAGACATTTTTGAAACCAGAATAGCTACAGCCATCATTCGCTAGTAAAAATCTTCATTCCCAGCAACATCTTCTCCACAGACCACCACGAGAGGGCGACTGGCACAAGGGAGTGGACGAGAAGGCAAGTGGGGAAGAGGAAGAGTAGAAGGCCTAGCAACCTAGGCAAAAATTCGAGCAACCCCACCTCTGCACCAGAAGAAACAAGCCCTCTAGAACCAAGCAGCAAAGGAGGTCCATCAAAGACAATAAATCTTGAGCTCTGGACATGGGACAAAATCCCCAAATGAAATTGTAGCATAAGAGCCCAGCTACTGAGCGGAAGGCGAGAGAGATGCCCTACCACACACAAAAGTAGCAGCAGAACAAGACCAAACGGAATAGTTAAGGAGCCCACAACCCCAAGGAGGCTCCACACCATGCACACAGGCAGAAACAGACAAACCCCATCTGATACACCCAACAAAGGGGAAAGAACTCCCAACGCAGGAGAAGAGAATTTCTATTTTCTCTCTTTTGGAAAGGGATATTTCCCTATAGGTTTTTCTCATGTGCTCTCTTTGTGTTCAGTATTTTTTTACACACAGGTACCTCATCAGGTATTCTAATTGAGACCCATCTTTTTACTCTAAATACTTGAGACCCATCTTCACCTCTTTACCTTTTTTCACTTTTTTTCTTTCTCCCTGAGCTTCATCTAAGCAGGGTGTTGGTGCGAACAGGTTTCCTATACATCTTTGTTTCCTTTTATGACCTTTTCACACTAGTCTAGTTAAGTTTTCTTAGGTCATTTATTTATTTCTCAAGTCATTATATATATATATATATATATATATATATTTATTATATTATATGTTGTTATATATCTTGCCCCTTTTATATATATAGAAGGATTTTTTCATTATATATAATATATCATCTTATATCTATCGTATTCATTCTTTGACAATAGAACATAATTTTCCATACTTCTCTTTGTTTTTTGATCAATCATGGGTCGAAGCTGATTATATTAAAAAATAGCAGTAAATGCATAATAAAGAGTTTTAAAGAGTTTTAGCCAGACTGAAAATAACCCTAAGTTCAACCATATTCGATCATATGCCAAAATCCCCCTAGGACCTAAATCTACCAGCATAAGATTTACAGATACTTGCTTAAGACGAGTTCATTTGCAAAATAATTCTAAAACTAGCCTAACTAAACTGTAATTATAAAAAAAACATATTGATCAAACCTGGCATTGAAGCTTGCTATTTGAAGGAAGTCATTGGACAGGGGAAGAAGGTCTGGGAGTTGTCGAAGAATACAATGCTTCTCTCTTGTGCGAAAGGTTTTTCTTTATTGTAGGTGATCCTTGACTTCTATTGATTTCACTATCAACTTTTACGTTAACAACCTCTCAAGAACCCTATAACTCTATAAGTTGTATTAGTCACTAGGAACTTAAAAACATACATAAATGCCACTCCAAATCTCCTTCTTACATGCATTCTATGTTTAACTATATTTCTTACCTTGCATCTTTATAGATTTGTAAATCCTTGGTCCCAAACACAGTTGTAATATCTATCAAACAAAGATTTGTTAGAGGTGCATATGTGACACGATCTCTTAGTTTTGTTGAAAAGGGAAAGGAATGCATGGTATGTCACCTAAAAAATACACTATCATTTGAAATAAGCTTCATGAGAACCTAGTATTCAAAAATTAATTACTTTATTCAAAGGTAATTTTAGATATGCATTATTAATTCAATTTTTTACATCAATATTTTATTATCACAAGTTACTCTTCATTCTATTGTATGTTGACAAGTTTCTTATCATTTTGAATGGTCAACTACTAATCAATGAAGTGAAAGAATATGTGGTGATTGATTTTGAGATTCCTAGTCTTGGATTGTTTTATTCTTTGTGGATTCACTTAATAAATTGATATCATAGTACACACTTTCCCAATGTAGTATAAACATTGCTAGTTTTGATGTCCACTTTGCATACATTAGTATAACTAAAATACCTCTATCTATTCACTAGGTATTCTATATACATATATTATTTGTTACATTTTTACATCCTCTTATTATTTCTACCCCATCAACCAAGAGAAATTCCCACATCTACATTTAGCTCAAAGTTGAATTTGATTGGCATATCATCTATAAAGCCTCAATATAGAAAATTTAGATGAGCTATAAAAATAGGGCATCCTCCATAAAGATTTGATTCAAAGCACATAGTCATCTCTATATACACATAAAAATGGCTATGAGCGATTAAATAAATACTTTATATTTATTTAATATTTCTTCTTCTACTAAATAGTTAATTTGAAAAGATTAATTTATTTAATTCATTTCGTGTCTTTCTATTAATTAATTTAATTGAATTATTTTATTAATTAATTCATCTATCCTATTTCTCTAATTAATTAAATATCTAATATTTAATTATTCTTCTAATCAGTTAATTAAATATCTAATATTTAATTATCTCCTTCAATCACTCAAATATCTAATATTTAATGGTTATTCTCCTATCCTAGAGTCTCAAATATTAAATGATTTCTTAAATTATTTAATCTCTTATCCAACTCACCTTCCATCTCCACTTCATCTTCCCTTTGCCAACTCATCCATCATGTGGCTAAGGAAATTAATATTTCTTAAATATTAATTCATCATTTATCTTCAACTTCCAAATTTAATGAAATATTGTGTACGTACACATATTTCATAACTTCCTTCTATATTCTCTCCAACATCCCTACATCTTAGAAAGGACTTGAGTCCACTTGTCCTCTCATGCCTAAATTTTCTCCAACCATCCCTAGATTCCCTCAGTCAACAACCCAGTCAAGGTGAGATGAGTGACACTTGTCTTCTCCTTCCCCCTTTCTCTCAACCTTCACCTTTGCTCACAACCATCCAAATCTGCAGATCTGATCATGATCGTTGACCTGAGCCACATCATCTTATCCTCTCAAAGTCTACAAAATCAAGAATTTAAGTTGAGAGAGAGTTAGACTTCAAGTGAATTTGCAAGATAATCATTTGTGAAAACTTATGCATCCCTGAGTTTTAATCTTGAAGAAAATAGCATAATCATTTAGCATAGTCATTAAGCATTGCATATTATAGCATCAGTTAACTATTGGATATCAGTCCATTCTTCATATGCCATCTTGGAAGCTATCAGTGCTTGTCTGAGAGCACACCATCTGCAACCAAGAACAGAGGATTTAGGACACAATGAGACATAAACCATGAAGGTAATAATAGTATTTTTATTTCATATGTATTTCATGTAGTTTCATTGGTTGAGTTTGAATTTCCTATAGTATTTCCTTTGTATTTTGTGAAACTAACTTGTTGCAGGTAGCATTCTGAGGATGAAACTCAAGTCGACACAATCTCAATCCCCAAATTCTTGTCATGCCAATTTCTCTAACAATGAATCCCCATAATAACATAAATCTCAATTATAGTTTATGTATTAATCTAAATTATAATGGAGGGGTTTTATATACAAATGGTGATTCTTCTAAGTGAGGTAATGTCATTATCGAAAAAATTCTAAAAACGTTTTTTAGGAAACCTAAATAGAATTGTATTGAACATGCATGACCTTGATGTGACTATTATTTCCTTTGTTAACTACATAAGAGTTAGAATTAAGAAAGTAATCTTAAGATTATGAAACTCCAACGCAGTACATGACTATATGGTGTAGAAAGAAAAAGAGCTCCACAACCTTGACAAGAACAACATATTTGATGATATTTTCTTTGATTAACATATGCAAATTTATCTATAGAATATTTAAAATCCCACTTATAAATACCCACCCCCTTTTGCACATCCTTCTAACCCAACACCTACCCATTATCACTTTAATTAAATTCTTCTCTTTCCCATAACAATAATGTGATATATTGGGTCACATTTTGACCATTCCCAATATCATGCACATCATATGATATGGAGTTGAAGGTGGATTCTTAGGGCTTTATTACTTTATGTATTTGAACTATGACAAAAACTTGGAAAAATATTCCTCCCTCAAATGAAGTACAATATAAAAAATTCACATAATTCTTGATGCAAGACTTTGAAGCTTCACAAACACTAATAGAGATAAGCACTAATTTGACTGGATATCCAAATAGTAAAGTAGTAAATGAAACATTATATAGGAATTTGCTAAGAATTTTGATTTACTTGACTATTATATGTTTCTTATATAGTTGGAATATTGTTTGAATTCACGATTCATCCAAAGAAAAGTTATTATTTAGTTGTAAAGTGAGTTATGAGATGTCTTTAAGGAACAAAAAAAACTTTGGATCAATAAATATTCAAAAAATGAAGTCTTCAAACTTTGCTTCTTCTTTTTTTAATATAGATTGGGTAGGTTGTAAAGACTACAAAAAATCATCTTTTGGTTATTTGGTTATTTATTTAATCTTGGATTTTTCATTGCTTCATGAAGTTCTAAGAATCAATCTCATATTGCATTGTCATCCATTGAAGCTAAGTGCAAGGTAGTTCTTATAAAAACATGTGAAGAAATATGGCTCAAACAACTTTAAAAGGATATTTGACACTCACAAGCTAATCCCATGATTGTGAATTGTGATAAGCAAAGTGTATTGAAGATATACAAAAATCTAGTGCTATATACTTGCACAAAGCATATTGAAGTACATCATTACCTCATTCATGAGCGCGTCTATAGCAAGGAAAATTGATTTATCTTACAAATCAACAAATGAGCAACTTGTAGATATCTTCACCAAGCCTTTGAGCAAAGATAATTTTGTATATTTTTTAGAGGGTATAAGTGCTAAATGTTATTTATTTGTATATAGGTTGCTAATAAACCTATTTATTATAGATGGCCTCATCATCTAGTTGTTTTGTGTGATGAAATAAAACTTATGACACAATATTGAAAATATAAACTTTATTCATCACAATTATATGTGTCTACATATCTATACACATAGCTTTACTAATACATCATTTAAATAAATGTTCAAGTAGTGAATAATAATTTTACACCCCATTCACACCAAAAAATGTTAATATCATATATTTACTGGATAAAATTTATCTTTGACTTTTGAACTAAATAATGTTTAAGACAATTTAAAACATGACTTCTATTATGTATTTTCTGCTTATTTTAATATAATATATCCCGCCTTTTGTTGATAAAAACAAAAAACCAAAAAAAAACACAATTTCATATAGCTTTCCTATTAAAAAGATGTTTCTACCTCAAAATAGAATAAGTACAAATATATAAAATGCTCTCGAACTTTTATTTTTTAGTTGGAGAATTTTATATCAAACCCACAAAAAAACACAGCTATGATATAGGAGCACAAGCCTTAAGCTGAAATATTTTCAATTGAAAGTCAAGGGGTAAAGGGTATCTATTCCACCAAAGTCGTCTAAGATACAATCACGGCCTCATTTCTTATGATATCATGACCTTGCACTCAATAAGACTTGATCCATAGCGAGTTCATTCAGAATCATTTAACTTCATCAATAGATCAAAAACCCATTAACAAACGCTCTCCATTACAACATCTGATATATGACAAGTATTGAAAAGGAAAAAAAAATCTGCTATCAAGTAATATGACTCAAGTGATCTAAATCTAGATTGAAACAAACTAGAACTAGACATAATTTACACTGATCATTTGTCATCTATATACATTACACTAATCCTCTCTGTGCCACAAAATGTAAGAATACATTCCCCACACCTGAACGTTCTCTGCAAAGTCAGGCAACAGTAGTGCCTCTTCTAACACCTCGGCAGCCATTGTTATGCTGTCTAACCTTTTCCAAACAAACTCAGCGTACTCTATGAGTAGCTCTGCATTGGAACTTTCCCTTGCAAGGGCCTTACCATAATATTTCTTTGCCAAATCCTTTTGCATCCAAACATGATTAAGATAGCCAGCAAAATCCTTGTAGAAACTACCTGCCCCTGAATCAGATGCCAAGGTCTCTTGATGGCTTAATTTATCATGGTAGGCCTTGAGTCTAGACCTCACAATATCTGATGCATTTTCTAAGCAAACCCAATTATCACAATCACCATTTGATGTAGTCAGATCCTCTTCCTTATATACAGGCTTGCAGCCATGGTGGGTGCATTCAAGCTGGGTTTCCTCTATAGATCTAGATGTACAGGTCTCATCTCTCAGATTTCTAGCAGGCTGTCTTTTCTCTGATGAATTTCTGATAGCAGGCAGCCTCAATGAAGGACAAGATCTTTTGCCCAGAAAGTTTTTGGAGATATATAAGGATTTGTTGGGCTTAAGTACAGATTTCAAACAAAAGTTGAAGGTTAAGAATAGAACTCCATGAGCCATTAAGTATTTCATAAGGTCTACTAAGTTATGGAGAATATCAGATCTGTACATTAAAAGTTTCAGGAGGGCTAAAAAGTCTTGTTCAATATCAGATTCCTTATGACATACAGTTTCACATCAAGGTGATAGAAAAATAGTAAAGCATCTTTGAGATATTTTTCTTGACAAAAATGATAATGTTTCCAAAATTTAAGATACCTGCAACTGATAATGGGCTTAAATCAAATTGAACGAAGACACGAGAGGACTACCATGACTTAGCTCTGTGCAGTTTGGCCCACAACCAGTGGGAAAACGATGGACATCACAGGAGAAGTAGCAGTCACAGAAAGAGACCCACAGACTTCTTTTCATTGTATGCTCCTGGAGACTTATGAGGGGGGTTTTTAATGGTTTAAGTTGGGTTTCATTCTGGGAAATTTTATAAGGTCATTGGGTCTCTTTCTTTTCTTTTTCTTATAAACAGTATTGAGATGGTAATAATTTTTATATTGTACGAGATTTGAACTGGGTATTGTTCTTTTGATGTTAAATCAAGCATCTTTGACAGATGGACAGTAATTTTAGGATGTAAAATTTTCAGGTTTATTTGAGAAAAATGTTTATTGGAAGAGGGGGATTATTAAACTTTTGAATAACTATTTTTGAATAAGTATTTTTTGTTTTTGGATTCGATTGTGTAAGATTTTTTCTACTACCATTTCAGATCACACCCCGTGATTCATAATCAGGATGAAAGAGTTGTAGGATCACACTCCATGATCTTCACGATGGATCACAGAGTGTTCCATGATCTTCATGATGGATCACAGATTGTGACCTGAAATGTTGATGCAAAAAATTCTAAACAGTTGAACCCGAAAAGAAAAAATACAAATCATAATGGACTGTGGAAATCTAGTCTCTTTGACAACAATTAATTGTTGTGTTATATTTTATTTTATGTAATATGAAAAACCTTGTAAATGATTTTCTTTTGTTTCAATATTATTAATTTTTTATTTCTCCATGCATGCATTAAGTTTTTATATAATTTATCATTATTTTTAAATATTATATATAATTTTATAAATTTTTATTGTATTAATAGTTGTGAAGAAAACACACACTAAATTATCTAGGCTGGTTAAATAATTAAAGCAATTACATAAACAATCAATTTAAATAGATAAGTTGGAAGAAGAATCATAAATATTTTATAAAGTTTAGAAATAAAACCATTTTAAATGTGACAGTTAGATTTTACAAATGAGAAAATGATCTTGAAGGTGTTTGGAATTAATTTGCCAAGGTGCTAGAATTTTAGGGCTTGATCAAATGAATGTCTCACAATTTGTAAATTGATTGTGATTCGTTGTAATTCAAATCCACAATTGTAAATATAAATTAGTACGTGAACTTGAACCTATATTGACATAAATTTTATAATTGGGACTTATTTGCTTTAATCTTCTAATATTTTAATCTCATTAAGGACTAGAAATGTTTGGAAACACCTTTGAGAAATCTAATAAATTGTGAAGGTCTTATTATTCTCACTTAGACCCCTAGGATGACTAATTCAACAAATTCAAAACAACAACCAAAGATGGTAAAAAACTTCGCAATTTTTCTAGGAGGATAATGGTGATGTAATGTTATGTCATGATGCTCTCTTGATGGGAATCTTCTTTGATAGCCCATAAATATCCTAGCATGTTCTTCAAGATAATTTCAAATGAGTGAGTGGATATCTTCAAACACAATAGCATAACACAAATGTGTCCTTGGGTGGCCTGCAATTACTAGTCAGAGGGAGTAAAAAAAATTGAACGTATAAATAGTTATTCAAAAGTTTGAGGTTCAAATATGTGATTGTAGAAATAACTTCCAGGGCCAAGTCTACATTGGTACATCTGATCTAGGGTCACGAGTGGGGGATATATATAGGAATCGAAACTAGTATATGGGGATGAGTGGTGATAGGATTTGGGGGATATATATAGGGATCGAAACTAGTATATGGGGATGAGTGGTGATAGGATTCAAATAAGATGAATCAAATTCACACGAGAATATGCCACTCATAAAATCTTTATTGCATTAAGGATATTATAATTGAAGTGAGCCCCTAAAACATAAGAAAAATTGGTTGTTATAATCATTATGTTTTATTTCTATTTTTTAATAATATTAAGTGTCCAATGTATCATTTATATTTAACCTCAAACTTGTCAAAATATTAGATTGTAATAGTTTAAGTATATCAAATTACATATAGAGGTCATACAATAGTAAGCAAAGAAAAATCACATTCCAATAAATGGATACAAAGGAAAATAAAATAAAGTATGCATAACGAGCAAAGAAGCAAGATCTAAACATCAAAATAGAGAACAATAATGGATATGTAACATGAAAAGTCAAAAAAGGATCCATTGAGGCAACTATATATCAAAATCATCATCAATCATTCTCCATCTTCGAGGAGTTAGCAATGTAGTTTATAGTAGTTGATAACTTTCTTAATAGGTAATTTTTTTCACTAATACAACTTTCATTGCAAAGAATGTTATTGAGAGAAGACAAAGTTTCAATTTTAGCAATCTTATTGATTATCTAGGACTTCGATAGTAAAATAAATAGTTGAAATGAGAAAAATCAAATACAATATAAGCACTAAATAGGACATTTATTTGAATGGCAATTTGAGATTCTCTTAAGAAACCAACTATTAATCTTTTAAATGGTCATATGTATGATTTCATTTTCTCATCATATTATCCTTATGAAAAAAGGGCAATCACTTTATTCCACCCTTCCTCCTTAAATGTCAAATTTGACTAATGTTACTCATTGTCACTGAAGATCAATTGAAAGTTAGCCAAACAACTAGAGCAACAAGTCAAGAGCCTAAAAAAATTATTTGCTCTTGAAGAAAGAGAAAAATATGAATGAAGAGATCAACAAGATTGCTCATAAGCCCCACAAACTTAAGACCACGAGTAACACTCTCCACAATGAAGGTTGGATAAATAGAGATCATTTTCATCGCATACTAACATTCAAGCCCTTGTCAACCATCTTACCAGTTCCACTAAGCATGACACCATGTCGCTTATGGTGGAAAATTTTAAACACTAGGTCTCCAATTTATTTATGTCTATTTGGCTTTGATTTGTGGTGTTTGTATAATAACTATTATACTTGCTATGTGTAAAGATAATTATTTTGTTAAATTGTTGTTGTGGTAGCCTTTTGTCTTTCTATTGCGTGTTTTATTTTTAATTTGAATGTTTTTATATTTTAGATTGAATTATTTTTTAAAATTTAAAAAAAAAATAGAGATAATTAAGAATACTTCTAGATATAACTATATTTTGCATCAATATTTCAAATCATACTCTATGATTTATCATGCATTCCTCATACAATAACATAATCATGCATGTGAATATATTATCCCTTAATTACCTTACATAGGATGAAATTATTTTCTATTTTTCTTAACCATAATGCTAGAAATAAAAGGTAAAAGCACAAAGTTGGGTCACACTTTTATAAAGGAAACAACTAACACTGATCCAACTTTTTAACTTGAATCACTAAAAAGTGTCATATATGTATTGAATTTTGAAATGGTGCAAACTAACAAAATGTGTGTTTTTTAGTGTAATTATTGTTTGTAATTTTAAAAATATATATTTGAATATAATTTTTTTATAAAATTGGCGTTATAGTTTAGATGTTAAAATGATGAAAAATGAAGTTAAATGGGACATCTCTTTTTATGCAGTAAATTTTATTATTTTCCTTTCAATTTTTTATATATTTATAACTTGAAACTCTAGTGCATGGATTTGTTTTTCCTAATTTTGATAAATAGATTTTTTATAAAAAAATATTAAAATGTGTGTATTGAAAAAACAACTATTTTCATGGGACCAAAATAGAAAATACTTATACCATCTTGACATAGAATATTTTATTTAGTGCATCATGTTTTTTTCAAAATTTAAAAATAAATTTTAATATTTTTTCTTGAAATATAATCAACTCTATAGTTTGGTATTATTGGCTTACTTTTTTTTTTAATCAGTCAAGGGCCATAGCCGATAATATTTGATATTAATATAAACAGAAAATACATAAAGTAAGATAAAATGTTTGAAAAATAAACTCTAAGCTATATAAGATTACAAAATTGCCCAAAAATTTGGAGGGCCTGAAATTCCAAAAAACTAGAAACCAAAATTGGAGAAGGCAATAAATTCCTTGAGAGAGACTATGATAAAGCTAAATATATTGCCTCCAGACCTGATAGAAAAAAAAAAGATTAAACAAAGAATGCGTTCACCTGTCTGTGGAAGAAGTTCCTGGGAGAAGGGAAGGATCAACCCCTACGAGAATAGCAGGAATTCGCTTGCCCCATTCTAATTGCTTGGTTTTGGAAAGCATTCGATCACTTCCACTGGTTCACTTCCTCCACGAGCCATGATAACCTTTGAATCTTCCTCCCAGACCAACAACCTATCGTCTGATGCAAATTCATAATAGCCATGGAAGTCTAGAAATTGTTTGATCCAATTTTCATTCATAATATTTGTATGCTTGAATAGGGCCTAGAGAAAGTTGGCATTCTATTTTATGATGAAGCTCCTAGCTTTGAAGCCTTTCTCATTCTCAAAATATAGAATTGGAAACCTTGGAGGTAGTTTTCCATTCCTGATGGTCACATTGAAATCAATCGGCAGAGCGATAGTCAAATTTTCATCTATGTTCTTGAGGATGTTATTGAGACCACCCAATAAATCATCCTTAAAAACTTTTCTGTATAAAATCTTCTTTTTTTTTTTCCTTCAATAGACCAAAATGAAGAAGGGTGGCGAGGAAGGTTGTTGGAATCTCTGTGTTGACTCTGTATTTGTGGTCTGTTCTTAGAAAAAGATTGCCCAAGATTTGCTTCACAACCCTAGATATAAAAAAATGATATTCAACCATTACTTCCTGTAATCTCTTCTTTTTTATATCTCCTAAAAACACCATTTGCCTCTTTTTTGACAGAAGATGGATTGAGGAATCCATCTTTACAGCTTTGAAGCCAAACCTGCAACCATCAAGAAATCAACTGGAAAGAACAAACCCTAGGGAAAGACAGTGAGAAGAGATGGAAGAAGGACACATAAAAGAAAGACTACTATGGAAGCTTGGAGAGGACGCAACACATAAATAACCAAGCAAGAGCATGGAATGTTAATTCCCATCAAATCTAATAAATACAGAGGCAAGTTGGTGGCTTTCTGCCAACTTAAAAGGCAAGCCTATCGGCAACAATGACTCTAAAAACACGGATATCAAAGGAGCAAAAATAATACTAATATAAGTTATCACCACCAAAAGGAAACTCTGACGAGAGTAAATGAAGGGTTGTATGACTTGACTACTGTTGTTGAAAGTGGAAGGCTGTTAATGTATTAATCTTTAGGTTAAAACTTAGTTATTTTAGGTTAATTTTAGTTTTGTTTGATTTTATTAGTTTTTGTATAGTTATAACTTATTTGTTCCATCCGACAGTTTTTGTGTAACTGTGCAAACTGTTCGCTGCCTTTATTATGCAGCAATTACTTCTTGAATTTTAATTGAAATGTGTTTCATTTTATCAATTCATTTACATTTCTGCCCTAACAGTGGTATCAGAGCGGAGAAATAAGAGCAGAGAATTCTACAGAAACAATAAATTGATTCAGGTGATATCAATTTATTTATTCTCTATTTTTAAAGGATTGAGAAGTTATTTTAAAGTTGCAGGCCTTGTAAATAGTGTTTATTTATTTTAAATTCAGAATGCAGTCTATTGTTTCATTGATTGGAGAAACTTTAACAGGAAAAGATAATTGGATGGAATGGCATAGAAAAATTGAAAACACTCTCATTTTTAATGATTTATGGTCTAAAATTTGTGATGGAAATGCACAACCTACAACACCAATTGATGCTAAAGAAAAAGAAATTTGGCAATATAAAAATTCCAAAGCTTTGGCTTTGATAAGAGCTTCTGTTAATGGAGATGTGTATCGACATATACAAGGATGCACATTTGCATGGGAAGCTCTTCACAAATTAAAAGATTTATTTGATTCTCATTCAGAATTAGAGTTTATTCAGTTACAATTAAAATTGTTTAATCTTGAATTGAAAAATGGTGATGTTATGAGTTTGGCTTCTGAAATCAGAGCTATAAAACATGATGTTGATGCTGCGGGTGGAAAAGTTGATATCTATCTCACTGCTTTCATCAAGGCACTTCTTCCAACACATTCCACTTATCTAGAGTCTCTTCAAGCAAGTAATCAATTGAAAACCATTTCATTTGATACATTGGTTGAAAAGTTAGCAGAACGTGAAAAAGCTTTTGGAAGGAAAATAGATACTACTACTGAAAATGTTTGTTTTGCTCATCAAAAAGAAAAATCTATCAATAAAATCTCTTCAAAGTATAGTTATAATGATAAAGGAAAAACTAGAGGTCAATGGAGGCAACATGATAATCAAAATGATAGGCAGTATTTATATTGTAAAAGATGTGGTAGAAAAGGTAGTCATGAAGCACATGAATGTAAGCTCTCATGGGACAAGATAGAAAGTTTTAGAGAAAATTCATTTAAACAGAAAGATAAAACAAAAATGCACAGTGATGATAAAATTTCAGAGGATAAAATTTCAGGAGCAGCCCAATTTGCTTGTGACAGTGATAGTGATCAATATGTGCTTTCTGTTTCAGATTTTACATCTAATTCCTCATGGTATGATTCTTGGATCTTAGATACTGGAGCCACACAACATATGACATTTCGGCGTGATTGTTTTGAAGAATTTCATGAAGGTGCCTATGGTCCAATTTATTTAGCAGATAAATCTAGTCTGAAACCTCTTGGAAAAGGAACTATTCGATTTAAGTTGCCTAATCTTCAAGACCTTGTGCTTCATGATGTATTATTTATTCCAGAATTACAACGAAATTTGCTATCATTAGTATTGATTCGACAAAAAGGCTATTCTATTTTCTTAAAAGATGGGCAGGTTGTTGTAAGAAAAACATCTAACAATCAAATTGTTTTCACTGGGTGTGAAGATGGAAGATTATTAAAATTAAATGGTGCATCTACTTCTAAAAATTTTGCATATCTTACTGAAGAAGAGAGTCTATCACCAAGCCTTTTATGGCATGCAAGATTGGGGCATATTAGTTATGATAGCATTCATACCATGCAAAAGAATGGTGTTGATGGTTTGCCATTTTTTTCTAAATCAATTGAAAAATGTGAAGCATGTATTCTTGCCAAACAACATAAAAATTCTTTTCCTCATTCCACCTGGAGAGCACATAGAAAATTGCAACTCATTCATTCAGATTTGTGTGGGCCTTTACCAGTAACTTCTATTGGAGGATCTAAGTACTTTATGTTGTTTATTGATGATTATAGTCGCATGACTTGGATTTATTTTTTGCAGCAAAAATCAGAGGCTTTTGACACTTTTAAAAGATTTCGTGTTATGATTGAAAATCAGGCTCAATCTCAAATTGGTACTCTTCGAACAGATAATGGTGGAGAATTTACTTCTCTAATTTTTGAGGATTATCTTTGTCAAAATGGTATTCAGCATCATCTCACTATTCCAGGCACTCCTCAACAAAACGGTGTTGTTGAAAGAATGAATAGAACTATCATGAACATGGTTCGAGCAATGTTATATTTCAAAGGTATCAAGTTATATTTTTGGGCTGAAGCAGCAAGAACAGCAGTCTATCTTCGCAATAGATCTCCATCATCTGCTCTTCACCAAACAACTCCATATGAGGTTTGGTTTGGTTATCCTCCAACTATTCGACACCTTCGAATTTTTGGGTCTATTTGCTATGCTTTGATTCCTAAAGAAAAAAGGAATAAGTTGCATCATCATAGTTATAAGTGCATTTTTTTGGGCTATTCTGAAACTTCAAAAGCCTATAGATTATATGATGAAGTTCATAAAAAGTTTTTTATTGCTCGTGATGTTGTATTTTGTGAATCTTTCAAAAGTGATACACATATTGAAAATGAGTTAAAACAGCTTGATAAATTTGCCACATCTTCTCCTTGGATAGAAAATTCTTGTGAGATTTTACACTCTGGAGGAATGAATACATGTGTAGAACCTGCATCTCAAGCTACCTCAACTCATGATGCTCCACCTCTTCATGTACCAGAAGAAGCCCCTTCTCATAGTGATGTTCTCACTAATGATGAGCCTGACTCATTACCTCCCAATGAAGATTCTAATCTACAAATAGAAACATCTATTGTCCCACAAAAATCCTCTCATAGGTGGACCAAACAAGTTCAACAAACTTTGAAAGATTTGCGACCTGATGAAATAGGTAAAACAGGTACAAGAAGTTCTTATAAAGCAAGGCTACAAGCTCAATCTAATATTTCAGATAACCTTGAGTCTATTGATGAACTCAATCTCACAATCGATTCAACACCAAATTCCTATAAAGAAGCTCATCATATTTCATTTTGGAGGCAAGCTATGCAACATGAGTATAATGCACTTTTGAATAATGGCACATGGGAGTTGGTTGATCCTCCTCTTTATTGTAAACCTATTGGTTGTAAGTGGATTTTTAGAAATAAATATAACGCTGATGGTTCACTTGATAAACACAAAGCACGCCTTGTTGCCAAAGGTTATGCTCAAAAAGAGGGCATAGACTATGATGAAACATTTGCCCCTACAGCAAAATGGACTACTATTCGTGTTTTGTTGGCTTTAGCAGCCCAAAATGGTTGGAACATCCATCACATGGATGTTAAAACTGCATTCTTGAATGGTGATCTTAAAGAAACAGTATATATGACTCAACCTGAAGGCTTTGAAGTTCCTGGCAAAGAGGACAAGGTATGCAAGCTTATAAAATCATTGTATGGTTTAAAACAAGCCCCACGAGCCTGGTATGAAAAACTTACTGAGCATCTCTTGCAGTTGAATTTTCATCACTTTGAATTTGATGATGCAACTCTTTTTGTTAAACAGATTGATGGTACTATTGTCTATCTTATTGTTTATGTGGATGATTTATTTATCACTGGAACTAGTGAGGCTAATATTCAAAATGTAAAAGAAGGATTGCAGCAAGGTTTTGATATGACTGATTTGGGTCATCTTCATTACTATTTGGGAATTGAGGTGATTCAAAACCCCCAATCTATCTTCATCAGTCAACAAAAATATATTGGTGATCTTCTCAAAAAGTTTGGTATGGCTGATTGCAAGCCTCTCAGCACTCCTATGGAGCAAAATCTCAAACTTTCATCTAATGATTCCTCTGATTTGGTTGATGCAACTTCTTATAGGCAACTAGTTGGCAGTTTGATTTATGCTACAACTACTCGACCTGATATTTCTTTTTCTGTTGGAGTTCTGTCACGATTTATGCAACAACCTAGAGAAACTCATTGGTTCGCAGCCAAACGGGTTCTTCGATATCTACAGGGCACTCAAAACTATGGGCTTAAGTACTCCAAGATATCAAAATTTTCTTTGCTTAGTTATTCAGATTCAGATTATGCAGGTGATATGGATGATGGAAAATCTACATCTGGTTACTTAATGTCTCTTGGTTTTGCTGTAATCTCTTGGAAATCTAAAAAACAACCAGTCCCAGCTCTCTCTTCTGCAGAAGCAGAATATTTAGCAGCATCTGAGGCAACTAGAGAAATCTTATGGCTTCGAAGAATTCTTGCAGATTTGCAGGCATCACAAGCTTCTTCCACACCACTCTTTATTGACAATCAATCTACTATAAAAATGGCTAAGAACCCAGTGTTTCATGATCGTACCAAACATATCAACACCAAGTTTCATTTTATTCGGCACTATGTGAAAGATGGCAGTATCTCCCCTCAATATTGTGCTACTACAGACCAACCTGCAGATATCCTTACCAAAGCATTGGGTCGTGTTAAGTTTGAAAAATTTCGTGAAATGATTGGTTTAACTCCTTCAGATTAAGGGGGAGATGTTAATGTATTAATCTTTAGGTTAAAACTTAGTTATTTTAGGTTAATTTTAGTTTTGTTTGATTTTATTAGTTTTTGTATAGTTATAACTTATTTGTTCCATCCGACAGTTTTTGTGTAACTGTGCAAACTGTTCGCTGCCTTTATTATGCAGCAATTACTTCTTGAATTTTAATTGAAATGTGTTTCATTTTATCAATTCATTTACATTTCTGCCCTAACAGAAGGCAACTCACCAAAGAGTAAATACTGTCTACTATTGAAAGCAAGTTTAAAATTGACTTGCTAACTGAATTCGTTCCCATTACAAACCTTCACCTATCAACAAAAGGTAGGAAAACATTTAAAAGAATCCACCCTCGTTATTTTGACTTTCTGTCATATCACCTTAGAGCATAATCCATTTATGTCTACCTTGAATGCAAAGTATTTGTTTCAAGATGTCCATTGGCTTCTAGAATTAATGTCTAGTTGGATTTGAATTACAAATTGGAGATCATCCTTACAAAACAGTCGTTGAGGTCAGAGTCTCCAAGATTCCTCCCAATATTGTTAAAATTTCTTTGGAATTGAATTCAAATATTGAAGAGAAGGGGAATGTTAACGCCCACAGGGGATTGGTTAACATCTGAGGACATTATGATAGACTTCTCATTATATCCATCTGCTCCTTTATTGGCTAAAAGATCTACCGATTTATTGACTTCTGTGTAAATGTGATTGATTGTGAAAGATTCAAAACCTTTGAGTAAATTTGTTGCTCTACTCAGGAATGAATTTAGTCTCCAATTTGGAGTGTAGCCAGATCTAAGAGAATTGATTATAATTTTTGAGTCTCCTTCGATTTGTATCTTTTTGAGACAAAGTTCCCTACAAATTGAAAGGCCTTTAATAGCAAGTTGAATTTCTGCCACATTATTTGTATCCTTTGATAGTGATTTTGCTTGCTTGGCTACAATTAGACCATCTGAGGAGTGAATAATACAACCTACGCCTGAGACCCCTGGATTTCCTCTGGAACCCCATCAAAATTTAGTTTATACCAACCAACCTTCGGTGGGGACCATTCTACCTTCTTTCTTAAATTTGTTGACTCTTCACCCCCCTTCCCAACAAAGGGAGGAATCTTCAAACCATACCAGTTTTCTCTCATCTTGCTATCCCAACAAGAAAATTGAGTATTTCTCGAAAATTGGGTTAAAAAACCATTGTTTAATACCTCCACAATGGCAGCTTCCAATTTGTTAATTATACTTTCCCATGGTAATTTCTCACCTCTAAAATTTCTTCTATTCCTTTCCTTCCATAAATCCCAAATAGTTATTGAAGGGGAAGAAATCCATAGTGAATGGAATAGACTTGAAGAGTAAAGATTAGGCTAGATTTTTAAAAGACTCAAGATGTCATTTGGCAAAGCAGAAAACCAACCTAATTTAGCACAAAGCCATTGCCAACACTTCGAGGCAAAGGGACATGACAAAAAGATATGATTGATAGATTCTTCCTCCAACTTGCATAGAATGCATTTTGAAGGCCTTGAGAACCCAATCTTTCTGAACCACTCCGTTGTTAGGATTCTTCCTTGTAATGTTGCCCATGCAAAATACCTAGATTTAGGAAGACATCTTTTATCCCAACATAGAGAAACAAGGATCTCAGTTCTTTCAAAATGCTTCTTTTGGACTATTACTTTGTAGCCATCCCTTGAATTGTAATTCCCTATATTTGCCCCTAGCCAAATGGTTACATCCGAGCCAACTTTGATTACTAAAGATCTATGCTTTAGGATATCCTTAAGGGCATTAATTTCGTCCTTGTCTGATGGTAATTCTTCAAAGTTTGTCCACTTCCAACCTAAGGATAGATTCTCCACATCCTTTTCAATATAGTCTTTGACAAAGAGACCCCGCCTATTTTCAGCAATAGATTTAAGGTTGATCTGGCCCATCTCCGAGTCTAGAGCCAAATAACCTCCCCATGAATTTGACCAAAACATAGCTTTGCCCCCATCTTTCACATTCCATGAAATATTTTCTGATATGAGATTTCTGCAATTCAAGATAAAGTTCCAAACCCTTGATCCTTTTGGAGGGTTAAGAGTTTTGAAAATTCCTTGTTTACTCATATCATCCAAATATTTTCCTTTAAGGATTTTAACCCATTTCCAATTAGGATTGCTATAAATTTTACAAATTAGCTTCACTCTTAAATCTTTATACTACCATAATTGATTTCTCAGACCATTCCCCTCACAATATTTGGGTTTACAAACTTTATCCCATGCTATCAAAGCCAATTTCCTTTTTTCAGCCACTCCTTGCCAAAAGAAGGATCTCATTTCTTTACTAGTTTTGTGTTCACTCCAATTGAAAGGGATAAACAAGACATAAGATATATTGGAATAATAGAGAGGATTGTCATCAGCATGATAATTCTATCTGCCCAAGAGAGCCATTTTGATTTCCAGGACTCCATTTTCTTGTCCATCCTTTCACCCATCGGATCCCAGACTTTGGAGGTTCTAATATTTTTGTCTAAGGGTAAACCTAGGTAGATGCAAGGAAGTTTCCCTTCTTTAAAATTGAGGAGAGAAAGGATTTGAGCCTCTATATTATTTTTTACATTGAATAAGAAAATCTCTGACTTTAATTTATTTACCAATTGTCCTAAAGCTAAAGCATATATCCTTTGAATTTTCTTGAAATAGATTGCTTCTCTTCTTTCTGCTTTACCAAATAACATTGTATCATCTGCAAGTTGTTGATGAGTAACTGCCTCTACTGCATTGGTAATCCTTATAACTCTAATCAATATGTCCTACTGGTATTTAAGAAAATATATGCCCATAGATTCAGCAAGGATGATGAAGAGGACTTGGGTGAGATTGGATCTCCCTGTCAAATTCCTCTAGATGATTCAAAGAAGCCTTGAGGAGAACCATTAACTGAGACTGAAAACCGTGGAGTAGAGATATAGTAAAAAATTAAATTGATCCACTTTTTTGAGAATCCAAAGGCCTCTAACCATTTGCATAAGAACCTCCAATCTACTTTGTCATATGCCTTACTGATATCAATTTTGATCAACATACTAGGATGTTTGCGTTGGCAACAACAATGAAGGAAAATTGAGAGGGGGGTGAATCAATTTTCACCAAACTTAAGCAAATTAACCACAACTTCAGATCTGATCATTAACAACAAGAACAAAGATAAACAACACACATAAGACCAACCACCTTGCTGAAGCCATAGGCGCCTTCCAAACTTTGCAAATTGCTAAGCAACTTCGATGCAAGAAGGCGTGGATTGAGGGAGATTCGAATAATATTATTCAATGTAAGGGGAAAAGTTCACCTTCGTGGAT
Organism: Cryptomeria japonica; assembly: GCF_030272615.1. Lineage (NCBI taxonomy): Eukaryota > Viridiplantae > Streptophyta > Pinopsida > Cupressales > Cupressaceae > Cryptomeria > Cryptomeria japonica. The sequence continues at coordinate 156,263,830 of NC_081410.1, forward strand.
GATTGAAAATATTATTAATGCCTCCAAGAATATAATCAATACTTTCAAGGAGTTTTATATTTCTCATTACTATAGAGAAGGTAATTGTGTAGTGGACTATTTAGCTAACACAGGGGTTAGAATTAACACTAGGAAGGTGTGGTTTAATGAAGAGACATTAGATTTTGAGGTTCGGTCACTCCTTATGCACGAACGAACACATGACAAATATGAGGAGATCCCTACTATTTTCGATGATGAAAGCTATTAATTTTGTCATCATTTTATGGCAAGCATTTGGGTTGGCTGCCTTAAGTTGCTATTATTACTGCCAGACTTCGCATGCTTTATGGGCATTATTTGATTTTGAAGCCATTGTCGGTTTTTCTGCTACAAACCTTGTTCTTCTGAAGTTGGTTGTCTCTGAGCTGAGTTTTAATACTATGGGGAGTCAGCGGCGTCGGGTGGAACCTCCTAACTATGCTAATTGGAAGAACAATCCTACCATTTGGCATAGATTACAGAAGGGGGGTGTGGTGACTTTTTTGGAGAAGTTGTGTGGGCACAACCAGAGTGCTATGAGACAATTTGTGAAGGGATGGAAGGATGGTAAGGTGCATCTATTTGGTATGGTGACTGAGATTAATGAAGATCTTATTGCTAAAGTGACGAGGATGTCTATGGAGGGGATTAAGTTTTATAGAGATAGAAAAATCTTTGATGTTGTTGTGAAGAGATTCCCCAAGAAGGAGAAGGAACGAGAACGCCTAGTGATAGCCAATAAGACCTATTTTGAGCCGAAGTAGATTACAGCCATATGGCGAGGGCTTTTGAAGGTGATTATGGAGTTCTTCACTCTGGATGACAGGTTCACAAAAATTTATGGGTATCACTTTGTGTTCCTTAACCATTTCCGTCATAATGAGAAAATGTTGTTCCCTTTTTATTTGATGTCTTCTTTGAATGCAAGTATTGCCGATTTCAAGGAAAACCCCCATGTTAATCTTGTTTTACACCAAGGGTTAATTGCTCTAATTTTTTAGCATTTGAAAGCTAGGGCTTCTGAAAACCCCAGTAAGCCATCCCATGTTTATGCTCAAAATATTGATAGTAGTGAGGAATTGGAGTCAGAAGGATGGGAAACTAATAGTGATGATGGGGATTATGCCCCTCATTCTAGCAAAAAGGCCAAAACTGGGGCAAAGATGGTTGTTGTGGGTGTGAGTATGGGTTCCCCTGGTGCTGGTGAGGAAGGCTAGAGTAAACGCCCTAAGGGTAAATTTTTAAAAGCCACTTTGAAGGTTTATATTAGCTCTGATGACCAGGATTCCATGGACCAAACTCAAAATGTTGAGGTGTCATCTTCATCTCATGGTGCGGAGCAAAATTCTCAGGATTTGGTGGATTTTTTCCCTTGGGATTTTCATCCTAAATAGGAGATACCATTTGATATGCTTAATGTCGCCAAATACTGCTCTTTGGAGGTTTTTCGTCTTTTCATATGGGTTTTCTATGAAATCAAAAATATCAATCTTAAGCAGTGGTCTTTATCTTCCAAGATTGAAGTTATGCGAGCTAATGCTAAAAATTTGTTGCATAGTACTGTGAGAGCTCACCTTGTCGATGTTGGTAAAGAGATGGTTGAGGGTACTTCAACTGGTGATTGCAGATTGTTTGGCCAAGAATATGGAAGCTACTTAACGTGTTAAGGAAATATATGACAAAAAAATTATGGATATGGAGGCCAGAATTGCCAAGTGTGAGACTACCCTTAGGGGAATTATGGAAACTAGTCAGAACATTGTGAAGGCTTCTGTAGATACTATGTCTACCATGGTCAGCAAGCTGGAGAAATCTCACATGGACAGGGTTGTTGTGGATATGGATAAGGAGATGGTTGTTGGTGCTGAAGATTTGGGTCATCCAGGAAAGTGCACTCGTGCCAATATGAAGAAGAAAGCCATTGAGCTACCTCGGGACATTTTGGACTTGAAGAATGTTGCCAAGAAGAAGCACCATCTTAGTGCTAATGTTGAGAAGAACCTTAAAAATCTAGGTTAATCCTTATTCTATTGTTGGTTTTGTGCTGTAATTTTGCTGCCCTTTTGTTGTTTTTGTGGGCTGAGCAGTATTTTGTTTGTCTTTTGTTGTCTCTCAGTCCTATTTGGTTATTTTGGCTATAATTTTGTTATGACTGGACTCTACTTGATCTATCTTTTATAATCTTTTATAAAGGGTTTCAGGTCCCTTTAAAACCTGTTTTTCCCGTAATAAAAAACACAGATTTTGACATGGAAAACCTGGTTAAGGGAAAAACGACAGTGGGAACCTACCCACAATATGATGATACTCTAAAGTAGTATATGTAAATATTACAATGGGGAATGCACATGTATTTAGGCACACTGCCAAGAGCTCACTTCTCCAAACAACAAAGGGATACAACCGAAGGAAGGAAGGCTCATTGCCTTACAAAGATCAGACACCAATCTGGATTACATGAACTGAACAAATAGCATCTTCATATGCTTGATCACAGTTCCGGTTAAGCACACAGTCTGCTCTTCAACTCTCTTCTTCACTTCGTCACTCTTCCAAAAGATCAAATGCTTGTTCGCACATACAACACCCTCAAAGAACATAGGCTTACAACTTACATGATTATTACACTTATTTATACATATTATCAACCTTTATTTCAAGGTCGGTTCAACTTATAAGATCTAATTGCAAAATTACATCACATGATACATAAATCAATATGCAGACCAATACAATGTCAGAAAGGACATAGCATGGACCTAAATCAAAACTTGAAGCATGCAACACCACTGAATATCTTGCCAAGATCATCCGCAACATGCAAGAATCATCGAGTCGGCCAGAAAGTCGTATAACACGAAGAATACCACCGAACCAAGAAAATCTTCAATAACGCACACAACGATCAATGCGGACCAGCAACACGGATATAACACGATCTAGAAACATCAGCAAGCAACGTGAATTCCATTGCAACAATTGCAACAACTCGGATTACTAGAATTATCATCATCTCTTGACATAAGCTCAAGAACACCAACATAACTTACTGACAATCTGAAATATACGCTTGTGAAGTTTCAAATCATGAACCACTTGTACTGAGGACACACATGAACATCCCAAACACTCTCCCAAATCTCCTCAACATAATGAATCAATTTTGGAGCAATACAAACTAAAAATCACAACTCTGCAATACAGAACAAACAGAAAAACCAGTCATCACACCAGACCTCATAACTTGATCAAATCACCTTCCGGAGCACTAAAACTCATGTTGAATCAACTGAATATACTTATCTCTGAATCCTTAAATCCGCATCAACATATTTGCTATATACCAACCAAACCAACTTTCTACAACACTGAATCACAAGAACACAGGAATATGTTGACATCAATGACAACAACACATTCCAACAACTCTAATATCCAATAGTTTGTTGATTTGCAAAGAATAAACTGCTTCTTGGGCTATGATGACTCCATCCATAATGGATCTCCATGGGACAAAACCAGTTTGTTCTTCTAAGATTACTAAAGGTAAGACCAGCTTCAGTTTGTTTGCTAGAACTTTTGAAAGGATCTTATAAATGGTATTGCAGAGGAAAATAGGTCTAAATTCCTCAAATTCTAAGAACTTATCTTTCTTAGAGACCAATATAATAAAAGTATTATTGATCTCTTTCAGAAACCTTCTTGAATTTCTAGCTACCTCTAAGGCTTCAGTAAGCTCATTTCCTAAGATAGGCTGACATTTTTGGAAGAAACAAGTCTAGGTGAAGTTGTTTTAAAACTTTCTCTACTTCCTGAGAATAAATTTTTTGGTTTAACTTTGAGTTATCTTCTTCTAATATGATATTTGGGATGTTTCTTGAAAATTCCTTCTAAGATTCTAAATCTGATCCTTCCCAATTATTAAGAATGTCTGTAAAGAAAACCACTGATTTTTTTAAAATTTCCTCCAAATCTTCAATCATAATGTCTTCTTCATCTTTAATTCTCAAAATTTTATTAAAGGCTCTCCTTTGTTTAGTGCTATTATGAAAGAATTTAGATTTTTTGTCACCTTCTGAGAGTCAAACATCTCTTGATTTTTTCCTCCAAAAAATTTCCTCCTTTGCTAGAATCTCTTCGTGGAGCTGAAGCAGTTCCTTCTCCTTCAAAAATCTTTCTTGATCCATATTGCAATCTAATACCTCTAAATTCAATTTCTCTATTTCTCTTTCAACTTTGAGATTTTTATGAAATATGTTTAAACTTTTTTCTCTATTCCAGGTGAGAAGGTTTTGTTTAATCTTCTTCATTTTTTATACAAAGCAAAAGAGCTTGGAACCTTCAAATCTCTCTTCATTCCACCATTTATCCATCAAAGAAACAAATTCTTGATCCCTCATCCACATTTTTTCAAATTTAAAGGGGCAATTGATGGGCTTCTTATCTTTGGTAATAAATAACTGAATTGGATAGTGATTTGATCTAGAAACTGGCATTATAGATGTTTTTAGTTGAAAAGATACTTTGGAAATATCCCCTTTAAAAAAGAATCTCTAATTTCTCGGCTATATAACTGAAACCCAATCTTTTTTTGTTCCACGTAAATACCCCATTGTTAGTAACTATATCTAGTAAATTATTCTTGACAACCCAATCTCTAAAGTCAATTTGGGATTGTGATTCCTTTTGAATGCCTCCATATTTCTGTGAGAGATGAAGAACCGCATTAAAATCCCCTCCTAACACCACATTTTGCTGGGGATTATTTCGCATTAGTCTTTCTAGATCTTTCCATAAAGCCAGTTTCATGTTGTTTTGAATTGGTCCATAAATATTGAAGATTGAATTCTTGATGTCTTCCTGAAAGTTTGAGAGTAACCCTATTATCCAGTTTTTATCTGATCATTGATGCAAGTATGATATTTTACTTGGGTTCCACAGTATGGCCAACCCACCAACAATCCCTATTGCCTCTACCAATTCCACTTCCTAGTAGCCCAATTTCTTAGTGAAAGAAACATATGATCTTTATTTAGTTTGGTTTCTTGAAGAAAGACTGCCATTGGTTTGGACATTTTTATACAACCTCTGACTAGATGTTGCTTTGTGGGGGCATTCATGCCCTTGAGATTCCATGATATTATTTTCCTAATTTTAGAGATGGGGGATTCTCCTTTCCTTTTCTCCAAAGGTTTGTTATTTTTTTGCTGAATCTTGTCTCCCCCGTCTAAAGATCTTATGACTCCAAAGGATTTCCTACCTCTTCTACCCTTTGGAGACTATTCACACGTTGGTTTTTGTTTTATAGAAGGTTTCTCTAAGATACCAATTTATAATTCCTTTTTTTTAGGACTTTATTTGCCTCCGCTATTTCAGGATTATTTATAGTTGGAACATTCTCTTCCTCTATAGAATCGTCCATATTCAACATTTTCTTAATTAATTCTTGTATTTGTGACCAAGAATCTTCTGATTCACCAATTTGAGGTAATGACATACCTAAAAAGTCACAAACTACTACCAATTCTCTAGTTAGAGGAGAAGGAGGGGTATGGTCTTTAACTTCAAAATCTAGGGTAGGAGAGGGGCACTGCAAGGGATATTAAGCATCAAGGATATCTGAGAAAATTGGAAAATATCAACCTAGCCTAACATAGTCTAAGATATGGATTACAGGAATGGTTGATAGTTTCTTTGAAGCCATAGATGGGGAACTTGTTAGATAGTTCAGATAACCGGAAGACAACTAAGGGGGGGGGTGAATCAATTGTCACTGATTACAGGAACATTCAACAATTAAACTTTAATACCAGAACCCAAAACAATAATATCGGAATAGCAATTAATCCAATTAAGCATAAACAATAATCACAGAATAAAAGCCATCCACACATCACCAACATTTGTACGTGGAAAACCCGGTAAAGGGAAAAACCATGGTGGGAAGCCTACCCACAGCCAGATAATACTTTTGTAGTAAGTATGTGAATTACAATGAAGGTGCCTACACTTGCAGGAAGGCCAATAGCCTAGAGCACACTGCTTATCACAAAAGGAGTCTCACTAACTACAGATAAATCCAGACTACAATCTAGAGAAGTGTTGAACAGCAAAAGATAGCATCTCCTATGCTTGAGTACAGTTCTGGTTAAGCTCAATACCGGAGGACTAAATCCTCTTACATAAACCCAATTCGATCTCCAATGATCGAACAAATCCTCTGCTTGAATGATATTACATTATTCACACATTACATTCCTTGACCATGACCTTTTTCATTAACCATTATGATCTACAATGAGATCTTACATTTATATATACAAATCCTCAACCATAAACAATCAGGTCAGCCACTAGACAATAAACTAATTACATAATTACAAACCATGTCGGCCTTATACCAATCAAGTAATATCAACACATAAGACATCCCAAAAATACATCAATAGGTCCTATCCACATGTTACATTAAAGTCGATCCATAACCTAGATCAACCGAGACCAAGTATAGGTCCACATGCTTCAGCAATGATCTCCAACCACCAAGTCTCAAACATGACCACCAATAGCATCCTGAAACTCCATCAGATGCTGCACCAACACCACTTATGCAATTCATCAAAGATCTCCATCAAAAGCTTTGCCGGCGAAACCCTCGCCGGAACCAGAAACCAAGCTTCTAAGCAAGCAGGATAGCATCCAATCACCAGACCGAAACCAACTGACCAAATATGAGTATTAGTATCATGAACAAGCCAATTCCATCACCAGACTTTACCGGAGCCTATCGGATCATACTGGATCCAAGTTAACCAGAAACCACTTAACCTACCGAGACCAGAAGGGTGTCGGTAAAGCATCCAAATAGCTAGTGTTGACATCAATGACAAAACATCAATGCAACACATAATCAATTCCACCAAATGACCAACAATCTCTCCCTTTGGCATTGATGGCAACACTAGATGTGAAAAACATCTAACTACCAAGAAATGCCAAACAAGTCTCCCCCTATGGAAGACAACCAACAATCACCTGCATGTAGCTCTGAATATGAATATCTCTCCCCGTTTGACTTTTACTTGTTCACATCAATATCACTCCCCCTTTGACATCAATGCCAGAAATCTGACAGAAATATCAAAGCAAAAACATAAGCCACTGAATCTCAAAGCTGACTACTCCCCCTGAGCAGTAGCATCCCACATTAGTGTTAAAATGAATAGTATCTCAGATAATGTATGTTAGACTGATTCCAAACCGCATCAATCAAGTCTCTACCGGAGGGGTAGAAACCCCCAATCTGTCTCTCAAGTACTTAAATCAATCCTTGGATAACAGTTTAGTGAAAATGTCTGCAATCTACTCTTTAGTGTTCACATAAACTAGTCTAACTTCATTTGCTTCCACCTTCTTCTTCAAAAAGTTATATTTGATAGATATGTGCTTTGTCTTAGAATGAAATACCAAATTCTTTGATATATCAATAGCAGCAGAGTTATCGTAGTGAATAATTACTGGTGCGTCACAATCCATCTTTATATCCTTCAACATTTGCTTCATCCATAAAACTTGTGTACAATTGGTAGCAACAACAACATACTCAGCTTTAGCGGTAGATATAGAATTACATGACTGTTTCTTGTTGATCCATGAAACCAACTTCTTTCCAAGGAAGAAAGCTCCACCGGAAGTACTTTTTCGGTCATCAACATCTCCAGCCCAATCAGTGTATATGCACATAAAGTGAAGTTATCATCCTTAGGGTACCACAAGCCATATTCTGATGTACTCTGTTGAATGTATAAACCGTTGTACTCTGTTGAATGTATAAACCGTTGTACAATGGTTTATAAGGTGTCTTACTGGTTTCTCCTTTGATATGTACTATGTTGAATGTATAAACTGTTGTACTCGCTACTTCTCTCCAGTAGATATGAGGTAAATTAGCTTCCATCATCATTGTTATAGCAACATCCAAGATAGTTATGTTTTTTCTTTTCCATAACTCCATTCTGCTGAGGTGTTTGGGGAGCAAAAAATTGTCTTCTTATACCATGCGTGTCACAAAAGTTATTAAACTCACCGGATGTGAATTATCCACCATGATCTGATCTCAAACATTTAATCTTCAATCCTGTCTCAGTTTCGACCTTAGCCTTAAAGATTTTAAACTTTTCAAATGCCTCATATTTTTCTCTCAAAAAAGTAACCCACATCATTCTAGAATAATCATTAAGGATTAGCATGAAATATCTATCACCATGAAAACTTTAAACTCTAGCAGAACCACACAAATCAGTATGAATAAGATCAAGAACATTATTTTATTTATCTTGTATACTCCTAAAAAAGGTTCTGACATGTTTACCCATTTGCCATTCTTTACATACCGGATTATAGGGCTTCATAATCTTAGGTATATCCCTAACTGCCTTAGTTGAACTGATCTTCACAATGCAATCAAAATTCACATGACAAGACCTTTTATGCCATAGCCAACTTTCATCAATCTGTGCAATCAAACATGTCTTCTCACCGAAGTTCAAATGAAATATATTACCTTTTGTCTGTGTACCGGTTGCAATCTCCAAGCCAAATCTGTTAATGATTTTGCATTTTCCATCCTTGAGCTGTAGTTGAAATCCCTTATCTACCAATTGTCCTACACTCAAAAGATTATGATTCAAACCTTCAACATAATAAACATTTTCAGTATTGTTCTTACCATTCAATGATATAGTTCCTTTCCCTTTGATCATACATGCCTTGTCATCTCCAAATCTAATTAGTCCACCATCAAATTCTTTCAAAGATAGAAACTTCCCTTAATCTCCAGTCATATGATGTGAACAACCACTGTCAATTACCCATTCATCCTTGTCTTCAATTTTAGAAGCAAGTGCCTTCTCAGGTACATTCTCTTCCAGTGCCGAATCATCTTCCTTGATAGCCAAGAATACTCATTCCTTCCCATTTATGGATCCACTAGTAGAGTCTTCTGTCGGTTCATCATCTGAATCAGTAATGCCTTCCTCATCCGCTATGTAGCATGATTTGTCTCTATTTTTCTTGTATTTATACTTGTTCTGATATCCATGGTTAGGCTTAAATGATCTTTTAACTCTTTCTTCAAATCTTGAATTTCTTTTAGGACATCTAGATGCAAAATGACCAATCTTATTACATGCAAAACATTTAAAAGGTGTTTTTCCTTCATACTTACTTCCTACCAATCCTTTTGGTACTCTTCTAGCAAATAGTGCTTCAAGTTTCTCTAACTCATCACCTTATCTCCTCATATCTTCTAATTCTTTTGCATATAAAGCTTTCCAATCTTGCTTACCGGTTGCAGATGTAGATGCATGAAAAGCAGGTTCAGTCTTCACAGCTCCATAAGGTCCAAATTCCTCAAGTTCAAAAGCAGATAGTTTCCCAACCAAGGTATCTTTGTTGACAGATGTATTAGCCATTGTTCTCAACTCATTAATAGTAGTAGCCTTCATTTTGTAATCTGGTGGTAGGGCTCTTAGGACTTTAGAAACAATTTCATCTTCGCTCAAAGTTCCACCACAACATTGAATTCCCATAGCAATCTCATTTACCCTTTCCATGAATGCAATAATCCTTTCATCTTCTTCCATCTTCAGGTTTTCATATCTCACCCAGTAACCATCAATTTTAGAAATATTCACTATAGGGTCACCTTCATTAAGAGTCTCCAATTTATCCCATATAGCCTTTCCAGATGATTTGTCTGTTAATCCCATTATTTGTTGATCAGAAAGTGCACACAAGAGGGCTTCTCTTTCTCTACAATCATTCTCAAGCTCCTTGTCCAGGTTTGTCAGGGGAGGATTTCCAGATCCTGGATTATAGGGTATGACACCATTCTGTGTGATCTCCCAAATCTCCTTGCCAAGACATCTCAGATGAGTCTCCATCCTAATCTTCTATACTATGTAATTTTTTCCATCAAGCCTCGGAATATCCCTTCAAAAGATACCTCCAGAAGAACTAAATGAACTTGAGCTGTTAGTCGCCATAGGATATTCCTCAAGTGGTTAAGCTTTCTGCAAAGAGGACCAAAGCTCTGATACCAATTGTTAAACAATTCAGATAACCGGAAGACAACTGAGAGGGGGGGTGAATCAGTTATCACAGATTATAGTAACATTCAACAATTAAACTTTAATACCGAAACCCAAAACAATAATACTAAAATAGTAGTTAATCCAATTAAGCATAAACAATAATCACAAAATAAAAGCCATCCACACAATGTACCAAGATTTGTACATGGAAAACCCAGTAAAGGGAAAAACCACGGTGGGAAGCCTACCCACAATCAGATAATACTTCTGCAGTAAGTATGTTAATTACAATGAAGGTTCCTACACTTTTAGGAAGGCCAATAGCCTAGAGCACATTTCTCATCAAAAAAGGAGTCTCACTAACTACATATAAATGCAGACTACAATCCAGAGAAGTGTTGAACTGCAAAAGCTAGCATCTCCTATGCCTGAGTACAGTTCCGGTTAATCTCAATACTGGAGGACTAAATCCTCTTACATAAACCCAATTCGATCTGCAATGCTCGACCAACTCCTCTACCTGAATGATATTACATTATTCGCACATTACATTCCTTGACCATGACCTTTTTCATTAACTGTTATGATCTACAATGAGATCTTACATCTATATATACAAACCCCCGACCATAAACAATTAGGTCAGCCACCAGATAATAAACTAATTACATAATTATAAACCATGTCGATCTTAGACCAAACAAGTAATATCAACACATAAGACATGCCAGAAATACATCAATAGGTCCTATCCACACGTTACATTAAATTTTGTCCATAACCTAGATCAACCGGGACCAAGTATAGGTCCACACACTTCAGCAATGATCTCCAACCACCAAGTCTCAAACATTATAACCAACAACATCTTGAAATGCCATCAAAAGTTGCACCAACACCACTTATGCAATTGATCAAAGATCTTCATCAAAATCTTTGTCGGTGAAACCCTCGTCAGAACTAGAAACAAAGCTTCTAAGAAAGCATGATAGCATCCAATCACTAGACCGAAACCAACTGACCAAATATGATTATTAGTATCATGAACAAGCCAATTCCATCACCAGACTATACCAGAGCCTGTCAGTCATACCGGATCCAAGTTAACCAGAAACCACTTAACATACCGAGACCAGAAGGGTGACAGTAAAGCATCCAAACAGCTAGTGTTGACATCAATGACAAAACATCAATGCAACACATAATCAATTCTACCAAATGGCCAACAGAACCTTTCAATTTTTGTTTCCCCATTAGTCTCAAAGATCTTCTTTTTTCCATTTTCAAACTTAAAATCTTTGAAGGAAATTGTTTGTGCTCCCTTTAGACTTTTCTCTCAAGTGCTTGGAGCTACCTAGAGGCCTTCCTCTTTTTTATTTTGGTGGGGTGTAGAACTCTGGGACCCTCGGGTGGATGTTAATCTCAGATTCTTGGGAGATAATTGGAGAGATTGTTGAGCTCTTTTAACTATCTTTATCCAAATCTATCCATAGTAGAGGGATATTATTTTTCAGTGAGAAGAGGTGCCAGATAAAGGAGGAGATTTATCTTCTTGCCTCTTCCTTGTTTATTCTATATGAGGGCTCTCCATCATTTTAAAATTGATTCAATCTTGAGACTAGGAGATATTCATTAAACTCTGATAAATTTCTTTCCTCATTCAAATCAACACACCGAGTATCTAAGGATTCCATTAATCGAGGTTTGAAATGAAAATATTTTTGGATGTGGTCCCAGTTTTGACTAAATCTTAGTGCCTTATAGAAACCAACTAACATTTTAACCACATTTAACCACCAAACCTCTGGAGCTAGTACTAAGGATGAAACAAAACTTTCTAGTTATCTAAGATTAAATGAAAAGAAAGGGGTTCATCAGAAGACTTGTTGTTTGTTTGTATTAGTAATGGAGGCCCTTTGTTATTTTGTGGAAGTTCACTGCACTCAATTTGAGGAGAAAAATTCCGAGTCTCTCCAATATCATCCTTATTTATCTCAAGGTCTTAATTTATAACTTGGTCTTCTATTTCCTCAATGATCTTATCCTAAATATCTACCATCCACTCCTGAAACAGGCTTTCTAGATCCTGAGGAGAAGCCTTCCATCCATGAGAGCCCATATTACCCACAATAACCTCATTTTCCAAGAGTTGTTGATCGCAAGAAAGAATCTCTGGAAAGAGGTCTGAAATCAAAGGCCTATCTTCAGAAAACAAATAATGGGAGGAGAAACCATTGTCCTTAATTCTTGAGACAGAGGATGCAGAATTTTGAATAGGCTCAGAGTCTAGATAGGAGAAACAAAAATGGTTTGTGAGATGACAATTCTCACAAACCAAGTCTAGTTCTTCAAAAAACAACTTTTGGGACCAACAACCATTTTTAGAGGAGATGTTAAGATGATAAGGAAGACTCTTTGTTGTGTCCATGAGCTAACACATTTTAATTGGGAGATTAGGATTTTTGAAGAAATTTAAATCTAGTTTGAAAAAGATGCCCAATGAGTTTCCTAAGATCTCTAAGATCTCTAGTTCTTTATATTCTGGACAAAGATGTTGGAGATGAATCCAGAAAGGAACAATCTTAATAAAATTAGAGAAAGGATTAAAATTGGGATTCCACATTTGCATTTACAAACTGGACGAATTATAGCTCCATGATTTAATTCTTAAACTCTATTTCTATATTCCTTCTTAAACTCTATTTCTATATTCCTTTGAGTTAAACAAGGTAATGAAGGAACCATTACCATTATCAATCAAAAAAGCATCATTTACTCCCTCCCAATGTTTAGAAACCCATTGAAATAAATGCTTTTTTCAATAGATCTTTTTCAGAACTTACAGATTATAGCCTTTTGACAGAATTCTCCAATCTAAGGGGAGAGGGTACTCTCTAAGAGGGTGACATTCACCGTCGGTTCATTATCTCTCCTTTGCCGACTTCAATCCAGATCTTCATCCTTACCCTCATTTTCTATTTGTATTTCTGAAGATGAAACCTCACATACTTTATCTTCCAAACTTAGTCCTTTTTCCTCTGATTTGATCTCTTCTTCTTCTTGGGATGCAATAGTTTGTTCCCTCTCCACATCAATGTAAGAATTCATATCATAACCAATTTGGCTTTATTTGACTAACCCCCTTACCATTGGATAGAAGAGATTAGCACTCCTAAATACCTGGTTGGGTTGGTTTTGAATATATAGTTACTAGACTAGTTTTGGCTATCAACCAAAAACCTATCCTTTTTTCTGCTCGAATTGACTTTTGAGACTAGAATGTCTCCCATGAATTTTAATGCCTCTTATAAAGTGATTCACCATAAGAAATTGATCAGGGGATGGGAATATTATTTGGAAAAGAAGGAAAGAAGGGGAAAAGGGCGTTCCTATACAATATTGCAAGATCAAAATGAGAGAAGGGCTTAACAGAATGGTTGGTGTACCTTTTCCTAAATGGGATTTGAGAACTTAGAATCTTGTTTATAGAAGATACTATTTGGCAATACTCCTAGGTCCAAACCTTCTTTGGCAGTGGCAGATTTATCGGCTTCCCAGAGTACCCAAGAGGGAAGATCGGGATGTTGTTTGGGAATGAGCGAAAGCCATTGCTCACAGAGGTTTCAATTGACGAGAATGTATAGGTTTCAACTGCATGAAACATTTGAGATTTTTCCTCTCCACTATTCTCCACCCTTCATCATTTGACTCTAAGAATCTGGTTCTCCATTGAGCCATTTTTTGACCCTATTCATATAAATCTTAGTTCTAATACACTTTTTGATTGTATTATTGGCTTAATTTTAATAAAAATAAAATATTATATATAAATAATAATCAAACTATTAAAAATAGATATTTTAATATTACGCTTATAGAATTACAAAAGATTATTTTTATATACTGTTTAAAGTGTTATTTGCATAAGTAGGAATTGTTCAAACGTCAATTATTCAATTTTTTTTGGTAAATTGACCTCAAAGTGGTGCTACATATGCATTTAGTAAACACTTTCAGTTGGAAAAGGTATGGTCATAAATAACTTGGGTAAAATGAACCTATCTTAGATCATATGGTTGACCAAAATTGATTTTTAGTTATAAATGCTTAAATTTACTTGTGCTCACAAGTTCGTTGAAAGTGTGACACAACTTTATACTTTTATCCTATTAACGCTAAAATTCAATTCATATTTTTATAATTAAAATTAGAATTTTCTACTTTTCAAAAGATGTAATCAAAATATCTAAATAATAAATGTAATAAATAAATAATAATGACAATTAATTTAGGTCAAAAAGTCAATTTTAGATAAGGGTAAACCCACAATAATGGGTTACAAACTTGTTACACAAAAATTTTCCAAGTGGAGATGAAATTTTTTGCAGGCACCTTCAGTTGAAGGTCCATGCCTTTGAACAAAGTTCCATTTAAACCTTTAAACAATTAAAACCTTTGAGCAAAGGTTTTCACCTTCGTTCAAAGGTTTTAATACATTTTTTACATTGTGAAAATTACCATCGAATGAAAGCACCTTCGTTCAAAGGTACATAATATGTTTTCTTGAAGTTACCTTCCTTTGAAGGTACCTTTGAGCAAACATCCTTAGTTAGGTCTCTCCCTTATCCTCTTCAATTTTACTCAAAAATTTGACTTTCAAAGCTTGGATTGAAGGTCCAAATGGAATCAACTTGAATACCGCACTTATAGGATCGTAGCCCTCGAAACAAGCTTTCCAACAAGTATAATTTTAATAATTTTTTGTTTTATTATAATAAAAAAATATGTTTTACTAAACATAGGTTTTTCACCGAATATCAAGTTCTCTATTCTACACGAGAAAAATAGTAAATTAGTGAAAAAATGAAAAATATATATGTGCTAGGTATTGATGTCCTGGTTCCAACCAAAAATATAATTTCTATACATACAAAACAAGTTATGTGTGACATCATACATAGGATATCGAAATTTTGATTGGTTTGACTTCAAAACTTAATTAAAATAAAAATATTCAACAAAACGTTGTGAAACCAAATGCTAGTGTTAGATATTGGTGTTATAAATCTAAATTTTATTCTTTTGAGAAAAAAAGTTATGCTTGACATCATAAATGTCACTTTTTAAAAAAAGTTGTTTACTTTAAAAAACAAGTAGTTAAAAGTTACATAAAGAAATTTACAATTTAATTCAATTTTTATTATAAAAATATATATTTAGAATCTACAAACAAAATCTCACAAATCACTATTTTGCATCATCCTCAAATTCTTAATGGTTTAGCTGCTATAGGTGTCAAAAAGTGAAAACTTAATTCAAAATGTTGATTTCAATGTCAAGTTTGTCCAGAAAGTGTAATCCGTTATTATGGGATTACCCATAGAGAAATTAAATAAAAATAGCAATTAATATGTAGGGAAAACGTATATTTAGCTATGTATGTAACAACAAATGCTCTATGATCCCTACAATTTTTTTGAAAGTACACGTATGGCTCCTGCTCCTGGATCAAGTTTGAAAATGGCTCCCGCTCTTGCAATGACTTTTGTTCTAGTTCTCATCCCTACATTGGCTACTATTGTTGTGGATTATTTCACTTCTCAGTCAATGATCCAAAAAGATTGATATTTATGCTAGTTTAAGCCATTGAGGTATAAAAATAAATGATACAAAAAAAAGATTATAATTAACTTACAAGAATCAACAAATTTCAAAGAAATTGGAGAGAACAAATGGTGTCATAAGAGTTGATTAGCCAAAAGAATGGCTCTATTTTATCTATGTTTATGTGTGATTATTGGGACATTAGGAGTCAAGATATGTCTTTTGAGTTTAGAACCTTTGCTAAAGTGATAAGATTTTATATGTTTTGATGGTAATGTGATATGAACTCGTTTGATATATGTTCCTTTTTAATGCAATATAATAGGTAATTATGCTATAAGGAATATCCATGGTAATTTTGCATGTAGATTTTGAATATTACTCTAGTAGGGATAATTAGGCCTATATTTGTGCACGTTAACAATTTCATGCAGGGTTAAAGAAGAATGTTGAACCGGTCCAAGATGCTTAGCAATAAAGATTATGGAGTTGTTGGCCGGTAAAAGAGACAACAAGGATTGTCATTGAAAGAGTGAGTTGGCGGTTGAAAGTGGTTCATTATGAATTATCTGAAGACTCAAATGATTTCCTTTGCTAAAGGAGTAGATTTAGGACTGAGGTTACACTAGATTCTCTTTGTTGTTCCAACAGATTTTGACTGATTCTCAACACTTGCAACTTCACCTTCTTTTTCTCCTTGATCAATAAAAGCATCCTCCTTGAACTTTGGGAGTGGTATGCTAGTTAGTTAGGAATTTCATGCTTTAAATAATCTCCCACCTTCTCTCGTATGGTCATTGAGAATAAGATAGTACCAGCAGTTGTAATATAGTTCTAAGTTGAAGAAACAAACTTCCAGCAATCTGTCGTTATGTTATCAAGTACTTTTGAATCAATAAGATAATACTTTAAGTTCCAGGCATTTGATTCAGTTGTTTGGATGCTTGATAAGGGGGCCCACTTATTGAGTATTCCTTTGATTTCTTTTATCGGTTATTTTTCATTTTGTACCCATAATTACTTTTGAATACTACTGTATGCCTAGGAGAAGAGACTCTTTAGGGAGGTTTCTTTGTAACAACCCTTATCCTGACAATAATCTTGAGCAAGCTTGTTGATATGTGGCGACTAATTAGAAAAGTACTGTACACTCAGCATGTATTCTCGCCAGGGTTTGGGGCTAGGCCGAGCGTCGGGAAAGCAGGCGAAGCCCGCTATGGGGGTTTGGGGGTGGCAGCCCCCGAGAATTTATTTTTTTTGCCATTTTTTTTGTTGATGAAAACCGACATTGTAATAAAACCCTAAAAAGGCTGACTTTGTTTGTTGCCCTAAAAATGCATGTTATAAGCGGCTGGGATGCTTAAGGCATTGAAAGGTTGATGTACTATTTTTGCTGGATAATAAGAAAGATTGGACGACTGTGTATGGTGGACGTAACCCATTCTAGGTGAACCACGTTAAATCTCTGTGTTATCTATGTCCTGTTTTATTTCTTTATCTTTTGTATTTAAATTTGCATATAATTGTTAGTTCATATTTGCTTCGAATCTGCTAGAAACCCTAACAATTAGTATCAGAGTGAGGTTTTCTGTAAACTGGCAGGACTTTCAGATTTGAGTGGGAGCAATGGAGGATTCCAAACTCAAGGTTGAAAATTTTAACGGCCAGAATTATCAGTTATGGAAAATGCAGATGGAGGATTACTTGTATCAAAAGGATTTGTGGCGGCCATTGGAAGGAAAGGCAAAGAAAGCAACCACAATGTCAGATGAAGAGTGGAACATTTTAGATAGAAAGGCACTAGGATCCAATCGATTATGCCTTGCACCGGCTATAGTTTTCAATATAACAGAAGCAAAGACGACTGTAGATTTGATGGCAACATTGGCTAAGTTGTATGAGAAACCCTCAGCTTCGAATAAGGTATTTCTTATGAAGCATTTGTTTAATTTGAAAATGAGTGAGGGAGGATTTGTAGCAGAGAACTTACATGAATTTAATACAATTACCAGTCAATTGTCTTCAGTAAAAATTACTTTGCAGAAGAGGTTAGGGCTCTCTTGATTTTATGTTCTTTGCCAGAAAGCTGGAATAGCTTGGTTATGGCTGTAAGTAACTCTGTCTTTGGTAAAAATACTTTGATATTTGATGATATTGTTGGTGTTATCCTAAGTGAGGAAATGTGAAGGAAAAGCACAGGTGAGACTCCAACATCATCGGGTAGTGTTTTGAATGTGGAGAACAGAGGAAGATCAAAGGAAAGAGGAAAAGGCCCTGGGAATGAGAAGTCACGAGAGAAGTCAAAGAAAGGATGCTCTCAATCTAGAGGAAAGAAAGATTGCCGATACTGCAGAAAGCCTGGTCATCTAAAGAAAGACTGTTGGTCTCAGAAAAAAAAGGAGACAAAAATGAAAATGACAGTAAGGAAGCTAATATTGCAAGTAATACTTTACAAGATGCTTTAATCTTATGTTTGGATAATGTTAATAATTCCTGGGTAATAGATTCTAGGGCTTCATTTCATGCTACACCCCATAGAAAATATTTTCTAAATTATGTTCAAGGTGATTTTGGACAGGTATATTTGGGTGATGATGAGCCTTGTCAAATTGTTGGAAAAGGAAAGATAAAGATCAAGTTGTAGAATGGAAATGACTGGTTTCTGCAGGAGGTAAGTGTTAAGTACAGATGCCAAGCTAACAAGATGAGAGGGGAGGGGGTGAATCATACAAACTTAATCTCTCATAAAATCAACGGATTCAACCTCGGTAACTTATACTTCAACAATATAACCAAAAACTGCTAAACATGCTAACTCATAAAGACATTATCATCATAACACATATAACACCAGATTTAATGTGGAAACCCAAATAGGGAAAAACCACTGTGGGATTTCGGACCCACTAATAAATATACTCATCCACTTTTGCTCTTTGAACATGTTCATCACCACCATACACAGATATAATCTTAGACCACATTGCCTTTGCATCAATACAGCCTTCTAGATCATTAAACTCTGAGTCAGTCAATGTTGATGATATTTCAATCATTGCTTGAGTGTGTTCTTTCTTTGCTCTTATCTCTTCCATAGTCATTGGGTAGGTGACTGGTGCAACATAATCATTCTCCAGATAGTATGTAGCATATTCTCCAATTCCTGATAGGTGCAGCTTCATCCTTTTCTAACATGTTGAAAAACTTGACTTGTTCAGCTTTCAGGCATCCCTCTTATACATCTTTGAATCTTTACTCAAGTACCTTCAAAATTTTCTTTCAGAGTCCAAAGCTCTGATACCAATTGTTAAGTACAGATGCCATGCTAACAAGATGAGAGGGGGGGGGTGAATCATACAAACTTAATCTCTCATAAAATCAACAGATTCAACCTCGATAACTTATACTTCAGCAATATAACCAAAAACTGCTAAACATGCTAACTCGTAAACACATTATCATCATAACACATATAACACCATATTTAATGTGGAAACCCAAAAAGGGAAAAACCACTGTGGGATTTTGGACCCACTAAGAAATATACTCTTCTAGAGTATGCTCGGTTAAAAGAAAATCCTATTAAAGATTACAAACACATTGCTAGATGTGACCCGGTTAAGGGATTTCCCTCAGATCTGTTAGGATCTTCACTTTGTTAGAAGTGACCTTGTCAAAGGATTTCAAACACTCAACTAGAATGTTACCTTGCTAGATATTTTACAAATAAAACTGTTTAGTCCACTCAGTTAAGATATTTTTTGTCACTTACAAAATAAACAACAGTAAAAATATATCTGCAACTTTACATCTAAAATGCTAAAGAAGATTCTTATTTGCTCAATATTGTCTAGTCATAGGACTTATCTTGTCCCTCTGCTGGGATCCTTACTCTGTTATTCAAAAAGGTCTTCAAGCTTCTGTGCTCGGTAATCACTATGTAGCATCCCTGTGCTTACACTTGCCCGCATTCATTGTTTATCAACAGTTCCTTATTTATAAACAATTTGCTAACCACTTAATCTCCTTGATCACATTTCCCATGATCAATCATAGCCATCAGATCTTCAATCTTGACCAGGTTCATTGTATCCATCGATCTGAAAATGTTTTACTATGCCTAGGAACTTGCACTCCTTTCTTGGAACTTGTGCTAGGGTATTGCGATTCAATTTGTGTTGTAGATCTAGCTCCTGAATCTTCAAAGTCGTAGATCCTTAACAAACTTCATGCACAACATACCAATCATTTAATCAACTCTAGCTCATCAGCGTGTTTCATTAAATAATGCTTTTATTCATCCAATGCATTCTGTTACTGCTCGGTTGTAACTCGGTAAATACTAAACTTCACTCGGTAGACATTCCGCCTTCATTAACCGATAGCGATAACCTTAGGGTTTACCGACTAGGTTCCTTAGGGTTTACCGACTAGGTTCTTTGCTCGGTGACATAGTATAGTATTAACCTTACAATTAACAACATATGTAGGATATCAAAACAATCTAAACATCATGATCTCATCATTGTCTAACTCGGTAATAGTTGCCCATTGAATAACTTATTCCTCCCCTTATTAATCACATTCTTTTTGTGTCTTTTACCAACATCTTAATTTTCATCAAAACATACTTCTTAAGATATGGCAACATCATACTGAATCAGAAAATCAATTTCTTGACATCAATGACAAAATAATGTTATAAAGATAGTTATCATCCTTCTTCAGTTATATCAATAATCTTCAACAACCTTCTCAATATCCTTATTGAAATGCCAACAATCTCCCTTGTTCTGTTGTAATGCCAACAATCTCCCCCTTTGGAATTGATGGCAAAAACTGACTTGATTTGATTCAATTGATTTGGATTCAGATTGCTGTATCTGATTCAACTTCACCAGATATTTAGATTTCTTCTAAAGTCTTCTCCTCTTGTCATTGGTCTTCTCTATTTAGTCTTCTCCCCCATTCATTAGTCTTCTCCCCCTTTGACAACAATGCCAAAAAGTAAAAGAATTGAAACATGATTTCTTCCTTGGAGAAGTGATTTCCATGTTGTTATGTATCAACACAATCTCGGTCAGAGCATTTTGTCTTCAATTCCTGTTCCCTATTTTTGTTTTCTGCACACCTTTAGAAAACCTCCTAAAGTGTGTAAATCAGCATCAACTCATAAAAGGTATTCTGTAGAGTCATCGAATTGATGCGTTCACCGAACTCTGTCAGTGAGTACTAGATAGGGGTAGGACCCCTAATTGACTTCTGAGATACTCAAAAGTGTCCCTTGGTAGAGGCTTGGTAAAGATATCTGCTATTTGTTCCTTGGTGCTAACATATTCCAGTGCAACTTTCTTCTCTTGAACTTCTTCTCTGAGATAATGATACTTGATAGAAATATGCTTTGTCTTAGAGTGCATAACAGGATTTTTTGAAATGTTAATGGCACTCATATTATCACAGAATATAGTAACTGGTTTGGTAACTTTCTCATTTATGCCTTCCAACAATTGTTTGATCCATGCTATATTCATACAATTCAATGTTGCAGCAACATATTCAGCTTTTGCTGTTGACTGTGAAACACATCCTTGTTTCTTGCTAAGCCAACTCACTAGTCTTTCTCCTAAAAAGAAAGCTCCTCCACTTGTGCTTTTCCTATCATCAATGTTGTCTGCCCAATCAGCATCAGTATAAACTTTTAAATCAAAATCATTTCTCTTGTTATATGCTAAGCCATAATCTTCAGTGCCTCTCAGGTATCTGAAAATTCTCTTGATTGCTGTCATATGGGTTTCTTTGGGATCTGCAGAGAATCTTGCAACAATACCTACTGCATGTGCTATATCCGGTCTACTGTGCACAACATATTGTAACTTTCCAATCATGGATTGGTAAAGTGTCTCATCAACAGATGCAGATACATCATTTTTTGATAGTTTATAGTTGGTAGTCATAGGAGTATTTACTGGTTTTGAATCCTCCATTCCAAAAAATTTCAAGATTTCCTTTATGTACTTGGATTGAGTAATGAAAATCTCATCTCTCATTTACAGTATCTGTAAACCTATAAAATACTTTATCTCACCAATTAGTGACATCTCAAATTCTTTGCACATTTCATTACCAAAGTTTTTGCATAGAGAATCATTTCCACAAAATATAATGTCATCAACAAATATGGCTGAGATCAGTATTCCATTGTCTTCATCATTCTTCATGTACATATTGTTGTTTTCACTTGTTCTTATAAAACCATTCTTGATTAAGTAAGAGTGCAATCTCTCATACCATGCTCTAGGTGCTTGTTTCAGACCATACAAAGCTTTGTTCAATTTACATACCTAATCTTTATTCTTATCTTCAACAAATCCTTCAGGTTGTTCAATATAAACTTCTTCTAGTATACCATTAAAAAATGCAGATTTGACATCCATTTGATATACCTTGAAATTTTTGAAAGCAGCATATGCCAACAATGTTCTTACTCCTTCAAGTCTAGCCACAGGTGCAAAGGTCTCTCCATAATCTATTCCTTCTTCTTGAGCATATCCTTTGCAAACTAGTCTTGCTTTATTTCGAATGACCTCACCTTTCTCATTTAGCTTGTTTCTGAAAATCCACTTTGTACCGATTACATTTTTGTCCTTCGGTCTTGGGACCAGTGTCCATGTGTCATTCTTCTTGATTTGATCAATCTCTTCTGACATAGCATTTACCCAATCTTCACTGTTAAATGCCTCTTTTACTATTCTCGGTTCAAATTCAGATATCAGACATGTGTTATGTCTCAGTTTGTTCCTTGTCATCACTGGATCATCCTTATCTCTTATAATTTGACTTGATGCATGATTCCTTCTGACATATTTGGCTAATACAGGCTCGGTATGATCTGTATGATATTCTTCATCACTCACTAACTAGATATTCTCTTCATTTTCTTCAATAACTCTCTCGATAGGACTTGTCAGTTGAACATAGACAAATTCTTCATAATCTTCTGGTTCCTTGGAATTTCCTTCATCATTTCTTTTTGCAAATTCATCAATTTTCACATTTGCACTTTCTACTATTTTGTTAGATGATTTGATCAGATATTTAAATGCTTTGCTTCTAGAAGAATAACCTAGAAATGTTCCTTCTTCACTTTTCTAATCAAACTTTCCATTTCTGTCATCTTTGTGTACATAGCATCTACTTCCAAAGATTTTAAAGTAACTTACATTAGGTTTCTTGTCATACCAGATTTCATATGGTGTCTTCAAAGTTCCTTTCTTCAGTTGTACTCAGTTCAGAGTGTAAACAACAATGCTTATTGCTTCTCTCCAAAAAATTTATGGCACTCTCTTTTCAATCATCAGGGTTCTGGCACAATCCACAATAGATCTATTTCTTCTCTCAGCTATCCCATTTTGTTGTGGAGTTCTCGGTGCAAAGACTTTTCTTTTTATACAATGATCATTACAGAATAAGTTGAACTCATCAGAGGTGATCTCTCTTCCTCTATCAGATCTAAGACATTTCAGTTGTCTCCCTGTTTCATTTTCAACTCTTGCCTTGTACCATTTAAACATTTGAAAGGCTTCTGATTTTTCTTTTAAAAACATAACTAACATCATCCTTGAATAATCATCCACAAATAATATGAAATATTTATCACCATAATAACTTTGAACTTTCATAGGACCACAAAGATCAATATGCACAAGATCTAAAATTCCCTTAGAAGTGTAGGACTTACTTGTAAAGCTTGATCTTGTCATTTTACCCATCTGGCATCCTCTGCATATAGCATTCTCGGGTTTTTCTAAACTCGGTAGACCTCTTACTCGGTGCTTCTTGCTTATTTTGATTAGATTATCAAGATTTACATGACAAAACCTTTTATGCCATAACCAGGTATCATCTATCTTTGCATAAAGACACTTGTTCCGAGTTGAGTCAAGGTGAAATGTGTTACCTTTTGTTTGTGTCCCGGTAGCAGCTAACTTTCCATGCTTGTCATAAACTTTGACAATTCCTTTCTAAAATTCTATTTGGTAACATGTGTTGTTTAGCTGTGCCACACTCAACAAATTGTATTTCAATCCTTCAACCCAATAAACATCATCACATTTTGCATTATCAAGAAGTGTGATAGAGCCTTTACCTTTTACTGGACATGGTGCATCATTACCAAATCTTACATAGCCTCCATCATAATCTTCTAATTTAACAAATTTGTGTTTATCACCTGTCATGTGATGTGACCATCCATTATCCATGATCCAAGAATAATTTTTACTTATGTGAGATATTAGGCCTTTTTCTTCATACCTTTCTTCATCAGATCCATCCTTGATAGCCACATAAACTACTTCCTCTGTATCAATTTCATCAGATTTATCATCATTGGATTCCTCATCAGCTATTAGGCATGTCTTTCTATCTCTTCTTTTGAAATCTCGATATCCTCTGTAGTGATTGTCTTTCTGTCTGTCATCTCGGTAATCTCTCTTTTCACTAGATTCTTTGTTAGGGCAGTTAGAGGCCATATGTCCTATTTTATCACAATTGAAACATTTCAAAGGTAGTTTTCCTTTATACTTACCTTTGCCTCTCGGTAGCCTCTTGGCTAATAGTGCTTCAAAATCTTCTTGCTTTCTGATTTCTTCATATAGTTTGTGTACCTCTTCCATGTTTTTGCGAAATCTTTCACTTGCTCCACTGTGATTCCCTTCAGAATACTTATACATTCTATCATTGTAATCATCAGATTCATCAAGATGAAAAGAACTCAATGCAGATTCAACTTTATTTACCGAAGACCCACTATTATCAAAATTACTTTAACTCAAATGCATGTAGCTTACCAATAGTAGTATCCAAAGAAACTGGCATATTGGGTACAGACCTCAATTCATTGATTGCAGAGACTTGGATTACATAAGCAGGTAGAAGGGTTCTCAATAACTTACTTGTGATATCCTTCTCTTCAATAGTTCCTCCTGCTCCTTTGATTTGATTGACAATTTCCTTTAGTCTTGTACTATACTAGGTGATGTTCTCACCTTCATTCATTCTCATAGACTCAAGTTGTCCCCTTAGACTATCCACTTTTTCTCTTTGAACATGTTCATCACCACCATACACAGATATAAGCTTAGACCACATTGCCTTTGCATCAATACAGCCTTCTAGATCATTAAACTCTGAGTCAGTCAATGTTGATGATATTTCAATCATTGCTTGAGTGTGTTCTTTCTTTGCTCTTATCTCTTCCATAGTCATTGGGTAGGTGACCGGTGCAACATAATCATTCTCCAGATAGTATGTAGCATATTCTCCGATTCCTGATAGGTGCAGCTTCATCCTTTTTTGCCATGTTGAAAAACTTGACCTGTTTAGCTTTGGGGCATCCATACATCTTTGGATCTTTACTCAAGTACCTTCAAACTTTTCTTCCGGAGTCCAAAGCTCTGATACCAATTGTTAAGTACAGATGCCAAGATAACAAGATGAGAGGGGGGGGTGAATCATACAAACTTAATCTCTCATAAAATCAATAGATTCAACCTCAATAACTTATACTTCAGCAATATAACCAAAAACTGCTAAACATGCTAACTCATAAACACATTATCATCATAACACATACAACACCATATTTAACGTGGAAACCCAAATAGGGAAAAACCACTGTGGGATTTCAGACCCACTAAGAAATATACTCTTCTAGAGTATGCTTGGTTAAAAGAAAATCCTGTTAAAGATTACAAACACATTTCTAGATGTGACTCGGTTAAGGGATTTCCCTCAGATCTGTTAGGATCTTCACTTTGTTAGAAGTGACCTTGTCAAAGGATTTCAAACACTCAACTAGAATGTTACCTTGCTAGAGGTTTTACAAATAAGACTGTTTAGTCCACTCGGTTAAGAGATTTTTTATCACTTACAAAATAAAAAACAGTAAAAATATATTTGCAACTTTACATCTAAAATGCTAAAGAAGATTCTTATTTGCTCAATATTGTCTAGTCATAGGACTTATCTTGTCCCTCTGTTGGGCTCCTTACTCTGTTATTCAAATAGGTCTTCAAGCTTCTGTGCTCGGTAATCACTATGTAGCATCCCTGTGCTTACACTTGCCCACATTCATTGTTTATCAATAGTTCCTTATTTATAAACAATTTGCTAACCACTTAATCTCCTTGATTACATTTCCCATGATCAATCATAGCCATCAGATCTTCAATCTTGACCAGGTTCATTGTATCCATCGATCTAAAAATGTTTTACTACACCTAGGAACTTGCATTCCTTTCTTGGAACTTGTGCTAGGGTATTGCGGTTCAATCTGTGTTGTAGATCTAGCTCCCGAATCTTCAAAGCCATAGATCCTTAACAAACTTCATGCACGACATACCAATCATTTAATCAACTCCAGCTCATCAGCTTGTTTCATTAAATAATGCTTTTATTCATCCAATGCATTTTGTTACTGCTCGGTTGTAACTTGGTAAATACTAAACTTCACTCGGTAGACATTCCACCTATATTAACCGATAGCGATAACCTTAGGGTTTACCGACTAGGTTCTTTGCTCGGTGACATAGTATAGTATTAACCTTACAATTAACAACATATGTAGGATATCAAAACAATCTAAACATCATGATCTCATCATTGTCTAACTCGACAATAGTTGCCCATTGAATAACTTATTCCTCCCCTTATTCATCACATTATTTTTGTGTCTTTTACCGACATCTTAATTTTCATCAAAACATACTTCTTAAGATATGGCAACATCATACTAAATCAGAAAATCAATTTCTTGACATCAATGACAAAATAATGTTATAAAGATAGTTATCATCCTTCTTCAGTTATATCAATAATCTTCAACAACCTTCTCAATATCCTTATTGAAATGCCAACAATCTCCCTTGTTCTGTTGTAATGCCAATAGTAAGACATGTTCCTAATTTAAGAAGAAATTTAATTTCTGCAGGGCAACTAGGTAGTGAAGGTTGCATAGTTACCTTCTCAGACAGTTTGTGGAAGGTCACTAAAGGATCATTAGTAGTAGTTAAAGGTGCGAAGGTAGGCACATTATATATGTGTACTGGTAACACTTACTCTACCCTAGCTACTACAGATAAAGTTACTGCAGGGACAACAACAATAGATGTTGCAAGAACAGATTCGATAATGTGGCACCATAGGCTTGGGCACATGAGTGAGAAAGGGATGAAAACCCTTCACTCCAAAAAACTATTGTCAGGACTAAAGAAGATTGATTTAGAGTGATGTGAAAACTGTGTTTATGGTAAATAGAAAAGAGTCAGATTTCTCAAGGTTGGGAAAGAGAAGAAGAGTGAGAAGTTAGAGCTCGTACATTCAGATGTATGGGGACCGGCTCAGGTATCATCTCTTGGTGGCTCTTTTTATTATGTTATTTTTATTGATGACTCAACTAGAAAAACATGGGTATATTTCCTAAAACAAAAATCAAATGTTTTTGAAACTTTTAAGAAATGGAAAGCTTTGGTTGAGAATGAGACAGGAAAAAAGTTGAAGTGTCTCAGATCGGATAATGGAGGTGAGTATTGCAGCAAAGTATTTGAATATTACTACTCCTTAAATGGGATTCGAAAGCAGAAGACAGTTCTAGGAACTCCATAGGAAAATGGTGTGTAAGAGAGAATGAATAGGACTATCATGGAACGCGCGAGGAGCATGAGATTGCATGTTGGATTGCCCTTACATTTTTGGGCAGATGCTATACATATTGTTGTCTATTTGATAAATAGAGGACCTTCAAGCCCTTTGGATGGTGGTATTCTAGAGGAGGCATGGCCTGGTAAAAAGGTAAATTATTCTTTTCTGAAAACTTTTGGTTGTGAAGCTTTTGTCCATGTTGATAAAGAAAACAAAACCAAGCATGATGCTAAATATCATAAATGTACCTTCATTGGATATGGGATAGATGAATATGGCTATCGGTTATGGGATTTTGAAAATAAGAAAATAATTAGAAGTAGAGATGTTATATTCAATGAGAAGGTTATGTATAAAGAATAGATGCAGGAAAAGAAGCATGAACTAGACAAGCAAGAATATGTGGTGTTGGATGAGATTCCTGAAAATGAAATTCCACAGGTACCTGATGCTCAGCAACAATAGAATGTCCCACAAACTCCTACAAGTGTTAGACATTCTACGAGGTCAAGTAGACCCCCTGAAAGATTTTCTCCTTCTTTGTATTCTATATTATTAACTGATTCTGGTGAACCAGAAGAATATGAAGAAGCAATGCAAGTGGATGTCAAACAACAGTGGGAGCTAGGCATGAAAGAGGAGATGGACTCCTTGATGAAAAATAAGACTTGGGACTTAGTCCCTTTACCTACAGAAAAAAGAGTCTTGCCTAACAAATGGGTTTATCGGCTGAAGGAGGAGGAAGGAGGTCAGAAAAGATATAAGGCCAGACTTGTGGTAAAAGGTTTTGCACAGAAAAGGGTATAGATTATGATGAAATATTTTCTCCAGTTGTAAAAATGACTTCAATTAGAATTGTACTTAGTCTTGTGGTTGTAGATGATTTACATCTTGAACAATTAGATGTCAAAACAACTTTTCTCCATGGAGATTTGGAGGAGGAAATTTACATGTTGTAACCATAGGGATATGAGGTCAAAGGTAAGGAGAACTTGGTGTGCAGGTTGAAGAAAAGTTTGTATGGCCTAAAGCAAGCACCCCGACAATGGTATTTAAAATTTGATACTTTCATGGCTGAACACGGTTATCATAGATGTCATTCTGATCATTGTGTATATTTTAAGAGATTGGATAATGGAAGTTATATTATCCTATTGCTTTATGTTGATGACATGCTTGTTGCTAGGTCTAACATGCAACACATAAATGATCTTAAACAGAAATTAGTCAGGTCATTTGCTATGAAGGATTTGGGTGCAGCTAAGCGAATTCTCGGTATGAGGATTACACGGGACAAGAAAAATAGAACCTTGAATTTGTCCCAAAGTGAGTATATAAAGAAGGTGTTGAAAAGATTTAACATACAGGATGCAAAAGCAGTTAGTACACCTTTGGCTAGTCATTTAAAATTAACTAAGGAGATGTGCCCAAAGGCACGAGAAGAGGTAAATAAAATGTCTAACATCCCGTTTTCATCAGTTGTTGGCAGTCTGATGTATGCAATGGTTTGCACAAGGCCAGATATTGCACATGTAGTGGGAGTTGTGAGTAGGTTTATGAGTAATCCGGGTATGGAACATTGGAATGCTGTGAAATGGATTCTTCGGTATCTGAAAGGAACTACTACGAAGGCATTATGTTTCAAAGGATCTAATGCTACTCTGAGTGGATTTGTTGACTCTGATCTGGCAGGTGATATTGATTCATAGAGGAGTACTATAGTGTATGTTTTTACTATAGGGGGAATTGCAGTCAGTTAGATTTCTAGGCTGCAGAAGGTTGTTGCACTTTCAACCAGTGAAGCTGAGTATGTTGCTACTACAAAAGCCAGCAAGGAGATGATTTGGCTACAATATTTTCTAGAGGAATTGGGTCAGACACAGGAGGATCACCCATTGTATACCGATAGCCAGAGTGTCATTCATCTTGCAAAGAACTCTGCTTTTCATTCAAGGACAAAGCACATTCAACTCAGGTACCACTTCATCCAGACTATTTTGGAGGAGGGTCAGTTACAGCTTGAGAAGATTCACACAAGTGAGAATCATGCCGATATGTTCATGAAGGTAGTTCCACAGGAGAAGCTAATTTCTTCATCAGTTTTTGTTGGTCTTCTAGATTGATAATTGTGGAATTTATACCAGTCGAGTCCCAGTGTTTTATCCAGCAGAGTGCAAGTACAATGGTGTCATCTAGTATCAGTCTCCAAGTGGGAGATTGTTTAGTGTGGAGCTTCATCAGTCTCCAAGTGGGAGATTGTTGATATGTGGCAACTGATCAGCAAAGTACTGTACACTCAGCACATATTCTCACCGGGGTTCGGGGTCGGGCCGGACCTTGGGAAAGCGGGTGAAGCTCGCTGCAAGGGTTTGGGGGCAGCAGCCCCTGAGAATTTTTTATTTTTTTTGCCATTTTTTTTTGTTGATGAAAACCAACATTGTAATAAAACCCTAAAAAGGTTGACTTTGTTTGTTGCCCTAAAAACACATGCTATAAGCGGTTGGGATGCTTAAGGTATTAAAAGGTTGATGTACTATTTTTGCTGGATAATAAGAAAGATTGGACGACTGTGTATGGTGGACGTAACCTATTCTGGGTGAACCATGTTAAATCTTTGTGTCCTATTTTATTTCTTTATCTTTTGTATTTAAATCTACATATAATTGTTAGTTCATATTTGCTTCGGATCTGCTAGAAACCCTAACAAAGCTTATAATCTATTTGAAGATGGAGACCAAGATATAAACCCATTAGTTGAGTTGTTTGCCAACATTGAGGAGCCAACTGACCAAGAACCTGTTTAGAACCCCTTTGCTTTGGTACAATATCAGGAAAGGATGGTTGGTGCTGGACAAAATCAGCCTAACCAAGATACTTTTGAATTCCCTATGATCGACCAACAAGATAATAACAACCTTGAAAATATCCCTACTTCAGTTATCCCTAAATTTTATGGGCTTGTAACAGAGGATCCAGACACCTTTTGTTTGAATTTGACATTCTCTATTGGAGCTATGATTGCACTACTGATGCTCACAGACTGAAACTGTTTCCTGGTACCTTGAAAGGAGCCCTGAGATGGTTTATGAGTCTTGTAGTAACCCACCATAATTAACTCAGCAAAATTGAGTATTCTTTTTTGTGTGTGTTTAATTTAATCATTATGTTTTATTCAATTGCATACTCTGGGCATCCATCCATTTGGATTAGGCATTCATCCATCCGGGATGAGCATCTAACCATACGGGTTAGGCATTTGTCCATACAGGACATAAGATTTCATCTATCCAATACGGGATAGCCATCTACCCATTCGGGGTAGGCATCTATCCAATTGAGATAGGAGGTTCTCTGGCCAGAGACTTAGATTCATCGGGACCATTCAGGTCCTGAGCCACTCACTAAGTACTACACTCTTCTAACAGAAGTGCACCGAGGTCGCCATCCTTAGGAGTAATTAGATAACATAATACAAGCTTGAATTCCACCTCAGAATTTGTCTTAAAGCCTTGAGAAGTCAAGCGAATCCATACGGGATTCCTTCTGAGTATGCATTGATTTACCTTTTTCCAATTTAATTATCTTTATCATTCAAAAATAGGGTTCTTACTCAATCCTTCCTTTACCAAGCCTAGACCCCACCCACGAACGCCTGAGTACGAGGGACAACTCCGTCCCAAGACTGCCTACATGCCCGCTTCGGCACGAGATCAAGGCATAAAGTATGTAGTTATATTTTCTACTCTATGGTTTGATGTAAACTGATTAGTGGGTACGCAACCCTTTCTAGGGTCAATGTCCCAGATAGTTTCTCTGCAGTTGCTACCCATGATGGTAGCACTTAAACAAAGGATCTTGATGGCCTATTGCTTGTGGCCTAAAACAACTAGATCCTAATTCTTATCATGAGCGTCACCCTTGACCAATTGCCAATCGCCAATAATTCTTCGAGATTAAATCAGTTTTATAAAAGCATTTCACTCATCATCCCTATAGGGGTTTACTATGGTTTATCTCAACGGATGTAAAATCATTTTAAAAACATTATCTTATTAGATTATCAATCCAAGAGGGATTACTCGCCCCTTGGATTTTAACGTCCAAGTGTCCCTTATTACTCCCCGACGACATTACCCGTAAGCATGACCCAGAGGCACTGTATATACCGAACGCTGCTAGGTTTTGGTTTTCCAACTTCCTTTATTTAATTTTTCTAACTTAAAACATCATGCTTGGAAAATAATTATGAATTGAACACGAATATTTAGACATTGCAAAGCTCAATTAATTGAAATAACTACTTGATGAATGACATGGAATAGAAACCATAACTAACATTATTTATTATTTGAACTTGAAGTGTAACTTTGCATAATAATAACAATTAGGAAACTAGCATAACAATAATTAAACGCAAAACTTGCATGGAGATGGAAATGCCAATAAATGTAATCAATGTGAAGCAATTTGCATGAGGCAGAGGCAGTGTAAGTTACATACGAGAATATCGCTTATAAAGCCACTAATCCCAAAATAAAATTTAGCTTCAAATCATTTAATGGGGATTAATTGCTAAGTGGATCAAAAAGATCTAATTACAAAATTTGATATAATTTAATTACAATTTATAAATTGCTAAAACTAAAATCTAAATAAAAATTTATCTAAGTTCAAAATTTTAATAAACTAAAATTATACATATAAAAAAAAGAATTTAATTAATTAAAACTTTATATATAAAAAAAAAATCTAACGAAACCATTAGCCAAAGTTTAAAATTGCATTGGCATTAATAAAGGGATCAAGTGGGAGGGGGACCCCACGGCTCCCCTCCACTACCCTGCGGCCACTGCCGCAACAGTGACCGCAGGCTAGTGGAGGGTACCGTTATGGTACCACTCCCCCTGTGGAGTAATAACTCCGCCTGCGAGCCCGATACCCCATACACTGGATACCATGCACCTAACAATATGGAAGTTACTTGCATATATATATAGTTTCTAGTTTAATTTAATAAAGCACAGAGGATAGAATTTAACAATAAGGATAAAATATTAATGTAAACAATAAGGATTAATTTACACAGAGAGTTTATTCAGAGGGATTTATTCCTCAGTTTCAACTATTATCTAGAGAGAAGTGGATTTCCAGACACAAAAATAATAATGGAACCAAATGAAAACCAACATAGAGAATTATTCACAGCGAAATCTATCCCTCCATTTCAACTAATTTTTACAGAGAAAATATATATAACCAGATAAAGGAATCAAATGAGAATATCACAGAGGATTATTCACAGCGAAAACTATTCCTTTCATTTCAACTAATTTTCACAGAGAAAGTATATAACCAGATAATGGAATCAAATGAGAATATCACAGAGGATTATTCACAGCAAAAACTATTCCTTTCATTTCAACTAATTTTCACAGAGAAAGTATATAACCAGATAATGGAATCAAATGAGAATATCACAGAGGATTATTCACAGCGAAAACTATTCCTTTCATTTCAACTAATTTTTATAGAGAAATTTATTTTAAGAACGAGATTCAGATTTCCAGAGAAATGAATTAGAGGGAAGAAATAAAGATTAAGATTCAATCACACGGGGAAGAGTTTTATTTTTAGAAAAAGAGATTTAAAAAAAAAAGAATAAAGGAAATATGATTTTTTTTGCATAAATCTAAAATCTTTGGAAAAACAAAAGGCAAGATTATGAGCATATTTCTTAAGGAAAATAAAATAAATAATAGAATTATCTTTTACTTGCATTATGTGGAAGAAACTTATCAATAATTATTCCTAAATAGAAGAAAAAGACTTACACTCTAATAAAACTTTTGAACGAAGATCTAGAAGCTATTTTTTGATAATATAAATTTCTCATATGACAAAAGGAGAGAACCTGGTTTGTTGAAGCTTGATGTTGAATCCTCTAGCTATCCTTGATCCTTCCTTGCAACTAGAGAGAGATCTTCCAACAACAACTTAAAAAATAATCCTGCAATAAAATGAGACTACCAAAGAAAAAATTGGGAAAATTTCCTCCAAAAACATAATCAACTCCCTTCTTTGAAACTTGCATATAATTTTATAAGAAAATTCCCTCCATTCCACTATCTTGAAAATTAAATTAAAAAAAGATATTCTTTCCCAATTTTGGACTTCATGCAAATTGATTAGACTTAGTGGAGGAGTTACATGCAAGGTGGTGGAGAATCCTCTAGAAGCTTCTTATTCTTCCTACAACATGTGCCATAATTGGATGAGGAAAACTAAATAATAATTAAGAAAAATGTATATTTTCCATGTGTGTGTGTGTGTGTGTGTTTTATTATTTTATCCTTTTATAATATTCATTCAATCATTTAAATAGTTTATCCAAAAATATAATAAAGTT
Organism: Cryptomeria japonica; assembly: GCF_030272615.1. Classification (NCBI taxonomy): domain Eukaryota; kingdom Viridiplantae; phylum Streptophyta; class Pinopsida; order Cupressales; family Cupressaceae; genus Cryptomeria; species Cryptomeria japonica. The sequence continues at coordinate 156,297,655 of NC_081410.1, forward strand.
TGTATTTTAAATCCAAAAGTGATAAAGAAGGGTTGTGACAAGTCTAGGGAGAGATGATGGTTACAGTAGGGAAGCCATGCAAACCAAATTTCTTGAGAAATATAAAGAATATTGTAGAAGTGGTAATAGGGGAGATGACATCTTCAGGATGCAACAAAAGGACGATGAAAATTTGGAGGACTACATTTCAAGGTTCTTGTTCTGCCTAAACAAAAATTTAGATCATACTCTTAATAAAGAGTCCCAAAAGTTGCTTTTCCTCAGAGGGATCAGTGACAACTGTATTGATGCCCTGGACCTGATAGGGGGAGGAGATATCACTCAAGTTCTTTGGGATGATATTAAGAAGATATGTCAGAATTTTTCTCGAGTAGCTGTAAAGAAGAGAAGAGGATATCAAGCTACCAAAGGAAAGTCTTCCAATGGAGTTTCAAGGATGGAAATTACTCACTTACTGTTCGACTTCAAGCAAGATATTATCAACAACATGGCCATATAGCTGGACACACTTTAGACAAAGAGGAAGCATGAGGAAGTAGAGGCAATTTTAGCTGAACATTGCCCTCACTGCAGGCAAAAGAAAAGAGACTACAGGTGCAAAACAATAACGAATATTCAAAACCAACCTGCTTCATTAGAGTTTAGACCCGTTGAAAGGGAGAAGGACCAAATCTTCTATGTTTCTCAAAGGAGACCATGGGCTCCACGATAAGGTATGCCACCTAATCCATTATCTTTTAATTGTCCTTATTCAAATTCATATAATCTCAATAATCAGTGGCAAAATCCATATCCCACTCATTATGGGAACTTTCCTCATCAACATTGGAATAATTTTCAAAATGCATGGACCAATTACCAAAACCCCCCTCCTCCTTGGCAGCAAAATCAAGGAGGTTGGCAGCCACCTCAAGGAAATTGGCAACAAACACCTTAGTGGAGAGGAGGACAACAATGGCCAAACCAGTCTTCTAGTTTCCTACAACCTCATCAACAACCCCAATAGCAATCTCTAATGCATCCACCTAATCAAAATGTTGCTACCCTACCTAAGCCTACTCAGTTGCCAGCTTAGCCTATGCCCAATCCTAATAGTAAACAACCACAACAACAGAAGGTTTATGCTATGGATCCAAATCAATACCCTTCCTATGTTGTTAGTATTAGTGACATCCACTTAAGGTCAGGAACAACTCTTCTTGCACCTTCACCTCCAGTGATAACTAAAGTGCCTGTTGAAGACCACATTCAACAAAGTGTCACAACCCCACTTGTTCCATCAAGGCCAGTACAACAAGAATCAGACACTACACCTCCATTTCCTCAAAGATTGGAGGTAGAGCCAACCAAACAAAAAGAAGAACCTATGTTTGATATTGTGGATCAATTAAAGAATGTATGTGTCAATATTCCTTTATTTCAAGCAATAAAGAGTGTTCCAATATATGGAAAGGCAATTGAAGAAGCTGGTTCAAAATGTCAAGAAGAAAGAAGAAAAACCCACAGACGGTCCATTTTCTAGGCCAATTAGCAAATCTTATGCTAGGAAAATTCAGTGTACCCAAGTATTTAGAGCCAGGGAGCCTTGTTGTAGTAGTCATTAATGGAGTTCAAGTTCAGAATACTCTCATTGACCTTGGGGTAGCTATAAATGTTATGACAAAGGATGTAATGTAGAAACTCAATACCACTAATCTAATATCTACACCTATTGTCCTACAACTTGCAGGCAATTCTACTGTTAAACTAGACGATATGGTGGAAGACCTTATTGTAACATTGAATTCCTGGGAGTATCCAGCTGACTTTGTTATCCTCCCACCTAAAGCAAATTTGGGGGGCTATCCTATTATTTTGGGTAGACCCTCGTTAGCCACAACAGATGCTTTCATAGGATGTAGGTCAGGGGACATGACCATCTTAGATGGGACAAAAACTAAAATACTTGCAATATACTTACTGACACAACCTCAACTTGAGAAAGATATAGAGGAAGAATCTGATGAAGTCAATACAATACTACAGTTAATGATGATAAGAAGGGACCCATTCTTGCAGCTTCAAGAAGAAGATGATGCTCTCTCTAATATTTTATAAAATCAATATGGAGTCCTTGATTAAACTAATGACTGTGATGCATGCTCTTTACAATCACCACAACCAGCCTCTTCTACAAGATCTCATGTAGTCATAGATTTACTACATACATTTCTACCACATGAAATAACAGTGGCACATTTTCCTATAACATCTATAATAGAACTAACTAAGCAAGTTGAAGTGGCTCTAGATAAATGTTTAAATGTTAATAGTAACCTTACTCTGTTGGCATATGTGTAGAGTTTGATGACATGATGATATTGTATGTTGTCATTGATGTCAATATGCTAAAGTGTGAATCAGCATATTAAAGTAAGCAAACTAGCAAGAGATCCGGTATAATGATGTGAACCAGTATATGTGAAAAAGTGAAGCGGTATGTTTGTTCAAAGTGAACCGGTATGTTGGAATGTGAACTGGTATATGAAATGTTTTATATCGGGGCTTCATTTGGTATGACTACCGGTTGGTAGTCTCAGCTTCAGGGTTTCTGGTTGATGCATTTCAAGTCTGTGTGATTCGACCGATGACATCCTGTGATGGGTTTGCATTGAGATGACGATCAGATCATATTGCCACGTCAGCCTTGTGCACATGAAGGTTTTCCTTGAGGATCTTTCATGGAGATTGATCCTATCTACCTCAAGAATGTGTGAAGTCTCTGTAAATGGTGGAGAGCGTGTGATGGGTTATCAGCTTCCAGGAGTGGCAAAGAATGAACGATGGCGAATGTCTTGAGATGTGTTCAAGGTTGTTTTACACTATGCAAAGTGTTTGAATGGTCAGGATTGGACCGATTGTATTAATAACCTAAATGTTTAGGGTTTAGGGTTTATGCTACCGACCTATCTGTTTCCTATAAGGTCGATGATGATTTGCATTGTGAAGTTGTTGGCAAATGTTATGTGTGTATCCAAGTAAAGAGATAATTGATTCTTGCTAGACTGGAGAAGTGTATTGATACCTGCAAAGTGTGATTGCAGAAGTAAAGGACCTAAAGTGGATCTGCCTTGGCATTGAGTGTTGTTATCAGATTAATGTATTACCTGTTGACTTCTAACCATTTTAGCAGTTGGAAAATCCCTTAACCGGGTAGGTTTAACAGGCTTTGTGTAAAATCCTTTAATAGGGTGACTCAATTGAATGAGTTCTTCAAATCCTCTTGCGAGGTAACCTTTAACAGGGTTCTAACCTCTAACTGGGTATTTAGCCATCCCTTAACCAGGTGATCCCTAGCAGGATCGGTTCCTAGCAGAACCTATTGTAATGTCCCTAACCGGATTAGGCTCCTAACAGAGCAGACTTCAGAAGAGTTCAAAGAACAACTTGTAGGTATTCATCCCCACCGTGGTTTTTTCCAGTTGGGTTTCCACGTGAAAAATTAGTGTGTCATGTGTGATGCCTTTTCATGTGATGATTAGTATTTTATGTTAAGTGGTAATGCATGTTGAACTAGTGGTCTTTATATTTCTGATGTATTACTTATTTATACATATGGGTGAAGTGGAAAGGAGATATTAGGTGTGGTGAAGATCTAAGTGTTAACCGGTCTATATCTTTCACAGTCTCACTGTGTCTTACCGGTAGTGCCCTGACTTAGATCTGTGATGTTGTTTACCGGTTAGTGCAGTCTCTGTTGTTTGAGTTGTTGAGAAAAGTTTTTGTCTATACTGATTCACCCCCCCCCCTCCCTCTCAGTATCTGTTGAGTACTTTTTATTCATCATTATTCATCAATTGGTATCAAAGCATCCTCCAGGTCCTATGTGTTGTAAGCTTAACCACTTGAGGAAAAGATCCTATTCTAATGATGAAGAAGGAAGGTCCTAAGTTTAATAGAGACAATTTTAAGATATGGAAGGACAAAATGAAGATATACATTAAAATCATGGGTGCTGAGCACTAGAACTATGTTGAGAATACTTATGTTGTCCCTACCGGTACTCTCACCGATGATCAAAGAAGAGAAATTCAGGAGAATGGACAAGTCATGGAGGCTCTTATCAGCAACCTTTCTGATATTGATTTTATTGATGTTCAAGATAAAGACAATCCCAAAGATGTATGGGATACTCTGGAGTCTATCTATGGCGGTGATGAGCATGTAAAGAAGGCTAAGGAATAAATCCTTAGAGGAAAGTTTGAAGACATGCGGATGGTTGAAGGAGAGACCATTCAACAGTATGGGATAAGAATCAAAACTGTTGTAGGAGACATCAAGAGTGCAGGAGGCAAAATAGATGATCCCACTGTTGTGAGAAAAGTCTTGAGAACCTTATTACCAGTCTATGCAATAAGGGTTATCGCTATTAAGAAGTTGAGATCTATTGACAAGACAAAGGTGTCCCTTGATTCTATCATTGCTAAGTTGACCGCTTATGAACTAAATAGTTATGATGGCAGTGTTCAAAAGACTGATTCAAACTTTAATGCATCTGCTACACTATCTAGAAAGGGTAAAGAAGTTAGTACCAGTTGTGAACCTAGACAAAGAAGAGATATGGATGATGAAGAAATCCTGATGGAATTTGAAGCTCTTTTGGCCAAGAGACTTCATAAGGGAACTGGTAAATACAAAGGTAAGATCCCTTTGAAATTCTTTTCTTGCAATAGGATTCGACACATTGCTATTAACTGTCCTAATGGTGATAATAAGGACAAACTAGAGAGGTTCAAAAAGTTCAAACGAGGAAATAGGAGAAACTATCTTGTTGCAGTTGATGAAGGTGTCATTGATGATGAATCAGAAGATGAAGAAAGTGAAGCCATAATATTTGTGGCTATCAAGGAAGATGTGTCAGACAAGAAGGCTCTTGTCTCTCGCTTTGATAACTCAAATGAATAGATTATTGACAGTGGTTGTTCTCACCACATGACTGGTGACCGGAGAAAGTTTTGTCTCTGGAAGAATATGATGGAGGTGTAGTCCGATTTGGTAATGATGCACCTTGTATGGTAAAAGCAAGAGGGTCCATCTCTATAAATGGAAAAAATAGTGCTAATAATGTGTATTGGGTAGAAGGTCTCAGGCATAACCTTATAAGTGTTGCTTAGCTAAATGATAATGGACTCACTCTAGAAATCAAAAATGGAGTATGCAAAATAAAGGGAAAGAGTGGTGAACTGATGGCCACCGGTATGCAGACCAAAGGCAACCTATTTTAGCTAAATGCAAATATTAGCCAATGTCTAATGGCTAAGTATGATGACAATTGGATATGGCATAGGAGACTCTGCCATGTAAATTTTGATAACATTATGAAGGCCAGTAAGATCAAGGCAGTTAGAGGATTTCCTGTGCTGAACAAACCGGAGAATCCTCTGTGCAGAGAATGTCAACTGGGGAAAATGTCTTCCTCAACATTCAAACGTAAACCTTTCATAGCAGATAATTTACTTGATCTTGTGCATACTGATTTGTGTGGTCCTATGAAAACTAGGAGTGTTCAAGGAGATAGGTACTTTATGATTCTTACTGATGATTGCTCAAGAATGATGTGGGTCACATTCTTGAAAGACAAGTCTGAAGCTTTTGGAAAGTTCAAAGCCTTTAGAGCACTAGTTGAAAAATAAAGTGATAAGAGAATAAAATGTCTTAGAATTGACCAAGGAGGTGAGTTCACTTCTAGTGAGTTCAATAAGTACTGTGAAGAAAATGGAATCAAGAGGCAACTGTCTACCCCCTGGGCTCCACAATAGAATGGCCTAGAAAAGAGAAACAACTAGACTGTAGTTGAAGCAGCCAAAACAATGTTGATCCAAGGAAAAGTTGCTCACACATTTTGGAGAGAAGTGGTGAGCACTGCAGTCTACACTATGAACCGGGTACTCATCAAGAAAGGTAAGGATAAAACACCTTATGAGTATTGGACTGGTAAGACTCCTATAGTAAGATACTTTAGAGTGTTTGGTAGCAAGTGTTATATAAAGAGAAGTGAACACCAGAGCAAGTTTGATGCAGAATGTGATGAGGGAATATTTCTAGGATATTTCACCAAGAGCAAAGCTCTCAAATGTTTCAACAATAGGACTCAGAGAATTGTTGAAAGTATCAATATTAGAGTTGATGAAACCTCTGAGAAACCTGAGGAAACCAACAGTGAGCAAGTAGTAGATGAACCGGTTGTAACCTTCTAGGAACCGATTGCAAAACAGCCTAGTACCAGTAATTGTGCTCCTACACCGGTAGATGTTGATGCTGATGAAGATGAGGATGAAGAAGAAAAGAAAGAGGAAACAACTAAGATCATTCCTAGGTACATAAAGTTGAATCATGATCCAAAGCAGATCATAGGAGATAAGGATACAGGAATTCTTACAAGAAGAAAGGTCAGAGAAAACTCTTGCATGATCTCTGAATTTGAGCCTAAAACATTTAAAGAGGCACATAAAGATGAAGACTGGATCAAGGCTATAGAAGAGGAACTTGACCCGATAGAAAAGAATGGTACATGGTCCTTGGTACCCAGACCAAATGTTATTGGCACCAAATGTGTTTTCAGAAACAAGCTAAATGAAGATGGCACAGTGGTAAGAAACAAAGTCAGACTGGTGTGTAAGGGATATGCTCAAGAAGAAGGAGAAGACTATGGAGAAACCTTTGCTCTAGTAGCTAGATTGGAAGGAGTTCGAATGCTTCTTGCATATGCAGCCTTCAAGGGATTCAAAGTGTATCAAATGGATGTAAAATCTGCATTCCTGAATGGAATACTTGAAGAGGAGGTGTATATAGAGAAACCACATGGGTTTGCCCTATCAGAAGAAAATGACATGGTGTGTAGGATACATAAAGCCTTGTATGGATTGAAGCAGACACCTAGAGCATGGTATAAATTCTTACACTCATATCTTGTAAAGATTGGATTTGAAAGAACAAGTGAAGATAACAATATCTATCTGAAGTCAAAAGGAGATCAGATCCTGATTATGAAGTATTTGTTGATGACATAATTTTTGGTGGAGATGACAAGATGAGTCATGCATTTGCAAATGAGATGAAGAAGGAATTTGAGATGTCACTAATTAGAGAGATTAAGTTCTTTATTGGACTACAGATTCAACAAATGAAAGATGGTATCTTTACCACTCAATCCAAGTATGTCAAAGAGGTGTTGAAGACCTTTGGCATGGAAGACAGCAAACCAGTTGGTACACCGATGGTAACCGGTTGCAAATTGTCAAAAGAAGATGACTCAACATTGGTGAATGAGAAAGAATACTGATCAATGATTACTAAGTTGCACTATGTAGTACACAACAGACCGAACATTGCACATGCAGTGGGTATTACTGCTCGTTTCTAGAAAAGTCCAAGAGAATCCCACTTGGTAGCAGTCAAGCAGATTCTTAGATATCTGAAGGGAACTGTAGACTATGGATTGTGGTATCCATACAGTAATGATTTCAACCTCAAAGTGTTTACAGATACCAATTGGGCTGGTAATGTGGACAACCGGAAGAGAACAATCGGTGGTGCATTCTTTCTTGGTGGTAGACTAGTCTCATGGATGAGTAAGAAGCAGAGTTGTATCTCTTAGTCTACTGCAGAAGCAGAATATGTAGCAGCATTTATGAATTGCACTCAGACAATTTGGATGAAGCATGTATTAAGTGATTTCAAAGTCCCTGTATCTGAACCAGTGAGTATATTTTATGACAACACAAGTGCAATTAATATTTCCAAGAATCCGGTTTCATATGCTAGAACCAAGCACTTCGAGCTCATGTATCATTTCTTGAGGGAGAAGGTTCAGAACAAAGAGGTTGTATTGGAACATGTTTCCAGTAAGGAGCAGTTAGCAGATATACTTAACAAGCCTTTACCAAAGGCTACATTTACCTATTTAAGAGGTGAATTAGGGGTGCTACCCCTTCAAGAGGTAAACTAAAGGTTTGTGTTCCACATCAGTCATGTATTGCATTGTCAAATATTTTCAGGATTGATGTGTTGATGGATGCTACTCCTCAAGGGGAGCAACATAGTGGAACATAGCTATTTGTGCCTCCACTTTGACATTGTTGTCAAAGGGGGAGAAGATGTGAAGTGGACAAGATATTTGTAGTATTGGGGAGAAGATGTGTCTTTGTATATTGTCGTCAATGCCAAAGGGGGAGATTGTTGGCATATGTGCAGAGTTTGATGACATGATGATATTGTACGATGTCATTGATGTCGATATGCTAAAGTGTGAATCGACATATTAAAGTAAGCAAACTGGCAAGAGAACCGATGTCATGATGTGAACCGGTATATGTGAAAAAGTGAAGCAATATGTTTGTTCAAAGTGAACCGATATGTTGGAATGTGAACCAGTATATGAAATGTTTTATATCTGGGTTTCATTTGGTATGACTACTGGTGGGTAGTTTCAGCTTCAAGGTTTTCGGTTGATGCATTTCAAGTCTATGTGATTCGACCGATGACATCCTGTGATGGGTTTGCATTGGGTTGAAGATCAGATCGTGTTGCCATGCCAGCCTTGTGTGCGTGAAGGTTTTCCTTGAGGATCCTGCATGGAGATTGATCCTATCTACCTCGGTAATGTGCGAAGTCTCTATAAACGGTGGAGAGCACGTGATGGGTTATCAGCTTCTAGGAGCGGCAAAGATCGAATGATGGAGAACATCTTGAGATGTGTTCAAGGTTGTTTTACACTATGCAAAGTGTTTGAATGGTCAGGATTGGACCGATTGTATTAATAACCTAAATGTTTAGGGTTTAGGGTTTATGCTACCGACCTATCTGTTTCCTACAAGGTCGATGATGATTTTCATTGTGAAGTTGTTGGAAAATGTTATATGTGTATCCAAGTAAAGAGATACTTGATTCTTGTCAGACTGGAGAAGTGTGTTGATACCTGCAGAGTGTGATTGCAGAAGTAAAGGAGCTAAAGTGGATCTTCCTTGGCATTGAGTGTTGTTATCAGATCAGTGTATTACTTGTTGACTTCTAACCATTTCAGCAGTTGGAAAATCCCTTAACTGGGTAGGTTTAACAGGCTTTGTGTAAAATCCTTTAATAGGGTGACTCAATTCAATGAGTTCTTCAAATCCTCTTGCAAGGTAACTTTAATAGGGTTCTAACCTCTAACCGGGTATTTAGCCACCCCTTAACTGAGTGATCCCTAGCAGGATCAGTTCCTAGCAGAACCTATTGTAAATTCCTTAACCGGATTAGGCTCCTAATAGAGCGGACTTCAGAAGAGTTCAAACAACAACTTGTGGGTATTCATCCCCACCGTGGTTTTTCCCAGTTGGGTTTCCACATGAAAAATCAGTGTGTCATGTGTGATGCATTTTCATGTGATGATTAGTATTTTATGTTAAGTGGTAATGCATGTTGAACCAGTGGTCTTTATATTTCTAATGTATTACTTATTTATACATATGGGTGAAGTGGAAAGGAGATATTAGGTGTGGTGAAGATCTAAGTGTTAACCAATCTATTTCTTTCATAGTCTCATTGTGTCTTACCGGTAGTGCCCTGACTTAGATCAGTGATGTTGTTTACCGGTTAGTGCAGTCTCTATTGTTTGAGTTGTTGAGAAAAGTTTTGTCTATACTGATTCACCCCCCACCTCTCAGTATCTGTTGAGTACTTTCTATTCATCATTATTCATCATACTCAAGATCAAACTATGTCTCTAACAAGAGTACTAAAGTCTCATAAGGAAGAATTTACATGGGACTACATAGATATGAAAGGGTTACATCCTAAGTTGTGCACACACTGAATCTACATCAAAGAAGACTGTAAACTAGTGAGGCAACCTCAAAGAAGAATCAACCCAACATTAAGGGAAATAGTTAAGCAAGAATTGCAGAAATTACTCAATGCAGGATTCATATATCCTACCTCTGATAGTGAATGGGTATCACCTCTAGTTATTGTTCCTAAGAAAAATGGAAAGTGGAGAGTTTGTGTAGATTATAGGGTGCTTAATGTTGCAACCAAGAAAGATCACTTCCCTCTTCCTTTCATTGACCAAACATTGGACTCCTTAGAAGGAAAGAAATATTTTTCATCATGGATGGCTTTAGTGGATATAACCAGATAAGAATAGCCCTTGAGGACCAGGACAAGACAACATTCACATGCACATTGGGGACCTATGCCTACTTTGTACTTTCATTTGGTTTATGTAATTCCCCAGCTACTTTTCAAAGGGTAGTTATAAGCATGTTCTCAGATATTTCTCATGACTATATGGAGATATACATGGATGACTTCACTACCTATAGTGGCACTTTTGAAGAAGCATTGAGTAACCTAGAAAAGACTTTACAGAGATGTGAAGATCATAATTTGTCTTTAAATAGTGAGAAGTGTTTCATGATGATGCAGGAAGGTGTTGTTCTTGGCCACTATCTTTCTTATAAAGGAATTCAAGTAGACCCAACAAACATTGAAGTTATTTCTAACTTGCATGTACCTACAAAACAAAAAGATGTAAGGAGTTTTCTAGGCCATGCAGGCTATTATAGGAGATTCATCAAAGCTTTTAGTAAAAATCCAGCACCACTATATACACTCCTCACTAAAGATACTAAATTCTAGTGGATAGACTCATGCAACAAAGCATTCTCTGAGTTGAAGGAAGAACTAACTCATGCACCGGTACTTAAAGGTCCTAATTAAGAACTTCCATTCCATATACACACTGATGCATCTGATTATGCAATTGGAGTTGTTCTAGGACAAAAAAAAATAGTAGTGGAACATGCAATTTATTTTGTCAGCAAAAATTTGCAGGGTGTTGAATTTAACTACACAGTAACAGAGAAAGAGATGTTAGCAATCATCTATTCTCTCAATAAGTTCAAACACTATATTATTGGATATAAAGTCTTTGTTCATTATCACCATGCAACAATAAGATATCTCATGAACAAACCTTTAATCTCAGGAATGTTGGCTAGATGGATTCTTTTGATGCAAGAGTTTGATATCACAATCATAGACAAATTGGGAAAGGCAAATGTAGTTGCAGATTTTCTTTCATGATTAAAAACAAACCAGGATTTACCCATTATGGATGATTCCTTTCTAGATGAGCATCTATTCTCTATTTCTATTCAAACACCATGGTATGCTGATATAGCCAACTATTTAGTTTCTCAAAAGGTACCCCCTCATTTTTCTCTAAAAGAAAGAAAACTACTTGTTGAAAAAAGTTTCAAATTCACATGGATAGCAGGATGCGTATTCTACACAGGACTAGACCAGGTCATGAGAAGATGTGTGAGAGAAGATGAGACTTATGACATTCTGCATGCATTCCATGATGAACCCTATGGGGGACATTTTGAAGCAAAGAGAATAGTTATCAAAATACTTAATATAGGGTATTATTGGCCAACCCTTCATAAAGATGCGGCCAGGTATACAAAGAAATGTGATAGGTGCTAGTGGATGGGAAGACCAACTAGATCAAATGAGATGCCCTTGCATCCTTAAGTGGTAGTAACACCATTTGACAAGTAGGGCCTTGATTTTGTAGGACCAATTGATCCACCTTCTAATGGTAATTCTTACATTCTGGTTTGTATTGATTATGTCACCAATGGGTAGAAGCTAAGGCAATGAAACATGCACGAGATAACAAGGTTATTAAGTTTCTATATGAAGAAATCTTCATAAAATATGGAGTTCCTAGGGAAATTGTCACAGACCAAGGAGCACAGTTCACATCTCAACTTGTTACAACATTAGTGATGAATACAATATTAGGCATAGGAAATCTACACCATACCATCCTTAAGCTAATGGCCAAGCATAGATTACTAATAGGGATATTGAGAGCAACCTGACCAAAACTATCAATCTCCATAGGAAAGATTGGGTAGCCAGATTGCCCAAAGCAGTTTGGGCATATAGGACATCATGAAAGACAACAACGAGGTTTACTCCTTTTGAGATTCTATATGGGAAGAAAGAAATGATGCCCATTGAGTTTGAACATCAAACTCTCAGAAAAATAGTTGAATTGGGGATGGATATCACTACCACACAACAAGAAAGAATCATGCAGTTAAATGAAATAGGTGAAATCAGAACAACTGCCTTGCAAAACATAGAACTCCTACAAAAGCAATGAATCGGGTGGCATGATAAGTACATCAAAGATGAGAACTTTCAATTAGGAGATTGGGCTCTCCTATATGATTCTTGGTATAAAGATAATCTGGGAAAACTTCACACAAGATGGCTAGGTCCATATGAGGTGCTACGGGTGTTTGAAAATGGAGTTGTTCAACTCACCACAATTGATCCTGTAAGATTCAAATTGTTGGTAAATGGGCATAGGTTGAAGCTATATCACAATCCCTTATCCAAATAAGAGTTCCTGAAATAGTTTACTTCAACCTCCAATTTTCCTGCAGCTTCAACCTCTAAGTTTCCTCCAGTCGATGAAGGTGGGCTCTTAGCCCTGTCTTCTGACTAGTCAGCTGTGATGATTCATAATAAAAACCCATATTTTTGGAAGTTATTTCTCCATAATAATATTCGTACTTCACTCCATTTCACCTTCATACCTTCTGTATCACTTCACCTCACTTCACATTCAGTCGCTTAATTGCAAGTGTGTTCAAAGGACACTGACATGCATGACGCCACACTTGGCACACTTTTGGTTCGGGGGAGTATACTATGATTTGATTTATTCCTACGTGTGATTTGACTTTTCCATGTCCTACGCCATCAATACTTTGTGTCGCTTTTCGCTTTTAATAAAAATCAAATTTTAGTTAAGCAAATAAAGTGATTGTGACATTTTATGCACGCATTTTTTATTTTTGAAGTCTTGCACGAGTTACCTTTCTGGGTTATTTTGCCACCTTTATGAGCTATAATTATACTATATTGTCACCCTTTTTAGTTGCCAATTGCTATTTTTAGTTATTTTCGTCTAGAAAGAGTTTTCTTTGAAAGATAAAAATTTAGGAGCTACAAGAGATGCTAGTAAGAAGGAAAAAAGAGGGTTGAAGAGTAATTGTAGAACTTGAGCTGAAGAGAGCACAATGGGGGGTTCTTTGATAAGACACGAACCTACAATCCATACCTCTATTTTGGAGGACCAAGTATGTGGTCAAGAATTTGTTCAAAGTGGATGGTTGAATTGCTTTTTGAAGCTAGATGATTTTAATGAAGATATAGCCACCGATTTTGCCATGAGATTCTCTAATAGAGAAGCAAATTTCAAAGGTCTGAGAGTTCTGGCAACTGAAGAAAGGATTGCAAAAGTGACGGGTTTACCAATTGAAGGAGAAAAGTATCCAGAATCTAAGGATGCCAGGAGTGCCAGAGCAGAATTTGCAAGACCTAAAGATCGTGCATTGATTGTTGACAAGCAAGGGGCTAGAAGAGTCTCTTTACCAGAAAAATGGATGATGATAGTTGTTCACATAATTAAATATCTGACCTGTGAAGGGAGGCAGTCCTGTTTTCACTCAATTCACTTCAAGTTGCTCAACCATCTCAGGCATGGAAATAGGATGAACATCCCAAATGTGTTGTATAACCTCCTGATGATCATGGCCACAAAAACCCAAAAAGGTAGGTCAAATTTGGTCTCTCATTATTGTTTAATCAAATTGTTAGTAGAACGGTCATTGAGGGATGTTTCTCAGTTATCTTGGGAAGAATTTGTTTCACTTTGTGAATTTAGGGAAGAAAATTATAGGGGTCATCAAAGGGCTTCTGAAAGGGAGACCAGGGTTTACAAAAAGTAAAGGAAAATTGCTCCTGGAGCCTCGAGCTCCAAGGATATCTTTGTTATAGAGTTTAAATGTTCTACTAGAAATTTCCAAAAAAAACTAGGGCTTCTACTCGAGGGGAAAAGGGAAAGGTAGTAGAGTCAATTGAAAATGAGATTGAAAAAGAAAACCCACTCCCTACACAAGGAAAACAGAAAAAGCTAACTAAAATTGTTGAGGAAAGCCCTAGCATAAAAAGACCTGAGGGATTTTAGCGAAAGCAGAAAGAAGGGGGGACCTCAAGTGTTAAAGGTGTAAAAAGAAAACTTGAGGAGGAATTGGAGGAAGAAACTTCAGTACTTGGAAGGAGAAATAAGGAAGTTGCAAAATTTCCTAAAAACGGAAAGGAGGTTGTTGTCACAAAACTTCTTGCTGCAGATTTTTGGTTCAAGGAAACTACAAAGGAATTTAAACCTACTAAAACCCATAGGAGTGCTCTAGCTAAGCTTCAGAGAAGAAGTCATGGGAAGAGAAGGAAGTTGAGCAGGGGAAGGAAATGAGTGGGAATTTTGAAGAGAATCAGGCCTCCAAGGAAGGGTTGAAGTTTCTTCCTCCAATTCCTCCAACATATCACGACACATATCCTACAACAACTGATTCCAAAAGCAGTAGAGAAGGTAATTGAATAGGAACAGGACACATATCCTTCAACAATTGCTTCCATGATAGAAGAGGAGGAATTCCCTGCAGTAGAAAGGCAAAATTCTGCCACTGAAGAAGAACCACAACAAGAAGAAATGCAACAGACTCCTAGAACTGAGTACGAAGCAACTCCTACAGGAGAGCAAGAAAATGAGATAGAAACAAAAAAAAACTTCTACACAAGAGCCAGTAAATATACAAATAGCAAAGAAAGGACAGTTGACTGAGGAATAGAGTAAAGAAAAGAGGAAACTTCAATTAGTCAGGCATAGGCCCACTCCTTTTTCTTAGATGTTAGTTGCATTCAATCTATATTAGGATATATTGGATAAGGAATAAGAATGGGAAAATTATAAGCGCCAATTACAGAAAGGAATTAAGAAGAAGGATGACGAGATTGATGCTCTTAAGGGGAAAATAGACATTGTGGTAACTATGATGCCCAATATACTTGAGTGTAGACTACCACCTAGGGTCTATGCAATGTATTTAAAGGAATGTTTTCTGACTTTCAAAATGTCCAGTATTCTTTCATATCAGGAATGTTCCTTGGAAATTACTCAAGAATTTTATCAGGTTTATCAAGACTCTCTTGTTGTATTTAGAAACTTACTTTGTGAGTTTTATTTACACAACTATGTAGTACCTCATGATAGAGAATGGAACCCTCTATTATATATTGGTGACATACATTTGAGAGCGCTAATATCCTAGATAAGGAATGAACATGCAAGAGGTGAAGAAGCTAATACTTATATCAAGAGGAAGAACTCAGATTTCCTTTGCCACTAAGAGCAGAGAGTGAAAGTTCCAGGAGACTGTATTATGATTGGCAAAAAGTGTTGTATCATCTTGACCTTAATCCCAAAATATTATCCTTGAGGGAAGAAGCATACAAGGAGTTTGAAGAAATGAGGCCCTCTGAGGCACAATCATCTCTAGGTCATGTAGCAAGAAGGTGGAACAGTCTTACAGAAGAATTAAAGAGGGTAGAGCCACACTCTTTGTAGAATTATTATGTAGCTTTGAAAAGAACTTTGTGGTACCTTTAGTTGGGATAGACAAAAATGAATAATTGGCTTCCTTTACTCTTTCAGCCACCTATACTTTTATGGCCAATAACAGATTTCAACAGATATGACAATTCATTTGATGAAACAACAAAAAAATATAGATGGGCCAGACTTGAGAAGAATAAAGGGTTTTATTGGAGCCTTGCTACAGGAGGCTTTGGAGAAACTCAAGTAATTGATTACAGGTTTCAGGTGAAAGGAAGGAATGCAAAATCTTCATCTTCAAGAGGACCAGCAAGATTCTAGGTTGGGGGAATGATGAGCCAAAAGAATGGCTCTATTTTATCTATGTTTAAGTATCATTATTGGGACATTAGGAGTCTAGATATGTCTTTTGAGTCATAATCTTTGCTAAAGTGATAAAATTTTATATGTTTTTATGGTATGGTCATGTGACAAGAACTCATTTGATATATGTTCCTTTTTTATAATAGGTAATTGTGCTACAAGGAATATCCATGGTAATGTTGCATGTAGATTTTGAATGTTACTCTAGTAGGGATAATTAGGTCTATATTTAAGCACGTTAACAATTTCATGCAGGGTTAAAGAAGAATGTTGAACTGGTCCAAGATGCTTAGCAATAAAGATTATGGAATTGTTGGCTGGTAAAAGAGGCAGCTAGGATTGTCATTGAAAGAGTTAGCTGGTGATTGAAAGTGATTCATTATGAATTATCTGAAGACTTAAATGATTTCCTTTGCTGAAGGAGTAGATTTAGGAATGAGGTTACGCTAGATTCTCTCTGTTGTTCCAACAAATTTTGATTGATTCTCAGCACTTGTAACCTCACCTTCTTTTTCTCCTTGTTCAATAAAAGCATCCTCCTTGAACTTTGGGAGTGGTATGCTAGTTAGTTAGGAATTTCATGATTTAAATAATCTCCCACCTTATCTTGTACGATGGTTGAGAATAAGATAGTACCGACAATTGTAATACAGTTCTAAGTTGAAGAAACAAACTTCCAGCAATCTGTCATTATGTTATCAAGTACTTTTGAATCAATAAGATGATACTTTAAGTTTTTGGAATTTGATTCAGTTGTTTGGATACTTGCTAAGGGGGTCCACTTAGTGAGTATTCCTTTGATTCCTTTTATCAGTTCATTTTCATTTTGTACTTAGCATTATCTTGATCATTAACTGTTCTTGCAGCCACTGGAATACTTCCTATGATTGTTCGTGCAGCCACTGCAAACTGAGTAGAATCATGTTTTTTGATCATGGATAAGTCATGTCTTTCTTAGTTGTTTTTAAGAAGTTAGTTAGTTTTCCTTTCAAGAATTTCAGTTACTTGTTTTCAGCATTTTTCCTCAGCAATATTTCATTTCTAGTAATAGGAAAGGTGGTTGTTTTGGTCTTTCTAGTGCATATACTTTGCAGACCCATTTCAAGTATACGCCCCAGGTTGACAACTAAATGCACCTTCATGATGAAAGATAATTAATTAGTCAGATGTCCCATCCCTAAGGTATAATTTCAAGTTCTAATTGTTGAACCATTAAGAAGGTCAGTCAAGAGCAACATTAATATACCATACACAATCCTACTTAAAATGAAAACTGTAATGCCTGCCAAAATACCCTAGAGAAATTAAATTACTAACACAATAATGGAGATAATTTTTTTTATTTAACATCTATAATCAACTAATATAACACATATCATCTCCATCTAATTACATTCATTAACCAATCAACCATTATGAACATGCATCACTACACATTTCATTAATTTACGCAAGCGGAAATAAACATAAACAACATTAATATGTCCATAGGGTACTTCAACGTCATTACTTAATTAACTATCATAATGACATCCTACTCACATGATAATCACATCCCACTTAAGCTTAATGCATCTTATTCAATTCCTAACCATGAGATATGCATCCTACTAGATTATTTATCCAATATGAAACACATTGTAAAGCGGAAAAATCGAACCCTAGTTGTTCTCCCCCCCCAACTCCAAGGAGAGAGAAGGGAGGTCACTAGGGTTGATGGTTTTCACTTAGGAGAGACTTTACATTCATAAGAGGGGTTGAAACCCACAAGATCCAATCCCACACAATGCAAGACTGGATTCTAAATGAGTTTCAAGGGTTAAGACATCAAGGATACCCTCTTTTGTAAAGAATGTAGATAGAATGATTGAACTAGGAATGCATGTAAAGTAAGAAAGATTCACTTATAAACAGAGATAGGGATACGGGATGAAGCTGGGGACCTGGAATTAGAAGTAAAATGTCAAGACGATGCTGCTCTGCAAATTTGAGCGAAAGTTGTCGGGACGATGGCGCCCGGAGTGCACACGGTCTTCCGAAAAATCTGCGAAATGAAGGGGGATCTGTTCGGCTCTGCACAAGGATTCCAGATCTTCAATTACAGCCGCATACCTACAACCTACACACAGAAAAGGGAGGACGATTGGGGGGTTAGGGATTAGGGGTTTGCCTTTAGGTCAAACCCCGGTTTTGGAATTAACCAAGAAATGAGAATGCTGTAAATGTAAATGTTTGTAATGTAAACAAGTACTGATACCTTGTTGTAAGAATGTTTGTATTCTTACATGCGAAGGTGTAATGTATGTTGTATGTTGTATGTTGTATGTGATCTCCTCTTCAATGGTTGAATCCTTGTCTTGAATGCAACACCTAGCCTTGAATGGAGACTTAGAATGCTCAATTGCTTGAAGGAATGCTGGAATGCTTGAATGTTTGAATGTTTGAATATCGCTTCCGCCTCTTGCATACATATGTCTTTTTTTCTCCCTTTTTTGGAAGAGGAAATGTAGTTTATATACTTGTCAATTAGGGTTGAGAGACTGATTTTCCCGACCTTAGGCCGACCTAGAAACAATATTTTCCAATTTGCAAATTTCAAGACCCGATGCCCAACAAGAGACCGGGCCCAAAATAGGGCCAGGGACCAGGGCGTTGGGCGCCATGGTCCTAGGGGACCAGGGCGCTGGGCACCCTAGTCCTGAAGGACCAGGGCGCTGGGCACCATGGTCCCACCTCTCGGGATAGCAGGGTGCAAGGAGGGATCAGGCCGAGGTGCAAAAAGATGCAGTTTTTGGTGTCGTAAACAGGTTTTGGGGTCTCCATTCAGGTTCAACGTTGCGCCGCCATCGTGAAGACCCAAATGCAGTCGAAATTACAAGTGTCACAATTTTAGGACGCTACATTTAGCCCCCACTTTAGTGGGAGTATAAGCGTACGCCCATACTTCCGGTAAAGTACAAGGAAACAACATTGAAAGACTTTTACCACGTCAAGGAGGCAAGATACCCCAAGCCCCCAGTGGACTAAGGATCTTACGACTTTGATTGACAAAGTAAAATGGAAGATCATGAGGGAGAACCATGACTGTCAGTAGTAAGGTTCCCTCACTATGCAAAGCTAAATTTGTCAAGAAATTTTCAAGTATCTTGGAGAGATATGAACGGGGTGTATGCCCCCCTACGTTAAAGCGATCGCACACGCCTCATCGGGGGTGATTGCTTTAAGGTAGTGATACATATAAGAAATGAGAAGGGAAAGGAGCATGTTATCACAAGGATTTAGCCCCCAAGTGTGAGATAAACCCAAGGATGATAGACACAAAACACAAAGCACGAGGTGACTTCGCTTTCCTCGGGGTCAGTATGTTGTATGATAATTCATGTATATCATATGTATGTATGCATAATTGTTCTTCATTCCCCAATCAAGGAAGGTCACCTAGAAGAAGGGAACACATGTGTCTTTTCAGTCAACATGAGAGAGACCAAAAGAGATCTCAATGCTTTGCATCGTCCTCAAGTAGACAACACTAAGGACAACAAATAGAAGAATGAGAATAACACATAGAAGAAGTAACAAAAGATATCAAGAGAGGAGAGAGAGTCTACTATGCTAATGTTACTAGTCTAGCACGTCATCTACCCCCCGATCTTGCTGATCAATATTTCGGGAAGGCAGGAAACACGCTAGAGGAGGAACATCCAACATAGCAGATGGAGCTATCACAAGATCCAAACAAGGGCTATGTTCATGTTCCAAGCCACGTTGTTCTTGTCTAGGAGCTAGGATAAGTGCTTTAGAAAATTCGTTAGATAAATGGTTATCAACATCAACATATTCATATTCACTATCAGAATGAACAGAAGTAACATTTTCATCATGAATAACATTTTCATCTATATCATCATCAAGATTTATAAAAATAGGATCTTTAACTCGCACAGGATCAAGACCATCATGCACCTTATGTTTAGGAGATTTTGGCTCAATTTTCAATTGAGGAGAAAATGGAATAATACTAGCTAAAGGTGTTTTGGGGGATTGCAAAGTTTGAGAAGCAGCTGCCTGAGCTCTAAGACGACGCTTTCGTCGGCGTTCACGTGCAGAACGATTTCGTCTAGTCTTAGTAGGAAGTTGAGAAGATTGAGGAGGAGGAATGTTCTCATCCTTATCACTTGGGTGTTTAGGTTGTGGTCTCTTAGGTTGAACAATAGGAGAAGAGGAAGGAGGAGGAACTGCTCCATATAAAGGAGGAATATTTGGTTTAGGAAGGAGACCAAGTCTATCATGACGAGGAGGTATAGGTCTACTTTTAGAAATTTTATTAGATATAGGCATAATCACATTCATAGGGATGGGTTGGGAATCTTCTTGAGGAAAGACATTAGTTTTATCTTTCAAAGGAAGAACTTCCTTCTCAAGAATGATAGGAATATCAAGTTTGGGTGTTCTAGGTTCACTTAGAGATAGGATCACATCTTTTTTCCACTTTTGATAAGATTTGAAAAGATGATCACTCCACGGTGGAAGAGATTGGAATTGTTTAGGCCAAAAATAATCAATAGGAACGCTAGAAGTTCTTTCAGCTGGTTTAAAGAGACTATGATTGACAGTAACAACTTCACCATTATGGGGAAATTTCAGACACTTGTGAATAGGAGAAGCAATAGCTTTCATGGAAGATAGCCAAGGATAGCCTAGCTTCACACGAAATTGTTCGGACGATGGAATAATAGCAAAGTCCACATCAAAGGATTTGTTATGGACCTCAATAGGTAATGTAATAGAACCAATTGCAGGAGAAGAAAATGCATCAAATAGTTTCACAACCACATTTGTTTCATCATAGATCACTTGATTCAATTGCAAAGTAAAAAGAAATTCTTCAGTAATGACATTAATCATACAAGAAGGATCAATAAGCACTCCACGGCAAGGTGTATTCTTGACTTTTGCAACTATATATAAAGGACCATCAGGTGCCCTGATAGTTTCACTGGAATCAAATGTGATGGAAGGTTCCTTAGGGATTTTCTGTTGCTCCACAAAGTTAATCACATTCGGAGTCATAGACACAAGACTATCAGGTGAGAAAGAGGAATCATTAGTCTCAACCACATTAGAGGTATGAGAAGGTAATGGATCAGTAAAAATCTTAAGATTTTGGTTAGGAGGAGCTACAGATGTGTTGCCTTTATCATTCACACCAGAAACAGAGATAGTATTATTATCAATCAAATCTTGAATTTTACCCTTTAAAGCAAAACATTTTTCAGTATCATGCCCAGGTTGACGATGAAATTGACAAAAATATTTGTTATCAAAATAGGGTGAGTTAATCTTTGCAGGATCTATTTTCTTTATAGGAGGAAGAGTAAGCACATTTTGTTCCAATAACTTATTCATAATACTATGCAATGATTCATTCAAAGGAGTAAACTTTATTTCTTTCTTGAAAAACTTAGAAATAGGAGGCACACCTGATGCTGCATTCACATTGTTGTTGATGATGTTTTCATTGAACTTAATTGACTCTCTGTTCAGTTTAAACTTCCCAAATGGTTGTTGACTACTATCACCCTTATCACTTGGAGCCATAGGATTTGCTTGTTCCATTTGACTCACAGTCAGTTGATAATTGTGAAGAGTTGCGCACAACTATTGGAAAGAAGTAAACTCAGAAAACAGAAGTTTTTCTCTAATATCTTTTTGTAAATTAGAAATAAAGATCCTTTGAATATCATTGTCAGGTACTGGAAAAGAAATTTGAGCATACAAATGCTTATATCTACCGATGAAATCAGTCACTTTTTCTTTAACACCTTGTTTACAATGCATTAAATCAATCAAAGTAACTTTAGGACTTATATTGTTTTGAAATTGTTGAATAAAAGCATTTGCAAGTTGTTTGAAAGAAGTAATAGAATAAGAAGGCAACGAGAAATACCATTGTAGGGCTTTATCTCTTAATGTTCTAGTAAACAGTTTTGCAAGCAACCTTTGGTCATAAGCAAAATCAGTACATATTGTTTGAAAAGTCTTAACATGTGTTAGAGGATCACCCTTACCATTATAAAGCTCCAATTGCGGGATTTCAACATGTTTAGGGGGGATAGCTCGAACAATGTCAAGAGAAAGTGGGCTCGCAACATCAAATGTGGGCACACTAGACTTAGATTGATTCATAGAGGCAATTTGTTGTTGTAAAGAAGAGACAGTTTGTGCAAGATTGTTAATGGTCGCTTCAGTCGAAGAGTTCATATTAGACGTGTTAGATTGTGATGGAGGTATTATGTTATTGAAAGAAGGTATTGATTGAGAGTAAGGTGGCGGGACACTATGATAGTTAGTCATAGGAGATGATTGGAAAGGAGGAACACTACAAGGAGGAATGGAATGGTTAAACGAATTGCCCCCTTGCATCATGTTCATTTGTGGAGATATAATAGGAACACTCATTGAAGGAATGAATGAAGAAGTTGGATTGAATGAAGGAAGAGGGTTGATTGAAGAAGAAGGATTGCCCCCATGACTGGTGATCATAGGTGGAATGTCTTGTATTGAAGTAGTCATTATGTTTGATGTAAAAGTAGGTATACTAGCAATAGGAGTTGTCAAAGGAATAGAATGATTGACTTGAGTAGGAGGTTGTGTATAACACAAAGTTTCGGCACAACTCTTCATAGGCATCACATTTGAATCCACAATGTGTGCAATACCACGCAAAATATCAATTCCATTCTTATCACTTTGAACCATACATTTTAGACCCTCAATTAATGAAAGAGCTTAACTATCGGGGTATTCTTGAGACATACATTGTCGAAAATCATCAAATTGGTTATCCAATTTTTAAAGTTGTTCTACAGAAACCTCATGGAGAGCTTTTTCATCATTAAGAGGATTAGAGGAATTACCCATGTCCTCGTTAAAAAGGCCATTCAAATTAGGTTCCATCTCCTCAGTAATTAAACCTTGTAAAGACTTAATTCTAAGGATTCGTCTAACGGGAATAGTGTAAGTAGGGCTTATTGTTGTAAAACTCATGCACTAAAGAGAGAGAGAAGATTTTGAATTTTAGAGGTAGAAAATTTCAATAAAATCAGCCAATCTCCTAGATTTAAGCTATTAAATACAATCAGGACAATCTCCCGAAATTTCGGAAAAAATGTCAAGGACCGTGGCGAATGGAGTGCACATGGTCCTCGCAACTTTTTTCAAAAATTTCAGGGATGAAAGTTATGATGATTTTAAAGCTAATCTGAAAAAATTGAGTGATTTTACGATCTGTAGATAGGCCAAATTAAAGTTGCAATCTCAAAATTGAACCCTACCAAGATTGTTGAAAAATGCAAAATTTGAATTTTGAAAAAGAGAGGGAAACTGAAATTTTGAATTTTATGATTTTAGAGGGAATGCTGAAAGCAATGCAGGCTTTGAAATTTAAAAGTTGAATCAATTTCATGCAAAATTCAAATTTGAAAGCGGAAATCAAAGTTGCCGCAATTAAACACTTAATTTCAAAAGTCACAAATTGTAAAAATTTGAATAAAGCACTGAAATTTCAAATGAATGCCAACACACTTTTCAGATTTAGGACAGTAAGGAACACAATTTTGATATGATTTCAACAATTTTTTGAATGATTATAAGCCTTTATCCAAGCAATCACTAGACCAACTTTGACTTTAATTTTGAAAGTGTTAGAATTGATAAAATCAGCCAAAATTCTGGATTTTAGTAGAAAAACACAGTAAGATCTAGCTCCCGAAATTTCAGAAAAAATGTCGGGGACGATGGCGCTTGGGGTGCACACGGTCCTCGCAACTTTTTTCCAAATTTATAGGGATGAAAGATATTGTGATTTTGTTGCGGAATCCAAAGTTACAGCCGATTAAGAGGTGTTTTGATCAGTGAAATCATCGATCAAAGGTTGAATCAAGAGGGTTTTAAAAATTAGGGTTTTGACACTTAACCACTTAATCTTCAGAATTAAAGCACAAATAAGAATTAACAAGTTGCAATAGAAGGGTAGATCTGAAATAAGCATTAACAATTAAACATTTCACAAGCTTAATTACTAAAAAGAAAATTTTAGGGTTTTTATGCAATTAGCCTCTAAAATTTGCAAAAGATCAAACATGAAAAATGTAATTAAGGAAGCAAATTTTTCAGATCTAACCATGAATAATCAGAATTAGGATGTTCACGTCGGGTTCACCAAAATGTAAAGCGGAAAAATCGAACCCTAGTTGTTCTCCCCCCCCAAGTCCAAGGAGAGAGAAGGGAGGTCACTAGGGTTGATGGTTTTCACTTACGAGAGACTTTACATTCAAAAGAGGGGTTGAAACCCACAAGATCCAATCCCACACAATGCAAGACTGGATTCTAAATGAGTTTCAAGGGTTAAGACATCAAGGATACCCTCTTTTGTAAAGAATGTAGATAGAATGATTGAACTAGGAATGCATGTAAAGTAAGAAAGATTCGCTTATAAACAGAGATAGGGATACGGGATGAAGCTGCGGACCTGGAATTAGTAGTAAAATGTCGAGACGATGCTGCTTTGCAAATTTGAGCGAAAGTTGTCGGGACGATGGCGCCCGAAGTGCACACAGTCCTCCGAAAAATCTACGAAATGAAGGGGGATCTGTTCGGCTCTGCACAAGGATTCCAGATCTTCAATTACAGCCGCGTACCTACAACCTACACACAGAAAAGGGAGGACAATTGGGGGGTTAGGGATTAGGGGTTTGCCTTTAGGTCAAACCCCAGTTTTGGAATTAACCAAGAAATGAGAATGCTGTAAATGTAAATGTTTGTAATGTAAACAAGTACTGATACCTTGTTGTAAAAATGTTTGTATTCTTACATGCGAAGGTGTAATGTATGTTGTATGTTGTATGTTGTATGTGATCTCCTCTTCAATGGTTGAATCCTTGTCTTGAATGCAACACCTAGCCTTGAATGGAGACTTAGAATGCTCAATTGCTTGAAGGAATGCTTGAATGCTTGAATGTTTGAATGTTTGAATGTTTGAATGTTTGAATGTTTGAATATCGCTTCCGCCTCTTGCATACATATGTCTTTTTTTCTCCTTTTTTTGGAAGAGGAAATGTAGTTTATATACTTGTCAATTAGGGTTGAGAGACTGATTTTCCCGACCTTAGGCCGACCTAGAAACAATATTTTCCAATTTGCAAACTTCAAGACCCGATGCCCAACAAGAGACCGGGCCCAAAATAGGGCCAAGGACCAGGGCGCTGGGCGCCATGGTCCCACCTCCCGGGACAGCAGGGTGCAAGGAGGGATCAGGCCAAGGTGCAAAAAGATGCAGTTTTTGGTGTCGTAAACAGGTTTCAGGGTCTCCATTCAGGTTCAACGTTGCGCCACCATCGTGAAGACCCAAATGTAGTCGAAATTGCAAGTGTCGCAATTTTAGGACGCTACACACATATTATTCTATCTTTCAACTAGCATGATTAAGTATTCATTTTAAATGCAAGACAACCCCTTTATCCTGCATTCGTTTTATGCGCCAAATCCAAATTTGTCTTAACCCAACAATTCCTATCTACATGCTCTTTATTATTTTTCCATGATGATGCAATCCTAATGTATAGGTATACTCCATCTTCAATTGCATCTAATTCCCTAACATGACCATTTATTTTAACATTAATTCCAAATGCATAATGAAAGAATCTTAATGAAATCCTCTTACTTAACAATCCCTTACATGCAATGCATAATTTCCTTTCTACCAATGCATCTACATGAATCATTCATCTAATCATACTATCTAACATTCTCATTAATACTAACCCATTCATTAAGTTTCCTTCACATTTCATTTACATCCTAATCATTTCATAAAATTCCATTTCAACTAATGCAATTTAAGCCATAATATAAATCCATTATGTTTCATTTACCAATACACTTTAGGACATTTCTTCCATTCTATAAGTACAACGTGATACATCATATAGTCTTATTACAATCCATGACATAATACCAAATTCCATCTACTACCTTATCATTTACATCAAATACATCATGAGCAAGCTCTTCCTAATACAATGTTTCAACTATTACATACAAGAATATTACATAATATGAATTCCATCATATTCATTACATAAATCTGCTACAAGGTACATCCATATTCATCATGAAGAAGTATCCACATCCATGTAAGAAGAATCCAAGAGAACATCCCAATGGCTAAAATAATCAACCACCCGACCATGTGGAACCAAAGGAACCACACCTAAAAATGGTCTGAAGATAATTAATTGAATAAACAATTATTTAATTAATCCCACTTCCTAATTTAATTGAGTTCATTAGCAATTTGATTAAATTCTCCCATTCATCTAATTATTAATAAATCTAAAGATTTATTTAATAGGTTCATTTCAATAGAACCCTTTGATTAATTAATCCTCCCCCCCATTTTAATTCATTCATTCTAATCCCCTAATTAATTAAAACAAATCAATTTATGAGTTGTTGAAAGTTAATTAGCCTTTTCCTATTATTTGAATTTTTAAATTCAAATTACCCACATGCCTCCTAACTTCTAACCACCTAACCTAACCATCCCCTAGCCTAACTCATTCCACCTAACCTAGGGTTTAACTAACCCTATCCTATCTTACACATCCTAACCTCCTTATCCTAACCTCCTATGGTGTGGATATTCTCCCCTTGAGACACAAGGCACTTATGCCACATGCCTCCTCCCTTGGACACTTGTCCTTTTATGATAAAGGCTTCTTGATACTTGTCACCAAAGAGATGACAAGTGTCCCTCCCTCCAACCTCTTCTCCAACCTCCTCCAATTTCACCCTTGATATCTTCAGACTCAATCTTGACCATTGATTCCTGTCACCTCACCCCTGGCCTTGGAAATCCTATAAATATCCCCCATTTTGGAGCACAAGGATCCCATCTCATATCATTTTAGGCATTGTTACTATAGGAATATCCATTAGATCATATCATTTAAGCATTGTTATTATAGGCAATTGCATCTTAGATCTAGCTTAATTTGATCATTTTCTAGCATAATTGTTAAATCATATAGCTTAATCAATCTATATTCTAGCTTAATTGCATCATCATCATATCTTAATCATGCATATCATTAGCTTAATTAGCCTCTTGGATCAATCTAGCATAATCAATCTCATCTAGCTTGCATATCATATCAATTCAAATCCTCCATCTAGGTGTATTCAAGACACTAGGATTGCTTATCCGGATCTGAGAGCTAATCCACACTCGCATATTTTAGGAGGCAATAGGTCACTTTGTCATGGTTCATCTTTCATTTAATTCCAATTTGCTAACCATTCTTATAATGATCTATTGAGTGTTTGTGTTGCAGCTACAGGTATCCTACTTCACACACACAAAATTTTGGCACCCACTATGGGACAAGAAATCTAATTTTGTTGGCCTCTCTCATCATCAAATCTTCAATCCCATAGGTTTCTGGTCGGGCTTGTTTCAGAAGTTCATATGAGTACCTTTATAGTACCGTACAAGTTTCTTTGTGCACTCGTACGGGTATGTGAGAATACTCGTCTGAGCAGATGAGAATACTTGTATGATTTTTTGCTTCTATGTTTTCAAAATAGGTTGCATTTTAGGGTTTTTTATGCTTCAATTTGGCTATTACTAAGGCTAACCCTGGTTTGTTTGTGAGTTTTCTAGCATCCTAACTGGTTTTTGCAGGATGATTGTCAAAGATTACACTTGCCAAAGCTTCATTTCATCAAAACAACATGACTACTAACGTATCTATTTTGCAGGTTGCCTAAGAGAACTCAACCAAACTTTGTGTCTTCTTAAATTTTTCTAGGAACACTTATTTTGCTAATGATAAATGAACATCTTGTTTTCTATGCTCGAGAAGTTGTCTAAAAGGTAGGATAGTATGCTCTTGTCCATTTGGACAATCAAAAATCCCGACCCTTGAAGTGATTCTATGTTTGAGATTTGAATACCTTTAGTGGGCCTGTCATAGTGGGAAAAAGTAATCACCCTGTGAGAATGACCCAAGTTAGTACAACTAGACCTAAGCTTTCCAACCCACTCTAAAAAATAGGCCTCTCAGGATTAAATTCTTAGAGGATGGGATTATTTGAGTTTTCTCTTTTGATATCTTTCATATCTTACATTTAGTAGGGCCTCACGGTCTCAATCACGCTTGCGTGACTGCTTCTTGTTTTGGTACCTTGTTGGGATATAGGCCTCAATCGTGCTTGTGCGACTGCAAGGGGTAATTTCAAATGGAAAACCTTACTACGAACCCTAAGATAGAAGCTACCTGATTCACCTCCGAAAGGGGGATAATCTTTGTGCAAGAGAGATAGTAACTCTCCCAAGACACTTGCTATATCGTACCCCCAATAGCATTTGGAGTCAGATAATACAGTGTTGAGAATCCATTGCATGAGACTCGGTGGTCGTATTCTGATTAGCTATTGGGTGTCTACCTAAGTTTGCAAGCAAAGGTTTTCTCTCTCAGCCAACTTCCTTAGGATTAGGCATGTTGCACTTGAGGTCACTTATCATATTGCATGTTTGATGTGTTTCCATCCCTAAAATAAAAAATCAGATATGTAAAACTGGAAAACAGAATCAAAACATCAAACATTTTTGGTCAAAAATCTATCAAAGCAAAAAACTTATCTATGTTTTCTCCTCAGTCGTACGAGCTTTCTAGTTTGTCATACGAGGAATCTAGTTTATCATCTGGTTATATGGAAATTGTCGTACGAGTCAGACTAGCAGAAGATTTTGTGTTATCAGTTGTCGTCTGGTTTTGGGGGAAATCTCGTACAAGAATATGCATTTGTCGTATGGGTCTGTCTAAATTGTCGTCTAGGACTGCTTAAATTGTCGTACGAATTTTTTTCTTTGTTAGTCTAGAGTTGTCTTCTTCCATGTCTTTTCCAGATTCGTCATGTTTGCTTGGTCAATTTACAGTGAGCATATACACTTGATATTTCTCATTATGTGCTTAGATTGTCTTCTTGGTTTGCTCGGTCAAGTTATCTTCTGACAAATAGGACTCTAGAACTAGACACCCTCAAGATTTTCAAGTATTCACTTTCAACAAGTTCAATATCTAAATATCTCAAAGTGCATTATCACCTTCTTTGATAAACTGGTCACTCAAAACATAGTTTCTCATCAGGATCTATCATCCTCTATCACGAAACTACAATGTTTGGCCAGGATAACCTTGTCCCATATCATAGGATATATCGTTCCTATTGGACTTGGTTTTATCAAAATCATCATCATTGCAATCCAAAAACTGAAGATCGAAAAAACTTGCAAACTTTCAAACACTTGAATTATATTTTCATGTCATAACACTCTATCATATCTACGTTGATAGTTGGTCATTTATCGAAACACCTTCTAGACAATCGAATCCTTGCACAATACTCAACACAAGTGTATGCCCGTTTTAACTAGAGCGCAGAGATGAAAGATCGTAGAAACGAAAGTCGAAACATTTGAAATAACTGAAGATTATAAGAACATGGAACATGAAAATGAAATACAAGAAGAGGCAATAGATCAACATATCAGACAAATCAAACAAGATCCTAAATTCGATAAATTTATGGAGAAAATATTGGAGGGAGAAAAAGAAAAATACTTCCTTATGTTAGCAAAATCTGGTGCTACACTCCCTCAAGATTTCGCTATGAGCACTTTAGGACAAAAGAGAAGTGACCATTTTCATGATAACGAATGACATGAGGAGATTTTTTATCACAAAAAAGACGATGCATCAATTCCTAATAGCACAAGAACTAATGAGTAAATTGTTGTTCCCAAAAGGGATGATGTAGAAATTCTCGACAAAGCTAAATCTAATGAGGAAACAAAAAAGGGTCGAGATGATACAAGAAGAGATCAAGATCATACTAGAACACAAACTCGCGTTTATACAAGAACAAATCATGTTGATAATCCTATCACAACTCTTACACAACAAATACAAACGTTGCAAACACAGATTCAAGATATGCAGAGAGGAACTATTAGAAGATACTCACTTCAAGAAATTTGTCCTTACCCATTCGACAAAAATATAAACATGATACCATTTCCTACAAGTTGTGAAACTCCTTGATACGATAAATATAACGGAAGCATTGATCCCCAAGATCATATATGAGAATTTTGTATGATGAGTATGGAGTTTTCACATGAGGATACATACTTGATGAGATTATTTCCAAAGAGCTTAAGTGGACTAGCTATGGAATGGTTCTCCAAACTTCCACCTGGAATTAGATCATTCGCAGAATTGGTGAATAAGTTTGTTTCACAATACTCTTACAACATTCAGCATGATGTCACTATGCTAGACCTATGTAATACTAAACAAAATAGTGTAGAACCTTTCATGACATTTCTACAGAGGTGGAAACGGTTAGCTTCACGATATCCTTGAATGGTGCCATAATACAAGAAAATAGACATATCCATCGACAACCTAAATGGACAAATGAGATATCATCTAAAAATGCAATGCCATCAAAATTTTGAAAAGATGATTGATAATGGAATCAGAATGGAAGAAGCTATGGTAAATAAGGGTGAGTTGAAGCTATACAAAGAAGGGGTTAATCCTCCTAACAACAATGTTAGCAACAATAACAACGATAAGCCTAAATTTTGTAATAGAAATCGAAATGTCGTCAATGATGGGATAGTGGATAACAACAATGTAAAACCAAAACAACTGGTTTTCAATTTATCCAGTCACTCAGCAGCAGCTCAACAAAACAACAATCACCAAAAATCAACTTTCAACAATTTCTTTCGAAGGAAATTTATAAACATTGGTGAACCACTGGGGTCCGCATTAAAGACACTTCTCACAAACAAATTGATTACTTTTCTAGAAGGAAGGAAATTTGAACCTCAAGTAAAACCCTCTTGGTGGAACAACAACCATTACTGCGATTTCAATCGAAACAAGGGACACCACACGGATAATTGTCAGCGGTTGAAATATGTCATCCAAGATTTGATTGATAATGGAGTCATAACTGTGGATGGACATATGACAAACAAATCTCATACAGCTTTCAAAACTCCACTACCAAACTATGAGAAGGGTGAATTGTTAGCAACACATAATGGTAAGGGTAAAGCAAAGGTAAACTATGCTCATGCATATGATAATGTGATAAATGTGATTGTGGTTAAAGAGAAACAACATCAAGAACCATCTCATGCTATTACAAGAAGAAAAGATAAAGTTGTTTTGCTGGGCCCTACAACTAACACATCATTCACTGCAAAACAATATAGTCTAGTGGATCAATTACAAAAAACTCCCGCGCAAATATCCATCATAGAAATTTTAAAGCTTTCACCTACACACAAAGAAATTCTTGAAAGAGCATTAGTAGATATAACAGTGTCCAAAGATCTTGATATAGATCAATTCCAAACCATGGTGGAACACCTCACAACCCCTCACTTCTTATCATTCACCGAAGAAAATGACATGTCCTTGCAACATCCCCATAATGCTCCCTTTCATATTGAGATGTGCATTAAATTTGTCCTAATAGATGGGGCAGATGGCTTAAACATTTTCTCATTCAGTCTTGTCCATGCTCTAGGTTATTCAGAAGATGCAGTGGATCCCCGGAAAAAGAAGAGTGTTCTTCTAAAGGAATTGTGATATTACCCATCAAAGTAGGACCTTTGTAGAAAGACACAACATGCCAAGTTCTAGACTTGGACTTATCATACAACATACTCTTGGGAAGACCCTGGATACATGACATACAAGTTGTTCCATCAACATATCATCAGTGCCTAAAATTTCCCTACAATGGGCCGGAAATCGCGATCTCAGCAGATTCAAATCCATTATAGTACTGTAGTAATCTAAAACCAGCTCAAGAAGTCATTGTTCCTTGTAATAGGGAGGCATCATCTTCAAACACACAAACCAAAGAAAAATCGTTTGCCTCAATTTTGTCAAGTATGGAAAAACAAATGCAGTTAAGAGATTGAGGGAATGGAGAATACTCACTATCACAATTACCACTTTCTCCTAAATCCTATGGAAAACCATCAAACTCTAAACAACAACCAATTGTGAAACATCTTCCAATATTTGATGGAGCATTTGTTAGTTTTGGGACCTTATCAGAGGAAACAAAAGACAAAGATGTGCTATAGTGGCTATACAAGAATGAAGAAGTCCAACAAAAGATCAACAATTTCATAATACCTACGAAAAAATATGGAAAAGGATTTAACATCCTTCAAAAAATGGGATACACTGGAACAGGTTTGTAGGAAAATGAAAATAAGGTATCTTAGAACCTATCCAACCTCACACTCAATAGGCTACAAACAAATTAGGCTTAGGGTATGGACAAATTACTCTACCAGAGCAAACAGTTTTTGGCCAACAATAAGATGAATATGAAGAGAGACAAGAACAACTTGCAATTAAAAGGGAAGAAACAACTCCCAAGAAACAAGCACAAACAAACATGAAATGGCAACAGAAGCAAGCTTTTAATCAACAGGAAAAACAAACTAAAGGCACCTCCCAAGCAGCTTTAACTCCTAATCAACACAAACAAGAAATTGGTACAAATCACAGAGAGCTAATAGCAAGGTTGACAAAACTCAATATCAGCCTAGAGGAAGCTGAATATGAAAGAAGAAAAGATATAGCAAGAAAAATAGAAGAAACAAATCAAATGTTGTATGAACAAATCTACATATTGCAAGCTGCAAGTGAGATAGATTCTAATGAATGGGAATGGGATTCCTATCATTCTGAAGAATCAGCTGAATAAAGTTGCTTTGAAGAAGATGTAGGATTCGATGTAGTCCATACGTATGCAGGGCAAATGTTAGGAACTAGCCCACTTGAATTAGAATCACATTCAACCGACTTGGACTTAATCTAGTGTAAGAGCACCTTCACAATTTTGGCTTGTTTGATCCTGATGGGATCAAGAATTGAATAAAGGACTATTTTAAGAGTCCAAGTGTGTGTTTTAGGTTTCATTATGGTTTAGGTTTATCTTGGAGTTCTTTAGATAGTTTTTCTCAAGTTTTCTTTCCAATTTTGGCACATAGTGCCTTGTAAGCCAAAAATGGCATTATAGCGAAAATATGCTCAAAACCTTGTAACAAGCCTAGAAAGGAATTGGAGTAGGTGTATTTATTGATTTTACACCTTCTCAAATGGTTAGGTGGAATATATTTGTCTTGTAGGTCAAAAATGCACTAAGAGTCAAAACTTGCCAATGTTGTTAAGCAACATTTTGACAAAAAGTGAGAAAAGTTGTAAAATCACTCTACAAGGTAGTTATGAACACCATAATGGTTGAAATGGTTTTAGTGTGCCTATATAAGGACACTTCAAACATTGTAAAGAGGTTGGTTTTTTTGTTAGCAAGAAGAAGTTAATGAAATATGACTGTTTTTCATGCCTTTTGAGCTTAAAATTGTTGTAACAGTCTATACAGAGCACTATTTCCATACTGTTCTTTCATTGGAGTTTGTGTCATGGTTTTATGAAGGTTTTTCATTGTTTGTGTAAGGGTTTTTACTGTGTTTTGGTTTATCAAAAAAAATCTTTTAGTTTTTGCCAGTTGATTGCCCTGAACTGGGGTTTTGAAGAAAATGGGTTGAAACACTTGGTCTCCATGGGTAACCAAGAAAAAATGAACCTTGGAGACCAAGTTGGAGCTTTTTACATATTGTATTTTAAGGTTTTGCTATCAGACATGATGGAAAAGATGAATGAGACCAAGTTCTAGGCGAGTGCATGGTGGAAACTCGGTTAGAAGCAAGCAAGTTAATGGTCTCAGCCAAATTCTAATGAGTTTTAATTGTCAATCTTCCTAGTTGAAGGTTTATTATGTTGTTATGAAGTTGTTTTGCATTGTGAAGGAAGAAAACCAGGTTACATTTCCTTCAATGAGCAGAACTAACAGTGTTGCAGCAGTAAATAGTGATTTTGCTATCAAGAATTACTTTCTTGGTGTTTGTTTGCCAAGTGTTTGTTGAAATGTTTGCAGGGCAGAGATAGGGGAGAGTTCTAATTGGTGTGGTAGAGTTGTATTGACAGTTTGGAAGCTTGATAAAGAATAGAAAAGTGATTTCTAATGCATCTTGGTTCAAAACCCTCCCAAAACCCTACCTTTATGGCTATAAATATGGACAGTCACTATTTGACCATCTCAAGGCTTAAAACTTGAAAAATATGTGAGATAGGACCTCAAATAGTCTATCCCAATCAAGAACCATGGTTACTTTGACCATCGTAGCATTGTGTGAACAAATCTCACCTAAATTAGGCCTACTTGGCTAGTAGCCCTTTTTAGCCTTGTTTTGCAAAAAGTGTGAACCCGATTTGTGCAAGGTTGAATGGTCTAGAAGAACCATTGGAATCCATTTGAAAACACTCAAGGAAACCTCCTAACACCTCAGTATGATCAGAGTTTCTATATTTGGGTTTTAGACCTATAGTAAGGGTTTGAGTAAGTCATGAGCAAGTGAGCTTGAACTAGGTCTTTGAGAACAAAACCAAAAGCAAGTCTTTAACTCCTTGTATAAACCTTTTGAATAAGCTAAATGCTACCAAGAAATAGCATAAAAAATGTGTGGTGAGCAGGGGTATCCATATGTTGAAGTTGATGGGTTGAGGAATGAGAGCATGGTAGTTTGAGTTGAGTAAGTGTATGAACAAATGATGGGAAGAGCTCAAAGAGGAAGTTTTGGGTTGAGTGAAGCTTGTGAACATTGAAAGTGGACCTTATCAAGAAAACCAAAACCTTTCCTCTCTCATTTGAAGGAGTCTCTCAATGAGTCAGATTAAATTTAGCTCTAATTGGTCCTCCTGTGGGCTTTTCCCTATCAAATTGGTATCAGAGCAATGAAGTAGATCCTTGCAATTAGTTGTGAGTTGTGAGAGTTGAAGAAAGAAGTTCCTAACAACATGGAGAGAAGATATGATCCAAGACAAGCCATTTTCAGAACCAGGTGCAAATGCAAGGGTAAAGTATGTAAAGTTGTAGTTGACAGTGGTTCTCTTGACAACGTAATCTCCATAGAAATGGTGGAAAAGCTGAATCTACCAAGGATTCCTCATGAGTCACCTTACAGAGCATTTGGTTTGAGTGATGATCATTGGATTGATGTCTTAGAGAAGTTTGTTGTTCGTTTCAATATTGGTCCTTACTATGAGATGGTGGAATGTGATATTATGCCCTTGAGAGATTGCCATTTGATTTTGGGAAGAGCATGGCAATATGACAATTGCACTATGTATGATGCTTATAGGAATGTTTATAAATTTTCTAAGGATGGCATAAATTTTATCTTTAACCCTATGAGGGAAGAAGATGATCCTACATGGCGTATGACAAGAGGTCTAGGGTTGGTTGAGAGAATAGTTTTCCCTGAGCATAAGAATCACCAGGAGGAAGATGTTGAAGATGTTGAAGAAGAAGATGTTGAAGAAGTACACAATGGAGGTTTAGAGGAAGAAGTAACCCCAAGTACCATAGAAGGTGAAGTTGAAGAGGTAGACAATCCATTCAATGACTTTGAGCAACAGATGCATGCTGAAGTGAAGAGTGAGCAGCAAAGAGTTGAAGAGGAACCTTATATGGCAAAGGTTCTTGAGGATGAGCAAGGGATAGAGACCAATGTGGCTGAAACACATAGTCTTTATCCTGATGATGGAGTTGTTGAGCAAGTTGGACAAGAAGAAGACATGGTACAAGGGTCACATGCACTTGAGAAGCCTATTGACAAGCAGGATATAGAGATAGTTGTTACTGATCATTATGTTTCTACAGAGGTCTACATGCATGAACACTATCAAATTGGTAGTTGTCTTTATGAAGGTGTCATGACCTTTATGGGAGCAATGCTCTATCCTAGGTTATTGATGGATGACACCAAGCACCTATATTGGTCCCCACAAATGAGCACTTCTCCTCACTTTGAGATGAAGTTCATTGAGATTTCTCATATCTATTCATGGAATTATTCTTGGACCGAGAGTTTACTGGAATGGTAGTTGATGGTGTCCTTTACACCTTGTGAGTAGCTACAACAATGGTGGATGTTGATTTTTGCAGCAAGGCCTAGAGTGAAGATGAAGGAAGGAGCTATTCATTTGGCCATGCATGATGAAGCCGAAGACAAGTACATGCCAAAGGTCAAGATGAAGTCTATATTATTTGCAGGTATCATTTGTTTTGCAGGTATCATTTCCAAGAGGACTTGGAACTTTTTCAATTTTGGGGAGTATGGTGCAGGAGCACCTTCACAATTTTGGCTTGTTTGATCCTGATGGGATCAAGAATTGAATAAAGGACTATTGTAAGAGTCCAAGTGTGTTTTTTATGTTTCATTATGGTTTAGGTTTATCTTAGAGTTGTTTAGATAGTTTTTCTCAAGTTTTCTTTCTAGTTTTGGCCCATAGTGCCTTGTAAGCCAAAAATGGCATTATAGTGAAAATATGCTCAAAACCTTGTAACAAGCCTAGAAAGGAATTGGAGTAGGTGTATTTATTTATTTTACACCTTCTTAAATGGTTAGGTGGAAGATATTTGTCTTGTAGGTCAAAAATGCACTAAGAGTCAAAAATTGCCAATGTTGTCAAGCAACATTTTGACAAAAAGTGAGAAAAGTTGTAAAATCACTCTACAAGGTAGTTATGGATGCCATAATGGTTGAAATGGTTTGAGTGTGCCTATATAAGGACACTTCAAACATTGTAAAGAGGTTGGTTTTTGTGTTAGCAAGAAGAAGTTAATGAAATATGACTGTTTTCCATGCTTTTTGAGCTTAAAATTGTTGTAACAGTCCGTACATAGCACTATTTCCATATTGTTCTTTCATTGGAGTTTGTGTCCTGATTTTATGAAGGTTTTTCATTGTTTGTGTTAGGGTTTTTACTGTGTTTTGGTTTATCAAAAAAAATCTTTTAGTTTTTGCCAGTTGACTACCCTGAACTGGGGTTTTGAAGAAAATGGGTTGAAACACTTGGTCTCCATGGGTAACCAAGAAAAAATGAACCTTGGAGACCAAGTTGGACCTTTTTACATATCGTATTTTAAGGTTTTTCTGTTAGACATGATGGAAAAGATGAATGAGACCAAGTTCTAGGCGAGTGCATGGTGGAAACTCGGTTAGAAGCAAGCAGGTTAATGGTCTTAGTCAAATTCTAATAAGTTTTAATTGTCAATCTTCCTAGTTTATGGTTTATTATGTTTTTATGAAGTTGTTTTTCATTGTGAAGGAAGAAAACTAGGTTACATTTCCTTCAATGAGCAGAACTAACAGTGTTGCAACAGTAAACACTGATTTTGCTGTCAAGAATTACTTTCTTGGTGTTTGTTTGCCAAGTGTTTGTTGAAATGTTGAAAAGTTAATAAGTCTATATTTGGGTTTTAGACCTATAGTAAGGGTTTGAGTAAGTCATGAGCAAGTGAGCTTGAACTAGGTCTTTGAGAACAAAACCAAAAGCAAGTCTTTAACTCCTTGTATAAAACTTTTGAATAAGCTAAATGCTACCAAGAAATAGCATAAACAATGTGTGGTGAGTAGGGGTATCCATATGTTGAAGTTGATGGGTTGAGGAATGAGAGCATGGTAGTTTGAGTTGAGCAAGTGTATGAACAAATGATGGGAAGAGCTCAAAAAGGAAGTTTTGGGTTGAGTGAAGCTTGTGAACATTGAAAGTGGGCCTTATCAAGAAAACCAAATCCTTTCCTCTCTCATTTGAAGGAGTCTCTCAACAAGTTAAATTAAATTTATCTCTAATTGGTCCTCTTGTGGGCTTTTCCCTATCATAATCGAGGACGATCAGGATCTCCTTGCGCAAGATCATTCTGACGAGAGTACCGTTCTAGACATTGACATACATATCAAAAACTTTGACATCTCTATCATGACCCTAAATACCCTTGAAGCATCTCAACCTGAGGGCCCCTTACCTCTAATCCACCCTGAACTTATTGATTGGGAAAATGAAAGACATGCTACCATTGATACCTTCCCCAATGACCATGCCATATCCTTATAACTTAATGTAATCAAACCCACAACTACTTTCACCAGGAATCTCAACAATGCATCCTCTAGTCAAGTGGGTGCCAAATCTCCCAATCGCAAAAGTGAAAATAAAGAAAACAATATTAGGTCTAATGCTAAAAACCATTCATTGGAAACATTAAACTATGAAAAACTAAAAAGAAATGACGCATCTAATGGTGAAAACCTCCTCAAGGCGCCGGAAGATGGGAGATTTGACACTTTACCTGAGTACTATCAAGAAAGGTCATCCATTTTGATCGAACCAACAGAGGCAGTTAACATTAGCACAACAGAGCAACCAAAGATTTTGCATCCAGCAACTTCTCTATCGAAGCAAAAAATGCAGCAATATATGGAATTCTTTAAACGACGCCAAATCAATTTTGCCTGGTCATATATTTACATGCCAGGGTTAGATCCAGATCTTATTATGCATCACTTAAATATCTATCTAGGAGCCAAACTAGTTAAACATAAATTAAGGAAGATTCCTCCTCATATCGCTCTTCTCATCAAAGCAAAACTAAAGAAATTACTGG
Organism: Cryptomeria japonica; assembly: GCF_030272615.1. Classification (NCBI taxonomy): domain Eukaryota; kingdom Viridiplantae; phylum Streptophyta; class Pinopsida; order Cupressales; family Cupressaceae; genus Cryptomeria; species Cryptomeria japonica. Next base: position 156,336,194 of record NC_081410.1, read on the forward strand.
ACGTGGGATTCATCAAACCTGTAGCATATCCTCAGTGGGTATCAAACATTGCTCATGTTTCCAAACTAGATAAAAGTATCAGAGTATGCACATGTTTTGGAGATCTTAATAATGCATGCCCAAAGGATGACTTTCCTTTGCCTAACATTGACATCATTGTAGATTTAACTGTTGGACACTCCATGTTTTCTCTAATGGATGGTTTCTTCGGATAAAATCAAATTAAAATAGCACCTGAAGATCAAGAAAAGACAGCTTTCACATGTCCATGGGGTACTTTCTGCTAGAACGTCATGCCTTTTGGATTAAAGAGCGTAGGTGCTACATATCAGAGAGCTATGACAATGGTATTCCTTGACATAATGCATACATTCATGAAATATTATGTGGATGACATATTGGCCAAATCATACAATAGAGAAGACCATTTAATAATATTGGAAAAGATCTTTGACAGGTTAGAACAATACAAGCTACGACTTAATCCCAATAAATGTGCCTTTGGTGTTACTTCAAGCAAGTTGTTGGGCTACATTGTTTCAGCTAGGGGTATCGAAATCGATCTAGCTAAGGTCAAAGTAATCATGGAAATTTCATTTCCCCAGAATATTAGTCAACTAAGATCACTCCAAGACAGACAACAGTCAATCAAAAGATTTATTTCTCAACTAACAGATAAATGCCAACCATTTACTCATCTATTGCACAAAAATATTAATTTCAAGTGGGACCATCAATGTGAGGATACATTCAACAAAATCAAGACCTATCTCATACAACCACCCGTCCTAATGTCACCAATTCCAAGAAAGATGTTGTTACTATATGTATCAACCACAAAAGTATCATTAGGAGTTATGCTCACACAACAAGATAATGAAGGAAAAGAACGAGCCATCTACTACATCAGTAGAACATTAGTGGGATACGAGCTCAACTATTCACCAACAGAAAAAGCATGCTTGGAGGTAGTTTTTGCTTCTCAAAAATTAAGACACTATCTACTATCTCACTCCATCAAGTTGATTGCTAAAATCGATCCATTGAAGTATTTTCTCAGCAAGGCGACATTGATAGGAAGACTAGCAAAATGGATCATGATCCTAAGCGAATTTGGTATTGAGTATGTTGATAAAAAATCTATCAAGGGGAAAGTCATTTCTGACCAACTAGCAAAGGCACTACTCCAAGTTGATCGTCCTTTACATATTGAATTCCCCGATGTTGATATCCTAACGGTCACCACAAAGACATGGCAATTGTAATTTGATGGTTCATATACACAACATGGATCAGGAGCAACCATTATATTCATCACACCACAAGGTCATACAATTCCAAAGGCATATAAATTAACCTTTCCATGCACCAATAACACAGTAGAATATGAAGCTTTGTTCATAGGAATCAAAATGGCCATCAAATAGAACCTTACACAACTTCAGGTCTTTGGAGACTCTCAGCTTGTCATCAATCAAATCAATGATGATTATCAAACAAAGGATGAAAAAATAATGCCTTATAAGAAGATGGTTGATGATGTCAAGAAATACTTTGTCGAAATAACTTTTCAGCAGATTCTGAGGAATGGCAACAAAGCAGCAGATGTCATGGCAACACTTGCTTCTCTATTGCAGACATGGGAAAATCAAGAGTGTTACAAATTCTTGGTGGAAGAGTTATTTTACCCTACTCATAATTGTCCTAATTCCCAAACTATATGTCACCTTGTTGAGCATGATTCTGCCCACTTTGGCCAAACTTATACATACTTGAAAGATAACACCCTCACTCTCGACACATCAAAGAACCAAAAGAGAAACTTTATCCGTCAATCTTCCCATTATACTCTTGTTGCGGATGCCCTTTTTAAACGAGATCTAGACGATACTCTCTTAAGATGTCTCAAGCACGAAGAATCTGAGAAGGCCTTAAATGAAGTCCATAACAACATTTCTGGCACTCATTCAAGTGCTCTTACCCTTTCGAAAAAACTCATATGCTTGGGCTATTATTGGCCAACTATGGAACAAGATTATTTTCAGATAGCTAAAACATGCAAACAATGTTAGATCCATGGAAATTTAATTCATGCACTAGCATAAGAGCTTCATGCTTTGGCAACATCTTGGCCATTCTGCCAATGGGGTCTTGATCTAGTAGGAAAGATACCTCCTCCTTCATCCAATGGGAACAAATTCATCCTTATAGCTACATAATATTTCACAAAATGGATTGAGGTAGTACCTCTCATCAATATCACAAGAAAATAAATTGCTTCATTTATCTTGAACTACATCATATGTCACTATGGAATACCCATGACCATTATCACTGATAATGGGTGACCATTCAAGAACAGGATGTATAGGAGCTTTGTGATAAATTAAAGATCCAACACAAATTCACCACACCCTACTATCCATAAGGGAATGGGCAAGCAGAAGCATCAAACAAAACTATTCTGAAAATCCTCAAAAAGACAATGAATAATGTTAGTAGAGATTGGCATATTCAATTGAACCCTGCTCTATGGGTCTACCGTACTAGTATCTGCACACCAACAAGTGCCACACCTTTCTCTCTTGTCTATGGATCGGAAGCAATATTTCCAATAGAAGTAGAGATACCTTCTCTATGAGTACCATTAAAAGGCCTTATCCTAGATGAAGAACAACAAGTATCTAGATTGCAAGAGTTAGAATTGATCAATGAACGAAGACAAAATTCCTTTGATCATTTAAAGGCATATTAGAAAATAATGTGCCAAAGTTATAATGACAAGGTCAAACCACGAGCCTTTAAAGATGGGGAACTAGTACTAAAGGAAAATCCACGAAACCAGTGAGATCGAGAAAAGAAAGGGAAGTTTGAACCAAACTGGTTAGGTCCATTTGTGGTCACATGAGTATTTGAGTCAGGAGCATATCAGCTATCAACACAGGACAGGGATCAGCTCGAGGAACCAATCAATAGCATGCATCTGAAGAAGTTTTATGTCTGAAAAAGCAGAAAAATCCAAAAAAAGTGCAAAAGCAGAAAAAACCAAAAAAGTGAAAAAGCAAAAAATACAAAAAAAACGAAAACAGTGAAAAAATAAACCAAAAAAATCATATATGAGAAAAAGTGCAATAAAAATAGATGGTGAAAACCTGGCAAACAGGCACTATCTGTCAGCTAGCTCTTCCATCTATTAGTTCATGCATCCTTTCGCTTGCATTTCATTTTCCATCAGCATTGTTCATAGCCATAATATAGCCTTTGTGCATATGCAAACATCGCGGGTGATTTCTCACCGTGGTTTGGATCACTGGGTATATCATAATGAATTTGTTTCTAGGCTTGGGGCAAAATCCTGCACCTAGCTGGGGGCAAAAGTTTTGATCATTTTGAGCTTAATCAAAGAGGTAAAATAATAGTTAGGCAGCTCTTGTCAAGCGAAAACTGAGACACATCCAACATTACACACAAGATCAAATTGTCATCCATCAAAATTATCACATGTCAGTCTAAGCAGATCACACACTTTTCAATGAATGATATCTTTTGGATAATACTTTTAACACTTTGGTTCAACTTTTATATCTTGATTTTCGCTATAATGATTTCTAAGTGACTCCAAGATGTCTTTGATTAGAGGAACAAGGAAGGACCATGATTTTTTTCTTGTCTACTGTCTGCAAATTAATCATTAATATGTGCAAATTTATCTCAGGACATGATCATCGAAGTATCATCGAAGACATTTCCGATTTGCATATAGAAATGGTTAATATTGCCTGTTTTATGCAAGCAACACTTAAGTCATCTTGGTTTAATTATACCTCGATGTTTGCACTCACTTCCCACATTTTAAAAAAAAACTCAATGATGATAAAACGTAATAACCCAGTGACTAGTCCGATCGTCACTTTGCATTTGCATTTGCATTTAGCTTGCATTTCATTCTTGAATGGGATCACAAAAGATCATCTTATCCAAGGCCAAATCTATTGTAGGAATCATCAATGTATTATCATAAGTGTATACACAATTAGAATGATGACTCATCTCTCTCCAAATATTGTCAACCCCACGCAAATCTTATTCTACTCCCTCAAATATGCCAACATCAGTACATCTGAATCTTCTTGCAACATGATCTCAACAAAATGTTAGTTTTGTATCCAATCAATCTTATCAATTCTATCAATCGATATCATCGGATGCATTATATCATGTCTTATACAAGATGCATCTTTTCTGGAACCAGACGTTCTGATCAAGTCTTATACAGGATATATCGATCTTGAAACCAGACACTTTGATCATCTTTGTCTTATACAGGAGGTGTCATTCCTGAAACCAAACTAGATCTTGATCTCATCAATATAATTAATCTTGTCAAATTCAATCAAGCTCTATCAATCATCACATCGAGAATCACATTGTTGTGATCAAAGAACTCGCACTTTCATCAATCAACATTGCAAAAATCAAATCATTTCTAATCAGGAAATCAATTTCGCAATGATCCAACCACTCCAAAGGTCAATTCTCTTAATTGATCTCTTGAGGGGGCATCATCGTACTGCAATTTATCAATCAATGTTTGGGGCATCCTGTCGAACCAATATCACATCACCATCATCAAAAATGAGATTATTATTTGAATCAACGCGTCATCACACCTCACTTCAAAGAGGGGAAAAATGTATACACCTAAAAATGGTCTGAAGATAATTAATTGAACAAGCAATTATTTAATTAATCCCCCTTCCTAATTTAATTGAATCCATTAGCAATTTGATTAAATTCTCCCATTCATCTACTTATTAATAAATCTAAGGATTTATTTAATAGGTTCATTTCAATAGTCCCCTTTGATTAATTAATCTAAATTAATTAATCCTCCCCCCATTTTAATTCATTCCTTCTAATCCCCTAATTAATTAAAACAAATCAATTTATGAGTTGTTGAAAGTTAATTAGCCTTTTCCTATTATTTAAATTTTTAAATTTAAATTACCCACATGCCTCCTAACTTCTAACCATCTAACCTAACCATCCCCTAACCTAACTCATTCCACCTATCTGTGGGTTTAACTAACCCTATCCTATCTCGCATATCCCAACCTCCTATGGTGTGGATATTCTCCCCTTGAGACACATGGCACTTATGCCACATGTCTCCTCCCTTGGACACTTGCCTTCTTTTGAGCAAGGCTTCTTGACAGTTGTCACCACACAGATGATAAGTGTCCCTCCCTCCAACCTCTTCTCCAACCTCCTCCAATTTCACCCTTGATATCTTCAGACTCAATCTTGACCATTGATTCTTGCCACCTCACCCCTGGCCTTGGAAATCCTATAAATATCCCTCATTTTGGAGCACAAAGGATCCCATCTCATATTATTTTAGGCATTGTTACTATAGGAATATCCATTCTAGCATATCACTTAAGCATTGTTATTATAGGCATTGCATCTTAGATCTAGCTTAATTTGATCATTTTCTAGCATAATTGTTGAGTCATATAGCTTAATCAATCTATATTCTAGCTTAATTGTATCATAATCATAGCTTAATCATGCATATCATTAACTTAATTAGCCTCTTGGATCATTCTAGAATAATCAATCTCGTCTAACTTGCATATCATATCATTTCAAATCATCCATCTAGGTGTAGCCAAGTCACTAGGATTGCTTATCTGGATTTGAGAGAAAATCCATGCTCACATCTTTTAGGAGGCGATAGGTCACTTTGTCATGGTTTATCTTTCATTTAATTTCAATTTGCTAACCATGCTTGTAATGATCTATTGAGTGTTTGTGTTGCAGCTGCAGGTATCCTACTTCACACACACGACACTTGCAAAATCTTGCAACCACAAAACAATGATACAACATATGCATATATCTCATAACAGACAAGTGATAGGAAATCGCAATGGCACATCCCCCTCACAATGAGTTTTGTGACATCGTCCCTCTCACGAAGACAGTCATACAATAGTCAAACACATCTCATTAACATCTCATCATAAGTAATCATGAAATAGGGTTAGTGAAATCATAATCATCATCAAAACCATGATAAATATAATCTATCAATAATCCATCACATAGTAAGCATATGGAATCCATCAAGCACATATATCCATCAAATCACATGATCAATAATGATAGTATCAACATCCATATAGATCATCAAAATATCATATGTCCAATAGTGTCTAACATCAATAATAAGTAATTGAAACACATGAGTAATCATCATCCAAATCATCAAATATAGTCTAGATAAGTCTATCAAACATGAAATAAAAGTCAACTCTAGTCAAAACAAGTCAAGTCAAGGGTGGACACTACAAACTTGAGAAAACTTTAAGTATATCCCACTTATAAGTCACTCAAAATGCAATACAACTTCATCCAAGGCTCTTTAGGTTTATCAATAGCACCGACATTAAATTGATAAACTACCTCATATACCTTAACAATCTTTTAAGAACCCTACAAATCTACTCTACAATTTGCAACAATCACTATGAACTCAAAAACACACATAAAATGCCAATCAAAATCCCCTTATTTAACTCCTTTTATGATTCACATAGAGCTTACATTGCATATTTATAAAGATACAGATACTTAGAAAACTCATGGAATTTAAAAAGACTTAAAACTAAGAGAAAAATAATTAAAAATTTGAACATCTTAGGATTTTTTTGAGCTCAAGAACCACATTGGCAATCTCAAAAGCACCTTAGTAGCTTCAATTCCACCCTAAAATTTTCCATCTCTATAGGTATTTATTCTCCGACCTTCTAGAAATTGAAACTTTTGCATACATACTCAAAATGAGGTGTCATTTTTTAAATTGCATAGTTCTTTGTGAGGAATTCAAATATATAAGAATATCTATTTTTTAATTTTATCAAATGATTGTTTTATTTCTAATGAGCATAAACTCTCCACTATCTAGACTCTGTTAGGCACATTGTAGTATATAATTGACATAATCTAACTACCTCTAACTACCTCAATCTCATTCATGATAATTCTTACATCTCTATCCATGCTTGTGGTTTTATTTGGGAAACACATTCTCTTTGATGCACAAAATTGTCCCCCTTTCATTGTGTTGTGTACCTTCAAATAAACCATAATAAACTTCACAATGAAATTACTTTTATTGGTATCACTTTATTCATAAAATTTGATGGTTATGTCACATATAAGTCATCAACATATGAAAATAAATGAGAACAAACACTATAATATAATTATTTTGCAAGAATCAAGAAAATTAAAGGAAACCAAAGAGAAATAAACACTATAAGAGAAACACCAATATACCATAGAGATGCCCACTTTGGATTAAATCTCTAAGAAAATATAAGTATATATCAACAAGAAATCACTCGAAGGTGGCATAGAAATCAGTCCTTTGAGCCTCTTGATTTGTCAATGTAGGATAAAAAAAAATATTATCTCACAAATTCAACCTCTTAAAATCCTCATAATTCTAATTTATAATTTTAAATAGTTGCTAGGAAGTTATAAACATACATAAATTCCACTTTAAAGCTCATTCTAGCTCTCATTTTTGCTCCATTCAAGCTTATGTTGCATATTTATGAGTTAAAAATCTTTAGGAAACACTTGGAAGTCGAAAAGACAAATAAATTAAAGAGAAACTTGAAAACTAAAATATTTCAAGATAAATTTCTTTAACCTCAAGGAAAAATCACCTCAAAACTTTCAAAACCATTCTTATATTTTAAAAATTATTTTTGTGGTTTCAAAACAACCTTCAAGGTCTTCCAACTTGTGGAATTGTCATTGTTGTTGTTTTTTTTCGCAAACTTTTAAAAGCCATTATATTTTCTTATAGACTCAAAACAAGGTGTAATTTTTAAATTGAATACTTGTTTAAGAATGCAAAATAAAAAAGGTTTTGATTCTATTAAACACTTATTTTTGAACTTACAAAAAAATGTCTTACTTTCTCATGGATTCAAGAATAAAATTTAATCTATTTTTAGACTATCCAACAAGTAATACCTAGTTGGATTAAATTCATCTTTGGACCTTAATTAAATTTAATTTTGGAAAAAGTGGGTCATGTCTATACTTGCAATTCTAAACTAGGCTCAAATATGTCTTAGTAGTCATAACCCAAGACTAAAACTAACATGACTAAGGATTAGGTTGACCACAATAGGGAATACAGACTCTCTTAAATTAGGTTCACCCTAAATTTCAATTGTTGCATAGTAATATGTCATTTCAACATTAAATTGTTGCACTAGTGAAAATGGGTCAAATTGAGTCCATAACAGTAGTGAAAATGGGTCAAATGGAGTCCATAACACTAGTGAAAATGGGTCAAATTCAGTCCAAAACAAGAGAAAAAAAATTGACTAATGCACTTTTGAACCCTACAATTTTCTCTAACTTTTACTTGAATGTGAACTACCATGAATGATACATATTAAGGTGAACAAGTTCAAAATATGAAATTAAATGACAAGCATATGAATAGATATGGATATGGATGACAATTTATTTTTACTTCATGTGATGATATATTCATCTTGAGATCTACATGCACCAAATTTGAAATTAGCATGGATGACAATAAATTAGCAATAAAACAATAATAAAAAGTATAGAGAAGAGATGTATGATCCCTTAATGAACTAGTGTAGCCAAGATTTGAATAATGAAAAGTGGTGTAGGATCCCTAAATGGAACAATCTAATTATTAAAGTATGTGATTTAAAATCCCTAAATGGACCAACATAGCCTACTCCAAATAGCAACATATTACATGGGACTTACAACAAGCCACTACAACCATATAATTTTAATGTAGGACTCATGATGAGCTTCTATAATCTTAAGCACATGGTATATGACTACTTAAGAATTTATTTTAACCATGAACATCAAAATCATCATAGGGTTAATATTGATGAATAATGATGAATAGTAAATACTCAACAAATACTGAGAGGGGGGATGAATCAGTATGGACAAAAACTTTCTTAAACCACTTTGATTGCAAAGACTGCACTAACTGGTAAACAGTATCACCGATCTAAAATAGGGCACTACCGGTAAAACACAGTGAGACTGTGAAAGACATAAATTGGTAACACTTAGATCTTCACCACACCTAACATCTCCTTTCCACTTCACCCATATGCATAAACAAGTAATACATCAGAAATATAAAACACCACTGGATCAACATGCTTTACCACTTAACAAAAAACACTAAGACATCACATGAAAGAGCATCACACATAACACACTAATTTTTCACGTGGAAACCCAACTGGGAAAAACCACGGTGGGGATGAATACCCATAAGTTGTTCTTTGAACTCTTCTGAAGTACGCTATGTTAGGAGCCTAGTCCGGTTAAAGACTTTACAACAGGTTATGCTAGGAACCGATCCTGCTAGAGATCACTCGGTTAAGGGATGGCTAAATACTCGGTTAAAGGTTAGAACCCTGTTAAAGGTTACCTCACAAGAGGATTTGAAGAACTCAATGATTTTGAGTCACCCTATTAAAGCTACCCGGTAAAGGGATTTTCTAACTGCTGAAATGGTTAGAAGTCAACAGGTAATACACTGATCTGATAACAACACTCAATGCCAAGACAGATCCACTTTAGTTCCTTCACATCTGCAATCACACTCTGTAGGTATGTACACACTTCTTCGGTCTGGCAAGAATCAAGTATCTCTTCACTTGGATACACACATAACATTTGCCAACAACTTCACAATGCAAATCATCATCAACCTTATAGACAACAGATAGGTCGGTGGCATAAACCCTAAACCCTAAACATTTAGGTTATCAATACAGTCAGTCCAATCTTGATCATTCAAGCACATTGCATAGAATAAAACAATCTTGAACAACTTTCAAGACATTCTCCATCGTTTGTTCTTTGCTGCTTCTGGAAGTTGATAACCCATCACACGCTCTCCACCGTTTACTGAGACTTCACACATTCTCGAGGTGGATAGGAAATCTTCTTCATGCAAGATCCTCAAGGGAATTCTTCACGCGCACAAGGATGATGTGGCAACATGATCTGATCTCCATTTCAATGCTAACTCATCACAGAATATCATCGGTCGAATCACACAGACTTGAAATGCATCAACCGGAAACCCTGAAGCTGAGACTACCAACTGGTAGTCATATCAAATGAAACCCCGATACAAAACTTTGCATATACCAGTTCATACTTCAACATATCGGTTCACCTTTTCACATATACCAGTTCACATCATCAACATACCACTTCACTTTTTCACATATACCGGTTCACATCATCATACCGGTTCTCTTGCCAGTTTGCTTACTTCAATATACCGGTTCATACTTCAGTCATATTAACATCAATGACAACATACAATATCATCATGTCATCAAACTCTGCACATATGCCAACAATCTCCCCCTTTGGCATTGATGGCAATATTCAAAGATATCTCTCCACTTCACATCTTCTCCCCAATCTCTTCCATATTATGTCTTCAAAACTGCAGATATCTTCTCTGCTTCACATCTTCTCCCCCTTTGACAACAATGCCAAAGTGGAGGCACAAACATCCATGTTCCACTATGTTGCTCCCCCTGAGGAGTAGCATCCTTCAACACACCAATCCTGAAAAGATTTGGCAATGCAATGCCTGACTGATGTGGAGCACATACCTTTAGTTCACCTCTTGAAGGGGCAACACCCCTAATTCACCTCTTAAGTAGGTAAATGTAGCCTTTGGTAGAGGCTTGGTGAATATGTCTGCTAACTGCTCCTTACTGGAAACATGTTCCAATACAACCTCTTTGTTCTGAACTTTCTCCCTCAAGAAATGATACTTGAGCTCTCGAAGTGCTTGGTTCTAGCATGCAAAACCGGATTCTTGGAAATATTAATTGCATTTGTGTTGTCACAAAATATACTCACCAGTTCAGATACAGGGACTTTGAAACCACTTAATACATGCTTCATCCAAATTGTCTGCGTGCAGTTCATAAATGTTGCTACATATTCTGCTTCTGCTATAGACTGGGAGATACAACTCTACTTCTTACTCATCCATGAGACTAGTCTACCACCAAGAAAGAATGCACCATCGGTTGTGCTCTTCTGGTTGTCCACATTACCAGCCCAATCAGCATCTGTAAAAACTTTCAGATTGAAATCATTACTGTATGGATACCACAATCCATAATCTATAGTTCCCTTTAGATATCTAAGAATCCGCTTGACTGCTACCAAGTGGGATTCTCTTGGACTTTTATGAAAACGTGCAGCAATGCTCACTGCATGTGCTATGTCTGGTATGTTGTGTACTACATAATGTAACTTACCAATCATTGATCGGTATTCCTTCTCATTCACTAACCCTGAGTCGTCTTCTTTTGACAATCTACAACCGGTCACCATCGGTGTACCAACCGGTTTGCTTCTTCCATGCCAAAATTCTTCAACACCTCTTTGACATACTTGGACTGAGTGATAAAGATACCATCTTTCATTTGTTGAATTTGTATTCCAATGAAGAACTTAATCTCTCTCCGATTAGTGACATCTCAAATTCCTTTTTCATCTCATCTACAAATGCATGGCTCATCTTGTCATCTCCACCAAAAATTATGTCATCAACAAACACTTCACATATCATAATCTGATCTCCTTCTGACTTCAAATAGATATTGTTATCTTCACTTGTTCTTTCAAATCCAATCTTCACAATATGGGAGTGTAAACGTTCATACCGTGCTCTAGGTGTTTGCTTCAATCTATACAAGGCTTTATGTAGCCTACACACCATATCACTGTCTTCTGATAGGGAAAACCCATCTGGTTGCTCTATATACACTTCCTCTTCAAGTATTCCATTCAAGAATGCAGATTTTACATCCATCTGATACACTTTGAATCCCTTGAAGGCTGCATATGTAAGTAGCATTCGAACTCCTTCCAATCTAGCTACTGGAGCAAAGGTCTCTCCATAGTCTTCTCCTTCTTCTTGAGCATATCCCTTACATACCAGTCTGGCTTTGTTTCTTACCAATGTGCCATCTTCATTCAGCTTGTTTCTAAAAACCCATTTGGTGCCAATAACGTTTTTATGCTCAAGTTTGGGTACCAAATACCATGTACCATTCTTTTTTATCTGGTCAAGTTCTTCTTCCATATCCTTAATCCATTCTTCATCTTTATGTGCCTATTTAAATGTTTTGGGCTCAAATTCAGAGATCATGCAAGAAATTTCTCTGACCTTTCTTCTTGTAAGAATTCCTGCATCCTTATCTCCTATGATCTTCTTTGGATCATGATTCATCTTTACATACCTAGGAATGATCTTAATTGATTCCTCTTGATTTTCCTCTTCATCCTCATCTTCATTAGCATCGGCATCTACCGGTGTAGGAGCATCATTACTGGTACTTGGTTGTTTTGCAACCGATTCCCAGAAGGTTACAACCGGTTCATGTACCGCTTGGTCACTATCGGTTTCCTCAAGTTTATCAAAGGTTTCATCAACTCTAACATTGATACTTTCAACAATTCTCTGAGTCCTATTGTTAAAACACTTGAGAGCTTTGCTCTTGGTGGAATACCCTAGGAATATTCCTTCATCACATTTTGCATCAAACTTACTCTGGTGTTCACTCCTCTTGATATAACACTTGCTACCAAACACTCTAAAGTAGCTTACTATAGGAGTCTTACCGGTCCAATACTCATAAGGAGTTTTATCCTTACCTTTCTTGATGAGTACCCGGTTCATAGTGTAGACTGCAGTGCTCACCGCTTCTCTCCAAAAGGTGTGAGCAACCTTCCCTTGAATCGGCATTGTTCTGGCTACTTCAACTACAGTCTAGTTGTTTCTTTCTGCTAGGCCATTCTGTTGTGGAGTTTGAGGGCAGACAGTTGACTCTTGATTCCATTTTCTTCACAGTACTTATTGAACTCACTAGAAGTGAACTCACCTCCTTGGTCAGTTCTAAGGCATTTGATTCTCTTGCCACTTTATTTTTCAACTAGTGCCCTGAAGACTTTAAACTTTCCAAAAGCTTCAGACTTATCTTTCAAGAATGTGACCCACATCATTCTTGAGCAATCATCAGTAAGAATCATAAAGTACCTATCTCCCTTAACACTCCTAGTTTTCATAGGACCACACAAATCAATATGCACAAGATCAAGTAAATTATCTATTGTAAAATATTTACCTTTGAAGGTTGAGGAAGACATTTTCCCCAGTTGACATTCTCTGCACAAAGGATTCTCCAGTTTGTTCAGCACAGACAATCCTCTAACTGCCTTGATCTTACTAGCCTTCACAATATTATCAAAATTTACATGGCAGAGTCTCCTATGCCATATCCAACTGTCATCAAACTTAGCCATTAAACATTGACTAATATTTGTGTTTAACTGAAATAAATTACCTTTGGTTTGCATACCAGTAGCCATCAGTTCACCACTCTTTCCTTTTATTTTGCACAATTCATCTTTGAATTCCAAAGTGAGTCCTTTATCATTCAGTTGAGAAACACTCAAAAGGTTATGCCTGAGACCTTCTATCAATACACATTATCAGCACTGCTTTTTCCATTTAGAGAGATGGACCCTTTGCCTTTTACCATACAAGGTGCATCATTACCAAATCGGACTACACCTCAATCATACTCTTCCAAAGACAGAAACTTTCCCCAGTCACCAGTCATGTGGTGAGAACAACCACTGTCAATAATCCACTCATTAGAATTATCAAAGCGGGAGACAAGAGCCTTCTTGTCTGACACATCTTCCTTAACAGCTACAAAAAATATGTCTTCGCTTTCTTCATCCTCTGATTCATCATCAGTGACACCTTCATCAACTATAACAAGATAGTTTCTCCTATTTCCTCCTTTGAACTTTTTGGACTTCTCCGGTTTGTCCTTATTATCACTATTAGGACAATTGACAACAATGTGTCCTATCCTATTGCAAGAAAAGCATTTCAAAGGGAGCTTACCTCTGTATTTTTTAGTTCCCTTAGGAAGTCTCTTGGCCAAAAGAGCTTCAAATTCCATCAGGATCTCCTCATCATCCATATCTCTACTTTGTCTAGGTTCACAGTTGGTACTATCTTCTTTACCCTTTCTAGATAGTGCAGCAGATGCTTTAAAGGTTGAATCAGTCTTCTGAACACTACCATCATAATGGTTTAGCTCATAAGCAGTCATCTTAGCAATGATAGAATCAAGGGACACCTATGTCTTGTCAATAGATCTCAACTCTTGAATAGCAGAAACCCTTATTGCATAGACCGGTAATAAGGTTCTCAAAACTTTGCTAACAATGGTGGAATCATCCATTGTACCTCTTGCACTCTTGATGTCTCTAACAACAGTTTTAGTCCTTATCCCATATTGTTGAATGGTTTCTCCTTTAAACATCTGCATGTCTTCAAACTTTCCTCTAAGGCTTTCTTCCTTAGCTTGCTTCACATGCTCATCACCGCCATAGATAGACTCCAGAGTATCCCATACATCTTTGGGATTATCTTTTTCCTAAACATCTATAATCTCAACATCAGATAGACTGCTGATAAGAGCTTCCATGACTTGCCCATTCTCCTGAATTTCTCTTCTTTGATCATTGGTGAGAGTACCAATAGGGACAACATAAGTATTCTTAACATAGCTCCAGTGTTGAGCACCCATGCTTTTAATGTATATCTTCATTATGTCCTTCCATATCTTAAAGTTATCTTTGTTGAACTTAGGACCTTCCCTCTTCATCTTTAGAATAGGATCTTTTCCTCAAGCGGTTAAGCTAACAACTCAGAGGACTTGGAGGATGCTCTGATACCAATTGATGAATAATGATGAATAGTAAATACTCAACAAATACTGAGAGGGGGGATGAATCAGTATGGACAAAAACTTTCTTAAACCACTTTGGCTGCAAAGACTGCACTAACTGGTAAACAGTATCACCGATCTAAAATAGGGCACTACCGGTAAAACACAATGAGACTGTGAAAGACATAAATTGGTAACACTTAGATCTTCACCACACCTAACATCTCCTTTCCACTTCACCCATATGCATAAACAAGTAATACATCAGAAATATAAAAGACCACTGGATCAGCATGCTTTACCACTTAACAGAAAACACTAAGACATCACATGAAAAAGCATCACACATAACACACTGATTTTTCACATGGAAACCCAACTGGGAAAAACCACGGTGGGGATGAATACCCATAAGTTGTTCTTTGAACTCTTCTGAAGTCCACTATGTTAGGAGCCTAGTCCGGTTAAAGACTTTACAACAGGTTATGCTAGGAACCGATCCTGCTAGGGATCACTCGGTTAAGGGATGGCTAAATACTCGGTTAAAGGTTAGAACCCTATTAAAGGTTACCTCACAAGAGGATTTGAAGAACTCAATGATTTTGAGTCACCCTGTTAAAGCTACCCGGTAAAGGGATTTTCTAACTGCTGAAATGGTTAGAAGTCAACAGGTAATACACTGATCTGATAACAACACTCAATGCCAAGACAGATCCACTTTAGTTCCTTCACATCTGCAATCACACTCTGTAGGTATCTACACACTTCTCCGGTCTGGCAGGAATCAAGTATCTCTTCACTTGGATACACACATAACATTTGCCAACAACTTCACAATGCAAATCATCATCAACCTTATAGACAATAGATAGGTCGGTGGCATAAACCCTAAACCCTAAACATTTAGGTTATCAATACAATCGGTCCAATCCTAACCATTCAAACACATTGCATAGAATAAAATAATCTTGAACAACTTTCAAGTCATTCTCCATAGTTCGTTCTTTGCCACTTCTGGAAGCTGATAACCCATCACGCGCTCTCCACCATTTACTGAGACTTCGCACACTCCCGAGGTGGATAGGAAATCTTCTTCATGCAATATCCTCAAGGGAATTCTTCACGCGCACAAGGCTGATGTGGCAACACGATCTTATCTCCATTTCAATGCTAACTCATCACAGAATGTCGTCGGTCGAATCAAACAGACTTGAAATGCATCAACCGGAAACCCTGAAGCTGAGACTACCAACCGATAGTCATATCAAATGAAACCCCGATACAAAACTTTGCATATACCGGTTCATACTTCAACATACTGGTTCACCTTTTCACATATACCGGTTCACATCATCAACATACCGCTTCACTTTTTCACATATACCAGTTCACATCATCATACCGGTTCTCTTGCCAGTTTGCTTACTTCAATATACCGGTTCATACTTCAGTCATATTGACATCAATGACAACATACAATATCATCATGTCATCAAACTCTGCACATATGCCAACAAATATGACCCATCAAATAGATTCACATCCTAGTTATGAAAAGGATTTGAAGAGAAGAAAATATAATATTTAAAAATATATAATCATATATGATCGTTAAACATGTAATAATATCATAGGTATAATTATCTAACAAATATTAGATATTTAAGAATTAAGATATAATCATTAAAAACATGTGAAATTTTTTGGGTATATTTGATGTCCCCAAGTCCAAGAATAAATAATAAGCAATAATAGCCTATGTGTTGGATGCTAGCATGTAATAAGAGGTATGTGTCATTGATGTAGGAGAAACCTAGGAATATGAGCTATATTTCACATCATCCAAAAACATTTATTTTCAATTAATTCATTTATTTAATTGAAAATAAACATATATTTTTTATATTCTTTGACCATTTGACTTGGTGGCATGCCAAATCAATGTAAAGAGGTCTATACATTACATGCCAAAATTTAGTGCCTTCTAACAAAGGATAATCACTTAAGAGGATTTATTGGCCCATGGTCCATGTTAGTTTGTATTTAAGACTACATTGGATTTGGAAACATAATGGTTACCCTATTTGACCAAGAACCTTCTGCATCAAAGAAACACTATAAAAGGAGGTCTAGTTCATTTGTGAAAACTTAAAAAGGACTAAGAAGGATCTAAGAAATGAATAACCTCTTCTATATTAGAGGAGAGTCTAGATAATTATTATTAGTTTGAGGAAGCCCATTATTAAGGGCACACCCATGTGAAAGTATAGATTCTATATTGCAATTTAAGATTTTGGTCTAATATATTGTGTCCTCGTTATAATAATAACTATGATGATGATAGAATATTTATGTCTTAAAGTTTAATTAATGTCAGAAACCAAACGTGGCACATATAGTCAACCAATGATTTTTTACTGGATTCTTCTATCTTTCTCTAGTTTCCTTAATTGTGTTGATAGCTAGGTTATTTAACATGTCCTTTCATTTCTCATCCTCCAAATTCTTATATATTTTCTTCAACGCCAATTTTTCCATCATATGAACTCTGTGTAGTTCAACACTTTTTTTAGTTTTTTTAATCAGGGTTAATGAACCTCAAAACCAATTTTAATGATTTCCCTAATATTTGGTAAATTAGGTTTACAATGTGGTGAATATGTCAAAAATTCAAATAGAAGATCACCTTTGCTTCCATTACATGACAAAGCATTGTAATTCCTAAGACCTCATTTCATTGAATCTTTGAATTCATCATATGCATTCAAATACAATTAGACATTTATTTTCTTTATTACAATTGGAATTTATTTGTGTATATGTGTCGTTGTTGACAAGTAGTGTATAAATTATCTATCGGGCTTTGTTGGAATAATCTCAACATTTTCTACATTTAAAATACCAAGAAGGATTTCAATTGAGGATATAGCTAGTTGACCATTTCAAATAGATAAAGAAGAAGAAGGGGGAAAAATGTAATATTTTGTGAAGAGTTAGTAAGAAAGATTTATTTGAGATTGACAAGTAGGATAAGGAAATTATTAAATTAGAGGGAAACTACTAAGAGGAAAGAAAATGCAAATATTTTTGTGGACAAAGAGACTAAGGAATTAAGGACATAAGATAAATGGAAGGATATAAATCAAGGAGAAACCTCAAGAAAATAGAGACAAATTAGAGGTGCCTATCATCAAAGTAATCAAATAACATAGCATCAAAATTCTAATTTCGATAAAGGAACAAAAGAAGCCACTAAACACATTTGTGTCCCAAAATCTCGAAAGAGAATAAAGGTGAACTTTAAGATTTTTTGCAAACCTTCAAAGTTGAGGTCCTAAAATGCTACATGGAATTATGTTTGAATCATAATAAGGAATGGGTCAAATCCAAAGGATTCTTGAGTAACTTCCAATTATTTAAAACACCCTTAGAAAGTGTGTGTAAGGTTAGGGACATGATACAAAAGAAAGTACTATAAAGGAGTTAGATCAAAGGTTTGAAGGTGTTATAAGAAAACTTGAAGAGCCACTATCTAAGAAATGAAAATTTAAATGGCTTCTTTGGACTCCTACTTGTTATAAGAGTCTCATTAGATGGGAGAGTTTTTAATGCATACATAGAAGTAGTAGAGTTAGCACCGAGGATTGAAGAACAACCTTGGAGGAGGGCAAATGAAAGAACCAAATGCAAGAATGAACAAATATATAAAATACTACACTATAATTAGAATAACTTAAGATTAAAAAGGAAATTCTAGCAAGAGGAAAGATCAATAAATATATGAAACTTGGTAGAAGAAAGAAATTTGAGTGCACTTATAACTTGAATAACTTCCAATTATTCAATTCTACTCATAAAGTGAACGAAGAGAGTCGCAAACTTAAATGTCAGCTTTGTAAAACCTTCGAGGATAAAAATGATTTTCTATGGTTCTTAAAATAGTGGGACGATCAACAAATAGATTACTGCCCTTCTGTATTATTCTAGTTAATGGATGAAGAGGAATACGATCCCTTTTAGAGAAATATCGTAAGATGCCAAGGACTAGTAGAAGGATATTTCCATAGAAATGAGTGCGGATATCACCAACCACAATGGAGAGACCATTTTAATATCAATACAATTTAGAATTTCTACCCGAAATCCTAGATGATAAACCATCTACTAACTATAGAAATGATTATTATGTTGGAAGTGGATTGACTCTGAAAGGGGGGGTGAATTAGAGAAAAGAAATTTTGACTCAACTAGCACAATTTAAAACTTTAGCACACTTGACACTTTATATGATCATTCAACAAAAATTCTAGACAATGAACCAATTGAACTTAGAGAGTGATTTGATCTTATCAAAGCATGTGAATTTGACCATTCAATATAAATAAATTGAATAATTTTTTAATGCTTATAATCAGAACCGACTTTAGCAAAAGTGAACAGGCTTGACCATCATATGTATTGCAGTATTGTTATAAGTGAACAAATTATGAACCTTGAATATTTTTAATTACTCATGACATGATTTGTTTTAATGAGATGACAAGTGAAATGTAAATTATAAAACATGTGAGTATGGAAAAAATAAATGACAAAAGTATAGAGACAAACAATTATGAGTGGACAACCCTCTTCGGATACAAAAACCTAAAATTCCTTTTTTATTAACTCAAAGAGCACCAACTCTGTACAATAAGTTTAGAGTATCAAACTTCAAGAAGCACCAACCCCTATGTCTCATACAATACCAATGTTATGCAGGTTACAAACACTGATACCAATTTGAATCTCTAATTCATGCCTTGACTTCCATAGATAAATTTATTAACCACATAGTAAAAATCACATGAAAATTCACCATTTCATTTAACACCAAAACCACTCTAAAAATACATTTTATTTATTAAAATTTACCTTCATTGCACTAACCGGTTTGAACCGGTAAAGGGACATGGTTACGCGAGGGTTAAAACCAACCCGCAGTAGTGCCACTGTCGGGGCTGCAGGCACTACCTCTGCAATTACAGAATTACAAGTGATTGTACATGTTTGATAGAATAATAATGTTCAATGATACCAATTACAGAGTACTGTCAATGCAGTACCAAAAATGCCTTACAAATCTTTGTATGACAACCAAAGTATACAATGTGTACTCTGTATCAAACCAGAGTATAAATCAAAAAACCTTTCACACAAATATTTCTATCAAAAAAACTTTTATGTTGTCTTAGAGAATGATGTTTTCAATGATCTGTTCTTATAGTCAAAATCTAACAGTATTTCATCAACAATGCATGTTTTTATATATAGAATCAAGTACCACATTTGTCTTCAGAAGTAACCCTCGTATAGGGTTACCAAACCCTGTCTAGGGTTTGAGTAATAACTGAATTTCAACAATAAAATTTTGCCAAATAAAACCCTTCATCTTTAAAACTGAATCTTCAAGAATGAAAAAGGAAACAAAACCAGAAACTATCTTTTATATTTCTTTCCCTTTTCCACAATAAAAGCACACAAAAAATCTTCATTTATTTTCACCAAGATGAGTGAAAATTATTTTCGAAAGAAAAAATGAAACCCTGAGAACCAGTAAATTCTTCCCCATATCTCTGTCTCTTTCGCAAAAAATAGAAACTTTTCAAGAAAACTTTCAATGTCATTTTGCGTTTCACCTTTTACCATTCCTCGTTTTAAAGCACACAAAATTGGGGATGATATTACTTGTTGACCAAGATAAAAAAAAATCAGTGTATTCATCGTTAAAAATCTTCCTGAAATCCCAAAAATATCGGTCACAAAAAAACCACAATTTGAATCTCCATTGCCTGTAGAATAACATAACTGAAACCCACTTCAATATTCTAGCTAAATCTCGATCTGCAACTACCAGAAAATTTATCATGGCGGCGGTACCACATTAGGGTTTGAACCATTCATCAAATGGATTTCCCTTTTTTTTGGTTTTTGCCTTAATCATTATAAGATGAGTCCCAAATAATAATTAAAAGTGATTTGAAGTCCGCAAGGTCAATACATGACTTGAAACAAATAATTTCCATGTCATTATAATCTACCCAGTCAACACAAGAGTTTGAATCATATCATTTCGATGACCAATATGCCAAGTGTTGTCAAAACATAATCATTAGTCACGTAAACTCAAATGTATAATGACTGTCTAGTCATTAAAGCAGTTATATGCCATGTCACATAAGAAACCCGATAGCTTATTAAAATCTATACAAATGAAAAACAAATGCCGACAGCACAATGTGCTATGTGAACAATGCCATGCACTATAAAGTGCTAAAATCATCAACAAGTGTAAACATTGCCATGTATGAAGCACATTGTGCTTATATCATTTAGACAAAATTATGATCAATACCAACCATGTAGCCATGAGAAAATGAGCAAGTCATTGTCAAAATATAACAATCATGTCATATAGACTATAAGTCATGAGAAAACGAATGAAATGCTAAGTATGCATATACCTGTACCATTGTGTCAAGAACCAAGAGATCAAAAACCATATATGAATGTATAAGCTCTGTACAAACCAAGGATGTCAATAACCAAAGTATCATATATGCATATGTGTAAAGCTCAAACCATCTCTTTTTCATCTATGACAACTAGAAAGGGCAACACAATGTGGAGGTTCTAATTATGACCTTTTTAGTAGTCTAAGAGAAACACAAATTTTACAAGAATGGTCAAGAAACTAATAAGGGTGAGGAGTTATCTAGGATAAATGCACCAAAAGGGGAAAGAGTAGTTATAAGAGCATCTAAATAAGACCCCTCAATTCTCAGAGACACTAGAAAGTAGAACTAGAAAATGAAGAGGTGGAAATATCTTGATGAAAGAAGAATAGTTATAGAAAGACTATTTTGAAGCTAAAATAGCTATTGTAGAGGAAATCCATAACAAAAATAAGGTGGTTATAATCAAAAGAGGTAGAAAATACATTGCCAAGAATAAATTTATCATAGAGGATTTAGAGGAGAAAGATGTAAAATATTTTCCTACAAAAATGGTCCATGACCTTGTAGTAGAAAAAGGAAAAATGGTTATCAGAGAAGAAAGGGGAAACAAGACTACCACAAGGGATACTTCTAAAAAAAATAGCATTAATATTAAAGGAGTTGGCTACAAGTGTAGAGCAAAATGTTTTGGAAAATTAAGAAAATTTATCAAATACTAGAACAAGCACAAGGTTGATACAACATATAAAGCTAGAAGAGAAGATGGAACCTATAAAAAATGTCACAAGCACCCTAATTTGATATAATTTATTACCAATGATAGGTGGGTGAAAAAATTATTGGTAGATTTGGGTGGCAATGAAACTATCATCAATAGGCTAATTGGGAAGCCTTATGTAAACCAATATTATATAAGACATCATAAAACATTGTATCATATGTAAATGTCATAAGGACTTGTGGGAATGTAAAGGAAAACTTGCTAGGGTCAAAATTAAGGGTATACTTTGAGGTTATAAAGATGAAAGAGCCCTTTTATGTGTTTAATGTCCAACTAAATGTGGAATATTTTATTATTTTTATGGAGTATTTGAATCTCAAAAGGAAGAATTAATAAACACGAAAATGATAGGGTAGCACATATTCCCTTATACACAAATGAGTGGTACATATGTGGAAGAGAGTGTGCAAGAAGAGGATGCAGAAGATGAAAAAGATTATAAGGGGTTATACTCCATAGTAATAATCCCTAAGAAATAAATATATGAAAATCTTAATTCCAAAGGGAAAAATTGAAGGTTGTAGTACACACTATATCACAAAGAGTGAGGATGTGATAGAAGTGTTGCCTATTAACAAACTAGGGTTAAGGATTAGAAGGCTCTTAGGCAATAGGAAGTTGTGACATTTTATGAGGGCTCCAAAATAACTCAATAGAACACTAGAAAAGAGAATATTGCACTACAACACAAAATAATTAAGATTATTGGGAAAAGCAACATAGCTATACTACAAATCCCTCGATTATAGTGAAATATCTAATATTAAGATACCTCATTACTCTATGGTAGAAGACCTAATAGGGTACCTAAATAACATGGAGAGAACATTTGAAAGAGGGTACCTTAGAAGGAATGAATTAGATTAAACCATTATATGAAGTGTAACAAGATGGTTACACATCCACAAGCCTAATATTCCCATCAGAAAGCACTAACTATATTGATAAAAACTAGATATTTGGAGGAAGTAGGGGAGTGGGATGATAACAAAGAATGTAATGGTACAACTGACCAAGAGGAACATATTCAACATTGTGTTGAAATATGGGATGAAGAAAGAGAATCCAATGAGTGACTTAAGGTATATGTATTTTGTTGGACATTGCAACCACTTATTAAAACCTAGTATATAAACTAGGAAAAGAGGGTAGAGACTGTGAGATTCTGCGAGAAGCGAGAATCGAGCCAAGATCTGATGTCGGTCGTAGATCACATGCAACTCCTCACACAACGGATGATCGAAGATCAAAATAGCTGAATGAAGATAATTTCAATATGAGAGAAAAATAGAGACAAAGAGGAGAATTTGGAGAAGACTCTCACCGAGCTATCACTCCACTAGTGAAGGTGAGAGTATAGTGCTTATTATATAGAAAAATATAAGCATATAGATCCAAGGGGTGCATTAACTCCTATTCCCCATAAAAAGTGGGAGGTTTTACCTTCTTGGTAAATGCCAAAACATGTGGCATAATCTCCTTACATGAAGACAAAAAAGGAGTTGAGAAAGTTGGCACATAAGGCCAAAAGAGGGTGTGAAACCCAACTACCCCATAACCCACTTAGGAAATGACAAAATAGTGGTTATGAGAGGTGGCACAACAAGCCAAAATAGGGTGTGTAACTCAACTACCCATGTGAGGTGGAGAGTTACACATGTAGCTGAAGTATTTCGCCACGTGTCCTCATATAAACCACTCCTATTAACCTAAGCAAGCTTAAATAATATATGTGTAGGAAAAATAAATACCCCCTAACATAAGGAAAATAAAAAAACCTACACTAACACCCCCCTTAAGCGTAGCTTAGGTGGGTGAAAATATGGGTCCCGACAAATGCAACCATGTTAGGTACCCATGTACATAGATAGCCCCCCCAAAAGAAGAATCCCCCCATAAGAGGAATAGCCCCCCCCCTAAATAAGGAGAGAAAGAAAGAAGGACTAAGAAGTCCCTCTTGAAGTAGACACCTGTCGTATCCCAAGCAGAGATCGCAAATGAAGGAACTTGCTTTCGGTGAAGGGTTTGGTGAAGATGTCCGCAGTTTGCTCCGTTGAAGAACAATACTTAAGATCAATGATGCCTTCCTGAATGAGCTCCCGAATATAGTGCATATGTATCTCAATGTGTTTCATCCTCTGGTGATGAACTGGATTTCTTGAGATCTGTATAGCACTTTGATTATCACAAAAGATGATAGTATGCTTCCTAACTGGAATACCAAACTCAATGAGAATATTCTGAAGCCAAATAGCCTCAGTGGTGGCATTAACTGCCCCTCGATACTCAGCCTCTGTTGATGAAAGAGCAATTGCAAACTGCTTCTTACTCGACCAACAAACTGGACTAGAACCAAGTGAGAAGCAATAACCTGAAGTGGACTTGTGATCCTGAGAATCACCCGTCCAATCTGAATCTGTATATCCCACCAAGTCAATATCCATGCCTGTTGCATACTGAATTCCATAATTGTGAGTACCCTGAATGTAGTGGAGAATCCGCTTAGCTGCTTTCCAATGCAACTCATGTGGCTCCTGCATGAATCTAGAGACCATGCCCACCGCATATGAAATGCCAGGTCTCATATGAGTCAAGTAGATGAGGCTCCCAATAATTTGTCGATATAAAGTGCTATCAACCAAGGGTGAAGAGCACTTAGCCTCAAGTTTGACCCTAGACAAAAAAGGAGTAGGTGCAGGCTTACAATCAGCCATGCGAAATCTAGAGAGTATATCGAGTGCATACTTGGGTTGTCCAAGGAAGATGCTTGAAGAAGATTGAGTAATCTCAATTCCCAAGAAGTAATGTAGAAGACCCAAGTCTGACATCAGAAATCTATCATGTAGAGCAGTTTTCACTACCTTGATGGTGGATGAGTGACTCCTTGTGATCAACAAGTCATCAACATAGAGAACTAGAAATGTGAGAGTATCATCCTGGTGTAGAATGTAGACGTTTGGATCAAAATGGCATCGAGTAAAACCAACTGTCAGAAGGAAGGAGTCCATCTTGGCATACCAAGCTCGAGGAGCTTGTTTGAGGCCATAGAGAGACTTTTGAAGTTGACACACAAGTGAAGGATCTTGAACAAAGCCTTGTGGCTGCTCCATGTAGATTTCCTCTTAAAGGTCACCATGAAGAAATGCACTCTTGACATCCATCTGATGAACTTCCCAACGATGGGTTGCAGCAATAGCAAGGACAATCTGGATGGAATTCATCTTAGCAACTGGAGCAAAATTGTCAAAGTAATCAACCCCTGGAACTTGGGAAAAGCCTTTTGCTACCAAGCGAGCCTTATACTTATCAACCAACCCATCTGCTGCAAATTTTGTTCGATAGATCCACTTGCATCGAACAAGTTTCCTTCCCTTAGGAAGAGGAACTAAATCCCATGTGTGATCCCTTTCCAAGGAATTAAACTCTTCTTGCATTGCAGCATCCCATTCAGGAACACCTATAGCTTCTTGAAAAGACTGTGGATCAGAAACTGAAGCAATGAAGAGATGAGGAGCTTGCTGAAATTGTGACCTAGTTCTTCTAGTATCTGATGGATCACCAAGCTAATCTCTTGCTGACTCAAAAGTTTGTCGAGCCTAAAGAGGCACGAAAGCTGGAATGTCTAGGGGAGAATCATCAACCTCTAAAGGATGACTATGAGAAGAATGTGAATCCTCACCATCACTGTCACCATCTGAAGTGGAGGAAGAAGACTCCTCATTAGGATTAGGAGGATTAAGATCCTCAGAAGAACTGTCATCATCATGCAATGTCTCCAATGTGATAGTGGATGGAGAAGTGGTATGAGAAGAAATAGAAGAACTCTCCTCAAAACGAACACTCCTCTCAATGAACAACTCATGTGTAGAGGGATGGAGAAGTCTATACCCTTTGACATCATCTGGATACCCAAAAAATATGCAAGGCTTTCTCTGCAGATCCATAGCCTTGCGTTTCTCTATTGGAATGTGGGCCCATGCAAGAGAACCAAACACTCTAAAATGCTTAATTGTAGGTTTTCGACCAGTCCAAGCTTGAAAAGGAGTTACCCCCTTCACAACTTTATGAGGAACTCGGTTCTGGATGTAACATGCACAATTGATGGCCTCTGCCCAATACTGAGGTGCCAAAGACTTGGAGTGAATCATACAATTTGCCATCTCCTTCAAGGACCTATTCTTCCGTTCTGCGACACCATTATGCCGAGGACTGTATGGAACTGTGTGCTGCATGTTGATACCTTCTGAAGCACAAAATTGTTCAAACTGATTATTAACATATTCACCCCCATTATCTGTATGCAGAATCTTGATGAACTTCCTAGATTGTTTCTCTACAAAAACTTTGAAATCTAGAAAATTCTCAAATACCTCAGACTTTTGTTTGAGAAAGTAAACCTATGTAAATCTGGAAAAGTCATCAATAAATGTTAAGACATATCTAGCCCTGCTGAAAGATCGTTGTGGAAATGGTCCTGCCAAGTCACTATGTACCAACTCCAATAGCTGTGGAGCTCTCCATGCTTTTCCTTTATCATACTTCTCCTCAGGATGCTTACCAAGAATACATCCTCGGCAAACTCCATCAGAAAATTGAATAGAAGGCAACCCTAAAACCATGTCTTGTTGACTAAGTTGTTGCAAGTAATGATAGTTCAAGTGGCCAAATCGTTGATGCCACAAACAACTAATCTCATCTGCATGAGTGAGTAAAACTGTTGAAGGAGAGTCAGGAACAAAGTGAGAAAATTGATATAATCTGGATTGATGATCTGTTTTTCCCATAGCAACAGTAGACCCATTATGCATTTCACTAATTACCATTGTATCTGGTGTGAACTCAACTCGCTTGCTAGAACCAGTGTGAGTGATCTGATAAACAGATAGGAGATTAGTTGATAAAGATGGAACACAAAGGACATCCTTAAATGTTCCTTTGCCCACATCAACAGACCCTCTCTCATGCACTTCAATAGGAGTGTCATCACCCATTAGTATGGAAGGCATAGAACATGGCTCTAAAGAGGTGAAATCATCTTTTGAAGAATCCATGTGGTGCGAAGCACCTGAGTCAATTATCCAAGAATTGGGTTGTGAAGCAACAACAACTAGGGCCTTACCCTTTCCTTTCCCTTTACTCTTATCTGTATCCTTAGAAGATCCTTCTAATGAACTCCGTTTGACTGAATCAGGCACCTTGATATTATTCTTTTCAAGAATATTTGAAAGGTGATCAATTTGTTTCTTTAAACACTTATGTTCATCATGACCAGTTTTCTTACAATAAGAACACTTGACCTTCTCCTTCTTAGGTTGTTCACCTCTTGATGAAGAGGTCTAATTTTCAGCTTTTGAAGTAGCAAATTTCTGATCTTTTTTTTTCTCTCCTTGGTTCTTTTGTTTCTTATCTTGCTTACTAGACCCTTTTTGTTCTTTTGTGCCTTGATTTACAACTAAGGCATGTGACTTAGAGGGTTTTATTGTACCCATTTGAACCAATTTGTCTTGCTCCCTAGTGAGTTATGCAGCAAATTCATCCAGAGAAGGCATTTTGAATGTGGTACCTAGGGCACATTTTGTAGCATAGAATGTAGAAACAAACACTGAATAGTTAGGACCAAGCTTAGAAAGAATACTCAAGATCAGTTGCTTATCATCTTTCTTAGTTCCACACCGTTCCAACTGCAATCTTTCAGACTTAAGTTTAGTGAAGAAGTCTTGTATAGTATCAAAATTGGTTGGATTCAACCCTATGAGTTCATTCTCTAACTGATGACCTCTTAGTTCATCCTACTTACCAAAGAGGTTTTCCAAAGTGGTCCACACTGCATTTGATGTAGTGGCAGATTCAATGTGAAAAAGAAGGTCTGGAAAGACTGACATACATAGAGTACCAAAAGCTTCATCACATTTATTAAACCATTTAATCTTTTCTACAGCATCTTGAGGTTCAGTTCAAGTCCCATAGTAACACGATGATATCCATGTCTTTTCAGATATATTATCATCTTAGATTTTCATTCAAAATAATTATATGGTGTTAAAAGTGGAAGTATAGATGCATCCATGATAGTAGAAAAGAAGATTGCAAAGAATCAAGAAAAGTGCAAGAAAGAAGGCATAAGAGACACCCCCCCTTTTCACTAGTCTCAAAAATCACCCCCCCCCCCCCCCAATTACAAGGTTGGCACTTTATAATTAGTGCATTTACAAGGCTTTTTATCAAATTACAATTCTTGTAAGAAACCAATAGAGATTTTAAATACAAATAATTTGAGACAAGATTTGAAACAAATTATCCTTATAACTGCTTAATTTATCTCAATACCTTTCCAACAACTATTAGTTTTTGAAAAATAGAGCTGTGAGGAGAAAGATATGACCAGTTGAAGAGAAAAAGAAGCAGTTGATACAACCTTTAATATCTAATAAAAAAAGGCAAAAAATTTCAATTAGACCTAGAATAATGGAGAGTGCTCATTTCCAACTTTCCATCAAGTATTTGTTTGCAAAAATCTGACACCCGAGGCAAAAGTTGTGCAACTTTTAAGAAAGGTTGTTGAATTTCCCTGATAGAAAAACGGCTTAGGCCCTATTCAAGCTCAATTTCTGCAAAATTTATTAATTTTATGGAAATACCATCCAAAACCCAGAAGTTTTTCGATGTTGGGAAGAAAACTCAGAAATCGTTTTTCATGAAAGTGAACAAAAGTTGGAACACTAAAGCTAAAATGAAAACAGCTCCAGTAAAAAGATTTTACTCTGATTTTTTACTGTGTCCTCCAAACTCTAATTTTGGTGAAGTAAAAGTCACTTTTGACTTTGTCAAGCCTTATGGACACTCTGGAAATTCTTATTAAGCTTTCAATATTACCACAAAGTTGCAATCACCTAGATCTTACAAGAACACATACATGTAAACCAGATTTAACTAGAAGTTATTTTCCTTTAAACTGTTTTGTTTCTCTAGATCACACGAGAATGCGGGAGAAGAGCATACTTAGTTTTTAAGGAAAATATTAGCTATATAAAAGTCTCAAATCCCTCAAATAAATCAAAAAAAAAGCAATGAGCTATACCAAACAATAAGCTCTGATACCATGTGAGATTCTGCGAGAAGCGAGAATCGAGCCAAGATCTGATGTCGGTCGTAGATCACATGCAACTCCTCACACAATGGATGATCGAAGATCAAAATAGCTGAATGAAGATAATTTCAATATGAGAGAGAAATAGAGAAAAAGAGGAAAATTTGGAGAAGACTCTCACTGAGCTATCACTCCACTAGTGAAGGTGGGAGTATAGTGCTTATTATATAGAAAAATATAAGCATATACATCCAAAGGGTGCATTAACTGCTATTCCCCATAAAAAGTGGGAGGTTTTACCTTCTTGGTAAATGTCAAAACATGTGGCATAACCTCCTTACATGAAGACAAAAAAGGAGTTGAGAAAGTTGGCACATAAGGCCAAAAGAGGGTGTGAAACCCAACTACCCCATAACCCACTTAGGAAATGACAAAATAGTGGTTATGAGAGGTGGCACAACAAGCCAAAAGAGGGTGTGTAACTCAACTACCCATGTGAGATGGAGAGTTACACATGTAGCTGAAGTATTTCGCCATGTGTCCTCATATAAACCACTCATATTAACCTAAGCAAGCTTAAATAATATATGTGTAGGAAAAATAAATACCCCCTAACATAAGGAAAATAAAAAACCTACACTAACAGAGACAAAGAACTAGATGATAATAAAATAGAAACTTTGTAGAAATTTCCAATTTACTAACCCCAATAATTGGTTACATAATTTTTTATAAAGAATGAAAAAAATTATAACCCTTCCTATATATGATGTAAAAAGAAATTATGAAGAAATAAGAGATATGAAAGTCCCACAAAAAGAATAGGGAATGTGGAAATTAGTAGAATGGGTGAATGAGATGGATCTGGTATCGCACAAGAAGTATTGTAACATGAAGAAGATGGAAATACTTGAAAATGAAGAGCACCTTAAAAACTTGTAGGTGGAAGCTAAGGAAAGAAAAGGGGGAGTAATAATATACAACCTAGATAATTCTCAATATTCTACCAAATACTTAAAATAAGGGATGTAAATGTAACAAGATAGGTATTATCTAGATCACAAGACTTAGTAAAGTTGGGGAGATAAAAAAATTGTTCAAGATTTAAAAAAGGTATTAAAAGGTTATGAGAGCCTCTTTCCTATAATTTTTTTAAAATATATCAAAGGCATGAAAGAGGAGGCCAAAGTAATGAGGATGCAATTAAAAGAGGCAAAAAACCTATAAAAAAAAGATGTTATCACTTTAATCTCAATGTAAAAGTTAAATTAAAATTGGATTTGGACAAGATCCTAGCTAGTGAAATCATAAAACTAGTATAAGATTTAGAATGGGTAAGTCCAATGGTCATACAACATAAAAATATAGGAGAAATGAGAAATTTTATTCAATTTAGGAAACTAAATAAAACTTCTATGAATGATTCCCTTCCTACACCACTCATAGAAGAGGTCTTCAATCACTAGCCAGAAGAGAGCTTTACTATTTCACCAATCGGATTTTAGGCTATCACCAAGTAAAACCATAAGAGAAAGACTAGAGAAAAATAGCATTTCCCATGTAAAGGGTTTTGTTCATAATCATTGCGATTCTTTCTGGTTTGAAGAATGCTCCTATGATATTTAGAAAAAATCATGGGGAATACCTTAAAATATTTGTACATTATTTTTTGGTATCTACCAAAAAGAATGGATAGTTTACATTATAACATGTACGAGTTCTATCACCCCAAGAAAAAATGTCTTTTGCTTCGTCTCTCACTCGAACTGTGCCTGCTTCATTTCAAAACAATCCAAAGGCTATGAACCTAGTTGGAGCTGCAGTCGCGTCTACCTCTGTTCTTGGTGATTCCTCTGTTCATCGGGGTTCGCTGGGGATTGTCACTGTCCCCACTACCCCTATCGTTATTGGCTCAGTCTTGAATAGTAAATTTGTTTCCTTCTTGGGCCTACCTTTCTCTATAGCTCCTCCTCAAGCACCTACCCCTCCTCCACTGGTTGTGGGTGGATCTGGTGTTGTTAATGATGGTGGTCGGGTTTGCACTTCTAGGGGTGTTAGGGTCCCCCCTCTGGACCTTCTTCTACTGCTAGTGGGCGAAGTTTTTCTCATGTGGCCAGATCTACTACTCATCCTCCCAAGAGGAAATATCATCCTCTTCCTTGTGCCAACATCTCCCCTATGGTGGTTTGTGGCCAAGATGTGGTAGAAAATGTTGGTTTCTACCAACGTTGTGGGTTGGTGTGCAAATTTGATAGGTTCTAGACTTCTCTCCCTAACCTTCAACATTGGGTGAGTGACTCTTGGAAGCCTTTGGTTGTCGATAGCATTGAGCTTTACCCTTGAGCTAAAGTTTTTTTCATTGCTTCCTTTGCTTCTTCTGATGGTCATGACTTGGTGCTAGACAAGTTGTAGGCTTGGGGAATTAACTCTCTTGGTCAAACCCTGGACAACTTCTTTTAACCCTCTTACCGAACCACTCAATGTGCATCTGGTACATGGGTTCACCTTCCCAATCTTCCCCTTCAATTATGGGAGCATTCTTGTTACAAGGCCATTAGAACTTTATTGGTTGATTCTTGAACGTTGATGATTCCACATTGTCCATGGGTCATTCTACCATTTCTCACATTGTAATCAACGTTGGCATCTATATGGTTTTGTAAAGTGGAAAATTGGATCCTAGTGGTTCCCCACCTAGGAGAGAGAAAGGAACCACTAGGAGGATTTTCACTCGGGAAATAATTTACATCCAAAAGAGGGGTTTGAATCCACTAAATCCAAATCCAAGAATAGGGATGTGAATACCAAGTGGATTGCAAGGGTTGGAATGTGATTTACCCTCTTTTGTAAATAGATATGTTAACTTGTTGATTATGTATAAAAGGAGACAAAAATGGATGAAATAGGGAGCTACCGATTTAGGATCAGGATGTAACTTCGGATCTGAGATATTTAGACTGAAACAGATCTGCCCTGCAAATTTGGAGAAAAGTCATCGGGACCAAGTTGAAAGTGTATTTGGTCCTCCAAAAAATCTGTGCGTCAAAATGGGTTTTTCTGTCTCTACAAATGAAGTCCAAACATACAACTACAGCTACGCACCTACAACTTACACACAAAAAAGAAGGGGAAAAGGGTTGTGGATAGGGGTTTGCCTCAGTCAAACCTTGGTTGAGGAATCAACCTTGAAAGAAAATAATTGCAAATGCTTAAATGTAAATAATGGGAATGTATACCTTGTAGATCTACAATTGATTGATGATTGTTGATTTGCTTCTTGAATGTAATCATAAATGTTGTATGAAATGGCATGTAACATAACAAAACCCTAACACACACACACGCGCAATATTTCAAATGAATGTTGTAATGTTGCTCCAATGGATGAACGAAGAAGACATGTGAAGAAGAGATGGATGCTTGAAGACTTGAATGCTTGATGACGATAATGGAGACCTTCCGCTTGAATTTCTCTTATTCTCCTTATGCTTGTATGTTTTCTCTTATCTCCTTGTTATGCAAATGAAAGAGCTAGATCCCCTTTTATACTAGCCTAGGAGAATTATTTTCATCTCATTGAAGGCCGACATTGGGGGATTTAACTCCCTGAAGAACAAAATGGGTTCAAGGGTCGCATGGACCCATCTTAGGGTCACTCTAAGAGGGAGGACAGGGGAGCCACGCCCCTATCCAAGGGGGACAGGGGTGCCATGCCCCTATCCTGCCCTATCTTAGGAGCTGGATAGGGTCTTGAGGTGTCATCAGGGTTGAGATGGGAGAAGACTCGAGATGAAGGTGCAAAGAGGGGTCTCAGCCGAGTAGAGAAATGTAGTTGCATAAGTGAGGGCCTAAGATATGGTCGAAATTGTGAGGGTCGCAATTTTATGATGCTACATTTAGCCCCCACTTTAGCGGGAGTATCGCTTATGCCAATACTGTCGGTAAAGTAGAAGAAAGAGAGGGATAAAGATGAGAGAGGCAGAGCAATACCATAAGGAGTATAAGACATCTCTAATCTTGAGCAACAAAGCCCCCAATCTTAGGATCTTAACTCACTCACGCATATGCAAGAGTACACAAAACAAAAAAAGAACAAGACAAAGCACAAAAAAGACATACAACAACAACAAAACACATGACCACACATCAACTATCCAAAGATACCTCGATACAAACGTCTCAAACAGCTAACTAAAACACAAAGATAAATGCCATCACATAAACACCAATAATCACATAAAAGAGAAAACATGACATCATCCATGAACCATCAATAGTAAAAATATGATCTCATGGGAGGAAGGAGAGAGAGAACATGAATACACACTTGGGTGATCCATGAGAAGAAAGGCAAACGAAGGGAACCATGGACATCTCGCCCCTAGAATTAGGTGATCCATGGAGAAAAGAGGACATGGAAAAATAGTCCCCAAATTTTGTCTGGGTGATCCTTGTAAGGGAGGAGGTAAGAACATCGTTAGTTCCAATCAACCTCGTGTGTGTGTGTGCAAGTGAGGTTCGGAGCACCTCATAGGATTCTATGCTCGAGTACGCTACAACCTCTATAAGATGAATAGTACAAATGTCAAGAAAGAGGCGACATCTCGCCCTAAGAGGTTTCCCTCTAGTTCCGAGAATGACCCACTGTATAAAAGAAAAGTAGTGACATATTGCTCCAAGAGACTGTCCTTTGGTTCCAAGAATATCCCACTCTATAAAAGAAAAGTGGCAACATCTTTCTCTAAGAGGCTATCCTCTGGTTCCAAGAATATCCCATTGTATAAAAGAAAAAGTGGCGACATCTTGCTCTAAGAGGTTGTCCTTTGGTTCCAAGAATGACCCACTGTACAAAAGAAAAGTGGCGACATCTTTCTCTAAGAGGTTGTCTTTTGGTTCCAAGAATATCCCACTATAAAAGAGGAAAAGTGGTGACATCTCGCTCTAAGAGGCTGCCCTCTGGTTCCGAGAATGACCCACTGTATAAAAGAAAAGCAGTGACATCTCTCTCTAAGAGGTTGTGCTCTTGTTCCAATAATGACCCATTGTATAAGAGATACAATGCATGAGAGAAATATAGTACAAAAGGAGCAGTGTGGGTGCCCCCCCCCCCTTAAGATGTCAACATAGTTTAATGTTGATATATTAAGGAAAGTAGAACAAGGATACCTACCCTCAACACAAAGAAGATATATGTTATGCAACAATATCATAGATCTATGCAAGAGAGGGAATACTCTTCAAGCAAGGACAAGATAGTTGAAAAGAGAGATATCTTGCTATAAGTGTAAAGGAGATCCTTGGAGGAGAAGAGATCTTTGCTCAAAAAGACATCTACCTCCAGGAGGAGTTGTCTTAGACAAGTATAACATCTTCTAGAATAAAGCACAGAAGAGAACAAGAATTCAATCCTTCCTCCTATTGCTAGGCAAAAGGGATTCTTGATGAAGGATGACTCACTCTTAGCCCAATGGCGATGGGCGAATTTATCATAGATGTACATTACCAAGTGTGGAAGAGGTTGTAGTCAAGGAGTTACACCTCTTGTATAAGAGAGAATCCTTGAGTGAACAACAACAATTCCACACAAGGAATGACATCAAGTACTAGAACTCACCGCATCCACACCATATGAAAGAGTGGATTCTTAGAGAAAGAGAGAGAAAGAGAGAGATCATTGCCCCCCAAGTGTAGGGACAATGAGAAGAGCTTACACAATCTTCTAGATAGAGATTAAACATAAGTAAATGCGTAATGAACTTACATGAACACATCCAAGAACAGCCAATACTATATGTAAATTTCACATCTCAGAAAATGACAATCTTCTAAGAGAAAAGAGAAAAAGCATCACATACTCCCCAAGATGGATTAGTCATAAGAACATACCATTGTCAGAAATGATAATTACATATGAAAAATGCAGCCCCTAAAGGAAATAATCATAAATGAGAAAGAAAAAAGAGAAAGGAGCGAAATCTTTGCCCCCCAAGTGAGAAGAACAAGGAGAAGTGTTACACATCTTCCAATGGTGATTATTTTCAAGCAATACGCCCTCCTTAATGGAACAAGTCCTCGAAAGGAAGAGGCATGTACTTAACAAGAGATCATTCCATACTAGGGGGCATATCATACTTGTAAATAATCGAAACCAAAGAAGAGGTAAGTTTTCCAATAGAATAAAGAGAAGAAGAAGAAGTGTATTACTCATTAAAGATGCTCCTCTTCAAGCAAAGAGAAAAAACCAAAGATCAAGTATATGCTCGTATGAGAATAACTGTATGCAGAAAAGGAGATCTAATAATGAATGACACATAAAGATAGAGATAGATCCATTGAAAAAAATAAGTGAACTTCATGTTGCTACCCCAAAGTATTTAAAATTGAGACAATACCACCACAAATAATAGATATCCCCCAATTAAGTTGACTAATTATGTCATAAGGTGAAGAGCAACATGAAGAGAAAAGAAGGGCTAAGGTACTATGTTTAGGTCAAGGAAGACAATGAGATCTATTGTAAGAGAAATTCATCCACGATCATATTGCTTTTGAACAAATTTCTTAAATGCATGACATTTTCCAAGAGAATGTGAATATGAATCATGAAAAATGCAATATTCCTCTCCTTTCACTTGCCGAAGATTTTTGTTTTAGTTTTTAGGAGGAAAGGAAATGTTCTTATCATATTTCAATCTCCAATAGATTCTTGTAGCTAGTTTATCAGGATGATAAATGTGTTTTAGCTCATTGTCTTGACATGAAGGAGAAGAATTATTAGAAAAAGAAGGATTATCATCCACAATCCTAATTTTGCCACTATCTATCCCATCTTGAATAGATTTTTGAAAATCAAGGCAATCATCAGCATTATGATCATGGGTTTGATGAAATGAGCAAGAAGGACATTTTGAAGAAGAACCATTCTTGCAGGCTCTTTCGATTTGTTGCCTTTGGAGATAGTTTTTAAAGTTTTGAAGCTTAAGGAGTTCATCCATAGAGAGAGGAGTCTCATTTCCTAGGATTTCTATAGTAGCTTGCGTAGGAGGGACACAAATTCCTTGCTCAAATTCCCCAAGTCCTTGTCCTTGAAAACCTTGTTTTGTTATTATATGAAAGCCACAGCTATAAGAATTTTGCAAATGAGTAGTTTGGGGAATAGGATCATGAATTTCTTTGAAATCTGATGTGTAAGGGGGAATAAAAGGATTTTTAGATGGAGAAGGAATGTCACTTGAAGGGACATTCTCCTTTCTCTCATCATGCATATCCTTTTTGGGAGATTGGGAAAGAACATTTTCAAAATCTAAAGGTTCATCTTCGCTTAGTTCTATGTGAGGGGAAAGATCATGAATAAAATGCATAACATCATCCTCTCTACATACATTTTGATGTTGAAGATAAGTCCTAGGAAAATGAGTAGGGTCTAAAGATGTAAGAATGTTGGTACTTTGATTTTGCCTCCCTTGCTCAAGGGTATGTGTATAAGAACAAGATGGGCCCATCTTGTTTTCCAATGCTTTCTCTTTTTCAAAAAGATCATTGGTTGATAAAGTAGTTCTCATCTTATTCACACAAGATACCCTAGGAGAGGTACAAGGATTAGGATCTCTAAGATTGGGATCTACAAAAGCCTTAAGGTGATTAACATATGAAATACATTTTGTTAATAACATCACCATAATGCAACAAAAATGATACATGAAAGCTTTGAGATCAATTTGAAAAGGAAATGACTTTGAAATCCTAGCAACACAATATGACCAAATGCTATTAATGAAAAGAAGCAACATGAAATGAAAGAAGCCATTATCAAACACATGGTTGTAATAAATATATGTTAACAATAATGTAATCATGTGTGAAATGACAAATAAATATAATCCATTAATTTCCATTGAAAGTCTCTTAATTAAAATCTTAATTTACTTGGAAAGAAGATCTAAAATTAGGACCTTTTTATGAAAATTAATTTAAAAATTAAGAGTGTGGAAATTTGAATTTGTTTTCGACCTTAAGAGGTGTAAAAAATTGATAAAGTGTGCCAATTTTCTGGATTTAAGCAGAAAAATACAGTCAATTCTGTCTCCCGAAATTTCAAGACAAAAGCTAGGGACTGAATGCAAAGTGTACCTGATCCGACCAACTTTTTTTCAAAATTTTCAGGGATTATAGAAATTATGATTTTATTGCGGAATCCAAAAAAAAAGTAGATTTGGAAATGTCTAGATCGATCAAATTAGCAGTCAAAGGTCGAAATAGGAGATTCTTAAAAATTAGGATTTTGCTTTTTAACCACTTTATTTGCAGAATGAAAAGACATATTTGAATTACAATTTTGAAATAGAAATTAGATCTAAAACAAACAACTAAAATGGTACACTTCACAAGCTCAATTTTCTCAAAATGCAAAATTAGGGTTTCTATGCAATTAACCTCTAAAATTCATAAAAATATCAAAATTGGAAATGAAATTTTGAAATTCAAATTGCAACTATTCAGATCTAATAATAAGAAATCAGATTTAAGATGTAAAACGTCGGGTTCACCAAAATGTAAAGTGGAAAATTGGATCCTAGTGGTTCCCCACCTAGGAGAGAGAAAGGAAACCACTAGGAGGATTTTCACTTGGGAAATACTTTACATTCAAAAGAGGCGCTTGAATCCACTAGATCCAAATCCAAGAATAAGGATGGGAATACCAAGTGGATTGCAAGGGTTGGAATGTGATTTGCCCTCTTTTGAAAATAGATATGTTGACTTGTTGACTATGTAGAAAAGGAGACAAAAATGGATGAAATAGGGAGCTACCGGTTTAGGATCGCATTGTAACTTTGGATCTGAGATATTTAGACTAATACAGATCTGCCCTGCAAATTTGGAGAAAAGTCATCGGGACCAAGTTGAAAGTGTATTTGGTCCTCTGCAAAAATCGTGCACCGAAAAGAGTTTTCCATCTCTACAAATGAAGTCCAAACCTACAATTACAACTGTGCACCTACAACCTACACATAGAAAAGAAGGGGAAAAGGGTTGTAGATAGGGGTTTGCCTCAGTCAAACCCCGGTTGAGGAATCAACCTTGAAAGAAAGTAATTGCAAATGCTTAAATGTAAATAATGGGAATGTATACCTTGTAGATCTGCAATTTATTGATGATTGTTGCTTTGCTTCTTGAATGTAGTCATAAATGTTGTATGAAATGGCATGTAACATAATAAAACCCTAATACACACACATGCTTGCAAATGAATGATGTAACATTGCTCCAATGGATGAATGAAGAAGACACATGAAGAAGAGATGGATGCTTGAAGACTTGAATGCGTGATGACGATAATAGAGACCTTCCACTTGAATTTCACTTATTCTCCTTATGCTTGTATGTTTTCTCTTATCTCCTTGTTATGCAAATGAGAGAGATAGGTCCCCTTTTATACTAGCCTAGGAGAATTATTTTCATCTCAGTGGAGGCTGACATCAGGGGATTTAAGTCCCCGAAGAACAAATTGGGTTCAAGGGTCAGATGGACCCATCTTAGGGCAACCCTAAGAGGGAGGACAGGGGCACCATACCCCTGTCCTAGGGGGGATAGGGGCACTATTCCCCTGTCCCGCCCTATCTTGGGACCTAGACAGGGTCCTGATGTGTCATCAGGGATGAGATGGGAGAAGAGTCAAGATGAAGGTGC
Source organism: Cryptomeria japonica (assembly GCF_030272615.1). NCBI lineage: Eukaryota > Viridiplantae > Streptophyta > Pinopsida > Cupressales > Cupressaceae > Cryptomeria > Cryptomeria japonica. The sequence goes on from NC_081410.1 coordinate 156,375,128, forward strand.
AGAGAGGGGTCTCAGTCAAGTAGAGAAATGCAGTCGCATAAGTGAGGGCCTAAGATGTGGTCGAAATTGTGAGGGTCATAATTTTATGATGCTACTGGTACTTTGTATGGTTGGGGATAGGTCATGGAATCAATCATTGGATTATGAGGGCCTCCCCTTTCGCTGTCGGAGATGCTTCTCAACGGGTCACTTGCCTTCAGATTATTCTCTCTCGCGCCATAAAGGTGCTACTACTTCATGGAAAGATGCTACTACTAATCATTTGACTATCAAGGCATCTGATTTTAATGATTTTGATGACTCCTCACATATGGATGATGACTCCTCCTGAGATGAGGTTGTGTCTCTTACTGTTGTTGAGGCCTTTGTTATCCCTCTGGTTGTTATTGGTGTCGCCTCCTCTAACCTTAAGGCTTCTAGTCCTATTGATTTTGTTTTGTAGCAACGGTTTTCTCATGAAGAGTCTGCTCCAGATGTTGTTTTGCAGCAATAATATGCTCTAGATGCAAACAAAAAATCTAACGGGATCTCCCTGCTTGATCCTATTTGCAATGATGTTCCTAATTATAGTATTTATTGGATTGTTGTTTGTTGCAGGCGAAAAGGTAAGTCACCCCCCCCCCAAAACGTTTTTGTGTCAAGTTTTGGGTGTTTCTCCTCACTATTGAGCTGGGTTCTTATGGTTTGTTGTTGGTTTGGCAAGCCTTTAACAATTGTCTCTTGACTTGCTATTACAGGATTGTCCGACCTGAGACTGTTTAGGATCAGCGCCCTTGTTTTGCTACCTTTCATTTTTTGCCGCCAATAAGTTGTTTGTGTATAGGGCCAACACCCTTATTTTGTTGCTTATTGTAATTAAAAGCATGTACGAGTTCTAATAATAGTGTTGGAAATGTACGAAATCCTTTAAATAGACAGAATTTGAAGAAATTTGTGTCTACAAAACCTTTTTTCTCCTTACTAGGGCATATTAGATGAAATGAAGGCATGATGGTGGACCCTCAAAAAGTTGTCGTAATATTGAACCTCCCACCACTATAGAGGTTAAAAATTTCTTAAGATATATGAGGTATCAATACAAATTCATCTAAAACTATGTTACAATTTCTAGTTCTATCTAATATCTTTTTTACAATAAAAATAATAAAAAATTTAAACGGATCAATAGGTTATAGGTGGATTCAATACATTGAAGACCAAGTTTTTTGAAGCACAACTCCTCACATTTTTTGATGCAAAATTGTCCTTCCATATACATATAGATGGCTCTAGCACTACAATGGATGTAATGTTAGAATAACCAAGAGAAAATAGAGACCACCCTATAACATTTGCTAGTAAGAAACTATCAAAGTCTAAATAAAATTGTCTAACCATAGAGAGAGGCACTAGCAATGGTGCACACCTTCCATAAGTTCAAATATCACCTACTATCTACTTCATTTGTATTTTCATAGATCATGAACCCCTTAAGCATATAATGAACCAACCAATCATTGAAGGGATAATATGACATAGCTATAACTATTTTGAGAGTTTGAGTTTAAAATCACTAGAAAACCTAACTATACTCATCAAGGACCAAGCTATATATCTATAACTAAAAATAGGAAGGACTTAAGCTCGAGTAAGGATCAAATTCCTAGCACAATTTTTTTTACAGTAAATGTGGCACTCTAGGAAATGAAGTAGCCAAAATATTGTCAACAATGGGATTCCTTGAAGGAAGTTTAAAAGAGAGGAGAATAATATATTTATGAAAAGATCTTGTCCATGTACTTTAAGTGAAGGAGAGTCATAGATTATTGTAAAAGATGAAACAGTAAGAAGAGTAGTGATAAGACATGGAAGAAATTATATTCTAAGAGAAGCAAATATGGGAATTTTTGGAGGGGATAATTATAGAGGTGGATCAACTAGAAAAGTGATGTTGTAAATATTATGGTGGCCTACTTTGTTCAAGGATGATAAAAAAATGTGTAAGACGTTTTGATGCATGCCAAAGGCTAGGAAGACCTACTAAAAGAAATGAGATGCCTTTGTGGTGCAGTCACCAGTTAGGAGGGACCTCAAAGAGATAAATCTGGACTGGGCAGAAAGAGTAAACACAATGGAAACAAGAGGATATGATGGAGGCAATGCATTTCTAAATGTAGTAGATCATGAAAAATTATTACAGATAACCGGTAACTTTTGGGATACAAAATTTGACTCACTGGCCTGCCACATACATGCTCAATTACAGAATTGGTTCACTCCGGACCTCCAAATCTTAGCATATATCTTCTATGTTCTATATTATTTAATTATGATGCTTTATTACATTGGTTTATATAGTCTAGAGGGATCTGGGTTGGCCCAAGAGGGATCAAATACCTAAGAACAAGATCAAACGTGTAAAACACCAGGTCAGCCTCCGCCAATGAAAACCCTCCGAAAAATCCAAAGGAAGAAGTGCAGAATAGAGGGAAGGTCGGCCACACGCCAAGGAACATTGGAATCAATAAAATGAATCTCTGCAAGCTACATAAAGGATCTGCAAGATTCACCAATAGCAAATAGGTCCAAACGGTTCTGGTGTTCTAAGCCAGAAAACTGTCTCGAAATCCAAAAGTGATAACTTGCTAGAAAAAGATCCAAATGTCCTGCAGTTTAGGAATAAGGAAGATGATCATGTTCACAAGTAAAATCCAACTCCGCAAGATCCAGTGAGAAAATGCAAGAGAATGCAGAAAGAAGTGTTGAAACTGCAAAACATAAAACAAGCTGAAAATAAATATTTTTGGTTGATGCAAGATTCCCAAGAACCGGGGATGCTCCTGCATCAGACATTCGGGGTTGTTAAAAAAAAGTGAGTCCCTCACTTTGTTGGGGTCAGAGGAAAACCAAGACGGTCTACCTCTTCCTGATAAATCCAAGATGAATCTTCAATTGGTTTGTCCTTTCATTTTACAAGATACTCCTTGTACTGGTTGCTCCAGGCGCTACGCCCAATCCTACTATCCAAAATGTCTTCAACTTGATCTAGTTCCTTTCCGGGCAACTATTTCTCCAATTCTACAATACTGTCTTCGCTGAATTTTGATTCATGATACTGATGTAGATCTGCAATGTTGAATATAGGTGAAATACTAAAACTATCTAGTAACTCCACTTCATATGCATTTCCGGAACTAAACTTCCTCAAGATCTTACAAGGTCCAAACTTCCTCATCTACAACTTGTTATAGGTTCTAATTTGAAATATTTACGTTCTCAAATACACCATCACTTCATCGCCAAATTCAAATTCCTTATGTCTTCTCTTCTCATCTTCTTTCTCCTTATACTTGTTGTTCATATCCTCCAAATGCTTCTTAACTTTTATATGTAAGGCCTTCATGTGATCTGCAAATTCTTCTGCTTTTGCACTCTGCTTGTCTTCATTACTGATATCCCTCAATTTTGATATACCTCTAGGGTGTGCTCCGGTAAAAATCTCAAAAGGTGTTCTTCCAGTACTCTTGTTCACTGAATTGTTGTAGGCAAACTCTGCTTGTGCAAGAACCATATCCCAACTTCCGATTTTCTCTCCAACTAAGCATCTCAATAAGTTTCCCAAACTCTTGTTTACTACCTCTTTCTCTCCATCAGTCTGTGGGTGAAAAGTAGAACTGAATTTCAAATTTGTCTTCATCTTTTTCCAAAGTGTCTTCCAAAAATAACCAACAAACTTAGTGTCTCTGTCTGAAACTATGTGCTTAGGTAATCCATGTAATCTCACTACCTCTTTGAAAAATAAGTCAACTATATGCATTGCGTCTAATGTCTTCTTACAAAGTATGAAATGATCCATCTTCGAGAATCCATCCACCACCACAAATATAGAATCATTTCCTCTTTGTGTCTTAGGTAATCCAAGTATGAAATACATGCTTATGTCTTCCCAAGGTCTCTCTGGTACTGTCAAAGTTTTATACAATCTCATATTCTAACTACTACCTTTTGCAACTTCATGGACTCTACAACTCTACACAAATTTCCTAACATCCTTATGAATATGAGGCCAAAAGTAATGTTCACTCACCAATGCTACTGTTTTGTCAACACCAAAGTGTTCTGCTAATCCTCCATTATGCTTCTCCTTTATCATATTCTCCCTCATAGAACTCTTAGGTATACACAACTGAACTCCTTTGAATTAAATCCCATCCTGCATGAAATAATCCAACCACTTACTTCTATCTACCATAACTGGTGCTCTACATGCTTTCCAAGGTTCTACAAAATCTGGGTCATCATCATACAAGGTCTTCAACTCTTCAAAGCCTAATACTATCACTCTCATCTTTGTCAGCAAATTCCTTCTTCTACTCAATGCATCAACAACTTTGTTTGACTTTCCACTTCTATTCTTTAACACAAAGGTGTAACTCTACAAAAATTATACCCATCTCATATGTCTCTGATTTAACTTACTCTGACTATTCAAATACTGTAAGGCTTGATGATCAGTATACAACACAAATTCCTTAGGCAACAGGTAATGTCTCCACTTCTTCAAGGCTTGAACTATGGCATAAAATTCTTGATCATACACTAAATATCTCCTCTTGGCATCATTCAACTTTTCACTGGAATAAGCTACTGCTCTCCCTTCCCTACTTAATATTGCTCCAATTGCATTCTCACTTGCATCACACTCTACTTGAAATACTTTGTTAAAATCTAGTAAAGCTAACATAGGTTTCTCAGTTTTGCTTCAACAATTCAAAACTCTTATTTGGTCTGGTTGTCCAATTGAATTATTTCCTATCTCCTCTCATTGTCTCAGTCATAGGGTTACAAACTCAACTGAAATTCCTGATAAACTTCCAGTAGAAACTAGCCAATCCATGAAATGATCTTACCTCTCCAATGCTTTCCGATGTAGGCCATTCAACAATTACTCTTACCTTCTCAGGGTCCATCTTCAATCCATCCGTAGATATCACAAAATCTCGAATAGACTAACTCTTCCTTCATGAAAGTACACTTCTTCATATTTATCAGCAACTTCTCCTCTCTCAACTGCTACAAAACTTGTCTTAAATGCAACAAATGCTCCTCTTTTGTATTACTGAAAATCAGAATGTCATCCAAATATACAATAACAAACTTACCCAAGAATTTATTCAATATCTCATTCATCGACCTCATTAAAGTACTCGGTGCATTAGTCAAAGGCATCACCAACCATTCATACAATCCTTCGTTTGTCTTGAATGTTGTCTTCCACTCATCTCCTTCTCTGATTTTGATCTAATGATATCCACTCTTTAGGTCTATCTTGGCGTAGTATTTGGCTTCACTCAAACAATTCATTATGTCATCCATCCTAGGCAAAGGAAACCGGTATTTCACTGTGATCTTGTTTATTGCTCTAGAATCGGTACACATCCTCCATTCTCCATTCTTCTTAAGTTCTAACACTGTCGATATTACATAGGGACTCAAAATTTCTTTGATCAAACCTTTCTTCAACAGCTCCTGCACTAGTCTATTCAACTCTTCTTTCTCTGTCGATGTCATCTGGGGTACAACTTTGTTAGGCAAACTAGCTCTGGGAATCAGGTCCATACAATGACTGATACTCCTCACAAGTGGCAATCCATCAGGCACATTATCTGAAATGATGTCTTTGTATTCTGTCAACAACTTCTTTATCTCCTTCAGTTATTCTTCATGCTCTGGGCTCTCGGTCTTCTTAGGAACTAAGGCAAAACAAGTGTTCTCATGTCTCATTCCATCCTGGAATTTTCTTCCATCCACCAAATTGATTCTAGCATTCGTACAGACTTCACTCTTCAGGGGTTCCTCCAATGGCAAAAAGGTTTGTTTCATCCCATTCGCTACAATAGTGCATATATTCTTTCTTCCATCATGTATTGCCTGTCTATCAAACTGCCAAGGTCTACCCAACAAAATGTGACAAATATCCATAGGCTTAATATCACACAAAACTTCATCATGATAATTTCCAATTTTAAATTTCACCAAGCATTGCTCACTTACTAACAACTTATGGTCACCCTGAATCCATGCTATCTGATAAGGCTTAGGGTGGTGCAATCTTTCCAACTTCAATTTATTCACCATTTCTTCTGAAACAAGATTAACTCGAACTACCAATGTCGATAACTACTTTACAACACTTACCGAATACCTTACATTTGGTCTTGAACAAATTTCTCCTCTACAAGGGCTCTTCATCCTCTCTGGTATGACACAAAGCTCTCCTCATCATCAACAGTTATCCATCTTCCGATTTGTTAGCTGATCCGATGGGGCTTTCTTCCACCAATGTTGATCTTCCAATGTTCTCTGTCTTCTTGCATTCAAAAGCACGAAGTCCTTCTCCTCCACACTTAAAGCAAGTTCCTCTAAACACTCTCTTATCTTGTCTTTTGTCATCTTTTCCAAAATTTTCATTCTAGTAACCATCAGCTTCTCTCCTCCGGTAGAAATTTTTGTCATCCTTCCGCTATGGACTACCATCTTTGCTTACTTCCTTGTCCTTGTTCTAATATGTACAGGTTCCTCTTCCTCCTGAATATCCTCTTCCTCCTTGAAATCTTCCTCTGGAAAACCTTCCACCTATACCTCGTTGTCTCTACTCAAGTCTTTTGTTCAACTTCTCTTCTGCTTTCAAGGCATATTGGTAAGCTTCTTCAACACTCTGCAACTTGATCAAACTGAGTTCGTCTTGTATAGACATCTGCAATCCTTTCAAATATCTTGCAACTTGTTCAACCTCATTATCGACATGTCTGGATCTGATATTCAACTTGTAGAATGCTTCGGTATACTCCTTCACACTAGACTCTTTCTTCTTCAAGTTCTGAAACTTCTGGAATAGATTTACTTGGTAATCAGCTGGCATAAAATTCGGCTTTAACTTGGCAACCATCAGCACCCATGATTTGATCTTTTCTTTACCTCTTCTTTGTCTATCAACCTGCAAATGTTCCCACCAAAGAGATGCATGACCCTTCAGCCAGGTACAGGCATATTTCACCTTTCTGTCTTCTGTGGTGTTCTCAAAATCAAAATACTTCTCCATCTCCAAGATCCAATCCATTAATTCATTCGATTCCAATTTTCCATCATACTCTAGTGGGGTAAAATGAGGTTTGGTATTCGCCCTACTCAAAACCCTCAAGAATCTCTCTTCATTCGGATCGATTGCTAGTGGGTTTGCTACTTGTTCTGTCGGTGCTTCTTTTTCTTCATCTTCACTCACATCTTCAATATGTTGACCTCTTCTCTGGGCTGTCTCAACAGCTTCCAACCAGGTTGTGATTCCTCTCAACATTTCCATCACAACAGGGTCTGCATTCCCATGCGCTCCACCATTTCTATTTCCATTTTTCGCCATTTTCACGCAATCTGCCACCCCACAATAAATTTCAGGACAACGCAATCTCTGGAACGAAATCTCGCTCTGATACCACTTGGTGCAGTCATCAGTTAGGAGGGACCTCAAAGAGATCAATCCGGACTGGGCAGCAAGAGTGAACACAACAAAAACAAGAGGATGTGATGGAGGCAATGCAGAACTGAATGTATTAGATCATGAAAACTAATTACAGATAATCGGTAACTTTCGAGATACAAGATTCGACTCACTGGCCTGCTACATACATGCTTAATTACAGAATTGGTCCACTCTAGACCTCCAAATCTTAGCATATATCTTTTATGTTCTATATGATTTAATTATAATTCTTAATTACATTGTTTTATATGGTCTAGAGGGATCTGGGTCGGCCCAAGAGGGATCAAATGTCAAAGAACAAGATCAAACGTGTAAAACACCAGGTCGGCCTCCGCCAATAAAAACCCTCTGGAAAATCCAAAGGAAGAAGTGTGGAATAGAGGGAAGGTTGGCCACACGCCAAGGAACATTGGAATCAACGAACTGAAGCTCCGTAAGCTACGGAAAGGATCTGCAAGATTCACCAACAACAAATAGGTCCAAACGGTTCCGGTGTTCTAAGCCAGAAAACAGTCTCGAAATCCAGAAGCAATAATTGTCAACAAAAGATCCAAACATCCCACGGTTTAGGAATAAGGAAGATGATCATGTTCACAAGCAAAATCTAGCTCCGCAAGATCCGGTGAGAAAATGCAAGAGAATGCAGAAAGAAGTGTTGAAATTGCAAAACAGAAAACAAACTGAAAAGAAATGTGTTTGGTTGATGCAAGATTGCCAAGAACCGGGGATGCTCTTGCATCACTTTGTAACAAATTATAAAAAAAAATCCTTTTGAGAAATCAATAATTAAGTTTATTGAACCCATTGAACCACTAGCACATAAAATCCATTAGGGTAGAAGAAAGGGCCAAAATGGACCATATAAAGAAGGTTGCTACTAATTTTATACATAAGAACATTATAGCAATGTTTTGGTGTCAAATAAACATCCCAATTCATCATGGTAGATCCTATGTTAATAAAACATTTATGTAATTGCTATAGAATTCACGATAGCACACAATAGCATAATAGTGGTAGTGAAGCATTCAATGAGATATTGGCAACAAACTAGGATATCAAGATACTAGTTATTTTATGGGCTTACAAAATTACACACAAAAGAATAACCAATTATTACACTTTTTAATAGTATACAGACTTGATACAAATATGCATATACAATACATGGTACTAAACTGAAGGTTGGCAAGTAGACTTAGGTTGACTAAAGAAGAGTCAATTAAAGAGAGATTATCAAACTTGGAAAATTAGATGAGAAAAGATTGTTGGTAGTATATAATCAAAATTAGGAGAATTGAAAACAAAAGGAATGGCATGTTAGGGATAAAAGGAATAAATTGTTTCAAATTGGTGGCTTTGTCTTACTATAAAATAACAAGTTTAAGAAAATTGGAAACCTAAAAATGTGATGATTAGAACCCTATAGGATTGTACAAATAATACACTTGAGATTTATTATGTTGAAACACATTCAAGATGACATGCTAAATAGGGTATTTGAGTGGTGGAAGGTTAAAACATTATATTGTGGGAGCTCAAAGACTTGGAATTGAAGAAGAATAGTACCAAGGGCACTTTGTAAAGTATGTATATTGGTTTAAATTGTAGTGCAACAAAACACAAAATCAAGGATGTACATGTGAGAATAGCTAAAATGTGGCAACATAAAATAATAGTATAAATTAAATTTACAGCATAGGATTTGTGGTGCCAAACGAGATAATTCAAGGATGGAACATGATGATGTAACACTACACACTACAACTTAGGACATTTCATATGAGCGTTGATATGTAGCAAAAATGCCTAACGAAGGAGAGTGAACATGGAAAAAGTAAAACCACAACTTTTATAAATAAGTAATGATCAAAAGATAGATGGAATTGAAATATATGCAATAAAATTTTAATGGTCAAAATGTACAAAATTATAATATAACTACTATTAAAATATAAAATTGGGATTGGGAATTAAAAGAAAGAATGGAATGAAAGAGATGGATGGAATAATAAATTAAAACTAAAAAATAAATGACTTTTCAAAAAAAAATTAAATATGAATTTCATCATACTAAAAAATTGAAGTGATGAAGCTAAGATAGGATACAATGAAAAAGTAAAGGAGAGTTGTTGTTAATTTTGTGGATCAGAATTAAAATTTATCTTCTTCTATGTATTATATATCACTGAATTGTTGTATAAATCTGATTGTCTTCTTTTATGTTGCAGGAGAGGAGGAGCATTTTTATTTCAATGTCCATTCTCACACATTTCATTTGGTATATGTAGTGGGTTGGGTACGGTCAAGCGATGCCTTGACCGGCCATGTCTTTTGGACATGGCCGATCAAGACATCACTTGATCGTGCCCCCTCACGATAATAAATGTTTGAACGAGAAACTTCATTTATCTCTCATTCAATCATTTATCTTACCAAGGCTATCATGCATTAACACTCCCTCTTAGCTAGGTAAGATAAATGTAAAAGGTATTGGGAGCAATATTCATAAATCGTATGATGCTTATCTTGGGACCATAGTTTCAAGATGTGAATTGCCTCTGTCGACAATTCTATTCACAAACTCTTGTGTGGATTGCCTTAGTCGGCGATTCTATCCACAAGCTCTTGTGTGGATTGCCTCAGTCGGCGATTCTATCCATGAGCTCTCACGTGGATTGCCTCAGTCGGCAATTCTATCCATGAGCTCTTATGTGGATTGCCTCAGTCGACGATTCTATCCATGAGCTCTTGTGTGGATTGCCTCAGTCGGTGATTCTATCAACAAGCTCTTACGTGGATTGCCTCAGTCGGTGATTCTATCAACGAGCTCTTATGTGGATTGCCTCAGTCGGCGATTCTATCCATGAGCTCTTACGTGGATTGCCTCAGTTGGCAATTCTATCCATGAGCTCTTGTGTGGATTGCCTCTCTCGACGATTCTATCCATAAGCTTTTACGTGGATTGCCTCAGTCGGCGATTCTATCCACAACCTTGAGTTATTGTAAGATCATCACCTTCCAATAACCTCAAAAATACAAGTGGAAATCATTTGGAAGTCGTCACTTCCTTATGATTTACACAGGGCCCATAAAATAATTATTAGTATTAATAATAATAATAATCAATATTTACAATTTTTACCTCAGAAGTGCTCAATCTTGATTAGTAAGCTCCCTCTCAATCACAAGGCATCTTGAGTTTCTTCTAGAGAACATATGTCTGAATTTCTGACTTCAGCAAGGGACGCTTGTAGTTTAAGTTTGAGAGGACAAGTTCTTGCAATGTGGCCATATTCGAGACTTTCAAGGAGATATCAATCTGATCTTAATCGGATCTTCCTTCAGGCGGTTAGGCTTTATAGAAGGAAACCTGGCTCTGATACCATGTTAATTTTGTGGATCAGAATTAAAATTTATCTTCTTCTATGTATTATATATCACTGAATTGTTGTATAAATTTGATTGTCTTCTTTTATGTTGCAGGAGAGGAGGAGCATTTTTATTTCAATGTCCATTCTCACACATTTCATTTGGTATATGTAGTGGGTTGGGTACGGTCAAGCGATGCCTTGACCGGCCATGTCTTTTGGACATGGCCGATCAAGACATCACTTGATCGTGCCCCCTCACGATAATAAATGTTTGAATGAGAGACTTCATTTATCTCTCATTCAATCATTTATCTTACCGAGGCTATCATGCATTAACAGTTGTGAATTGGGGTAACAAGTAAAACATTGTTTGTACACAAGAGTTGCATGAAGCAAACAGTGTGCAAAAACCTAAATAATTAGAACTTGGCCTTTAAGATTGATTTGAGAAATAGGGGACTAATATAGAATGAATCAACTAAAGAGGTATACTAAAGAAGGTATCAATTAATCATGCATGTGAGTAGAAAGTCAAAATGGAGATTATGTCAAAAGGAGGGATATAATGTAATGAAATAACTTGCACAATAAAAGAATATAATAGAAAATATGTTGAAAATGTTTTATTATAATATACCACTTTGAGGGGGTAATCTCCTAATCCACTTTGAGGGGGATACCTCCAATAGTTTTCAATATGAACAAAATACTCCTCATGCTGATTATAAATAGCCACTAACTCCTATATATATAATTCTACCTTGGTTGTCACTTAAGTTAACTTAGATACTTAATTGTAACCCCTAAGATTACCTAACTACTAATATATAATTATAATAATCAATATATAACATTAAAAATTTAAGGTGTCCACAAGCCAATTACTCATAACCCAATACACATCATAGGATTAGGGGTATAGCAAATAATGTAATAAGAATCTGTTGGAGCAATAAGTCATTTATGAAAAATACCATAGGGTTTTCATAACCATGCATTGTCACATTTATATTACAAGATATAATATATTTATATTATATTTATTTCATTAAAATAAATGTTATGAAATAAGAATCTGTTGGAGCTTCATTCTTAAAATGTTGCAATGGCTGGGGTTTGGACCTAAAATTAAAAAACATGTTCAAATGTTGTTTGAAGATGCTAATGCACACCTTATTATCAATAAAACCATGTCAAATTCCTTTGAGCTACAACGTTCTGTAAGGCATGTTTTTACAACTGATGTCATGGGTTACCTTCTCCAAAAAGCCAACCATATGAAGTTGATCAAAGGAATTTCTATTCCTCGGAATAAGGTGGTAATTAATTCCCACTTTGTTGATTATAGTATGTTGTTTTTGCATAACTCTGAAGAGGAATTGAACAATACTTTAGACATTTTTAACTTGTGTCGTGCAATTTCTGGTTCACATTTACCTCACAACAAAACTGAATATCTGATGACTCATCTTGATCCTACTCCACATTGGATACCAAATGAATGGAGGCAAATCAAACATGGAGAAATAACTAAATATCTTGGCATTCCCTTCGGCTTGGTTGTATCCTCTTTTAAATATTTTTCCAATAGCTCTCCCTACCTTTTTACATAATAATTTATCCTTGATAGAAATTTATTTTTCACTCAGCCAACTATCTCATAACAACTCTTTGCATTTCAAATAAACTTCACTGTTCTATTCTCCATGACATATTTTCAGATCTGACAAATATCAACCATTTTTAATTTAAATGTTTCATTCAATAAGCATACATGAGAAACAGCAAGGACATGAGAGCTAATACATGCATAGGAGATCTGTAGAAAGAAAATACAAGGCTAACACATGCATTTTAGAATGAAAAACCCCATCCTCTTGCTCTACAAAGTCTTTTGGTCTTCAACGAGCTCATATGGAGCCTGCGCATTGCTTTCATCTCCCTTGTGATTATTGTCTGCATCTACACTCGCCCCACGGATCTTCACACAAGAAATAGTTTCCAAGCAAAAACAAATCAATTTACTTTTCTCATTCATCATGACAAACCATAGAAAAGCAATGTAACATGAACATCAATCAATGCAACACAATCATCAATCAAATGAACAAAATGACAGGAAAAAATAAGGAAACAAGCTTTCAACTGGGAAAAAGATTCTACCTTCATGAGATACTCCTTTTGATAGCGATAGCCCTAGATGAACAAGAGGAAAAATACTCAGCTATGCGCTTAAAGTTAAAAACAGAAAATTCAGCACAGGTTTGCTGTTAGATAAAATCTTGTGGGCCATATCCTCTACATTATTTATAAATGCAGCTCTCATGAGTTTGAACTCAAGCTATTCAATTCTAGAGAAATAATCTAAAACTCAAAATCAACCAGTTTATGTAGTTCTTTCATGATACCTTATGAAAAGATTCAACATCGATTTAGAACAGCCTAACAGAGTTATAAGGAGCAGTTTGCTGAAATCAAGTAAACCAAAGGTGGTAGATTACCTTATCTGTACCATAGATATAATCACAGTATGTGAACACTGAAGCAAAGTTACTCTGACTTTGTCCTCCTACATAATGATGGTAGTCATGATACTCTGGGCCTCCATAGAAGGGAATCAATTTGGTAGGACTCCATGGAAAATCGTACCTATGCAAGCATTAGAAAATGAGACTTGGGGAATAAATGTAGTATCTTTTACTGCGCATCTTGAGGAGAAGATGAATTTTTTATACAATAGCCAAAGAAAATGGAAATGCACGCGAGCATTGTGAAACTACTATACTCTATTCAATTCTAAACAACAAATTGATAAAATTACACAAAGACAAAAACAGTTTTTACAGGTTAATGGGGGAAAGCACACAAAACAGTAACATAGCTGAGTTACTCTTGATCAATGCTGCAAATCTTTGAAGCTACAATAGTACTTTTTTAAACAGAACAATCTGTTGCTGAGTATGTATAAACTGAATATTATAAGAAAAGCTAAGCAAGATGAATAACAACAAAAACTACATAGTTGATATCAAATCAATGAATAGTGGAAAATAGTTAAGCTATTGCCTCTGCTAGGATTTCTAGAACTCCATACTCTTGCAAGCTGGATAGACCATGGACCTTGACAGCATGAAAAATAGCATTAATAAAATTGAGGGACAGAAGAATAAGCAAGAGAGCTGGTCCTGTATGCATATAAATAGGTACACACGGGTTTGTTTACATCAATGAATGACTAAGATGCCTATGGCCGTGGTTGAGGTAACAAAAGATAGAAGTGGCAGTCCAAGTTGGCGAGTGGACGGTTAGTTTGATTTGGCATTTCCTAAAGATGCAGTAAGAAGAGGTGGACAGGTGGTGACTGGAGAGGAACTGTCAGAGCAGGGATGGTTATGTCTCTCGATTGCTCTTCTAAGACACCGATCTGTTCAATGAGGAGAAAAATGGAACAGGAGAAACCTCCTTCCCCAACTCTCTTACTAATTTTGGTGAAGTCCTGGGCACATTCAATTGTTAAATTTGTCATGAAGATTCTTTGATGTTTTTGTTGTTGAATATTTAAAATGGGAAGTCTTTTGTTTGATAATGTGGAGCACAAGATATTTTTAGTTTGTTTTCTCAAATTCTGTACCTTTTTTTGTTGTTTTTATGTTAATGAGCAAATGCATTAATCTAATAAAACAAGCTAAAAAAGACTAATCTGATCAAGGAAACTAAACTAACTTAATCTAATTGCTTTGACCTAACTAAACTAAGCTAATTAAAACCTTGCTAAATGCAATTGCTTTCCTTTTTGTCTTTTGTGAAATAAATTAATGAAACGGTTAAATTGATTAATTAATATTAGATAGCCAAATACACTAAATTAATCAAATGGCTGTGATTAATTTAACATACTCGATCAACTCTCCTGTTCATGGGGCCTCTAGAATTGATTCTACAATAAACCCTGTAATGTTCCCTATTAAGAGGCTGCCAATTCCTAAAGAGCAACATACATTGCTACTTATTATGCTACATTAAGTACATATTAAATTACTATGGTTGCTCATAGTATAATTGACATTGTCCTTATTCAAGCTCTAATCTTAATCCCTTCTAATTCTCAACCCTAGATGGGGATTTACTTGTCTAGGGCGCGATGACACCACCTTCATAATGGAGCCCAGATTTCAGGAACATCAATCCATTCACCCTTGGGGTTCATAATGCACCCCAGATTTCAAAATCATCAGTCCATTCACCCTTGGGGCTCATCTATTTTTGGGATAAATTTACTCCGCCTCTCCCTAACAAGACCAAACCTCTCCTTATGGGGGGAAGAATTAGAATTGATTAAGTAATTGGGCGATGAGTACACTAACTTCTAATATATTATGAATATATATGAAAATTTCAAATTACGTATGACTGTCATACATATTGCAGTCTATATTATTAAATTATGCATAAAAACAATATCAAGCTTCATATATTTTGCGTACATATTAAGCACATCCCCATGCATACTACCAAGAACAAGGATGTTACTGCCTGTAACTTAATAACAGTTCTGATCTGATCTGATCGATGGTGATGTCATTGGATGCTTTTGATACCTTTTCTTTATATCTCTCAATGTGAGGGAGAGGTCACACCTCTTCGTCATGTATGCCCTTTGGCAAGAGACACGCCCTTTCACCATTAGCACCCTTTGAAAGAGTGCAACTCTTCATTATTTCTGCCCTTTGAAAGGACACAACCTTTCACAATCAGATCTGCACTTCTCACTCCCCAAATTATCCCCCCTTCAAATGAGTTCTCTTCTCCCTTTTATACCTCATATTTGGGGGAGTCACAACTTATCATTTTATGCCTTTTGGCCATTCATTGACTTTAATCAAATTTTAATTATATTTTAATTTTATTTTTATTTTTATTCTTTTGTATTTTAATTTTATTATTATTATTTAATATTTATTGTTAAATTGTATTTCAAAGTGGGGACATTACAAACCCACTCGTAGGAATCAAAATAGAATCCTCCTCCCCCAGTGGGTGGGTGAAATTTAATTTTGATGGTGTTGTGGGGGGCAAACCAAGCAGCTCAAGTGTTGGATGCAAGGTGCATCATTTGAAACTCTGAAAGAAGAATGGTCTACACCCCCTCGAAAAAAATCAAAGATGGCACCGAGAACAAGTCAAAAGCACAAACATTTGTGCTTAGACTGCAAGTTGTGTTTTCATAATGACTTGCTATTTGTGCAAGCGGAAGATGACTCCATGATCATAATCAATGCAATAAGAAGGCAACCTTTGTTGAGACATGGACCAGTTAGGACTCAAACCTAGGACTTTCCATACCCTGCTAGAGTGCTCTACCACTGAGCTACTAGCCCCTCTTGGACCAGTCCATCGTAGGTCCGAGTGTGGCTTATTTCCAACACCAACACCCCCCTTTAAGCCACACCTCTCGTGTGCTTGGGGCTCCTAGCCTGGGCCTGACTCTAATACCATGTTGAGACATGGACCAGCTAGGACTCGAACCTAGGACCTTCCATACGCTGCTGGAGTGCTCTACCACTGGAGCTACTGGCCCCTCTTGGACCAGTCCATCGTCGGTCCAGGTGTGGCTTATTTCCAACTCCAACACCCCCCCTGTAGCCACACCTCTCGTGTGCTTGGGGCTCCTAGCCTGGACTTGGCTCTGATACCATGTTGAGACATGGACCAGCTAGGACTCTAACCTAGGACCTTCCATACGCTGTTGTAGTGCTCTACCACTAAGCTAATGGCCCCTCTTGGACCAGTCCATCGTCGGTCCAGGTGTGGCTTATTTCCAACACCAACAACCTCAAATCAGAAACTTATAAAATATTCTTCGCGAAACTTGGCACCTTGTGGATTCTTTGGAATCCTTCACGATGCAACAGATTTACAGAGAGGTATATAGAGAATCAGATATCCTAGCAAAGTTTGCAATTGCCAACCATGGGGAATAGATCATCAACGATAAGGTGGAGGCACAGCCCTCTCTTGGCACAAGGTTTGAACATCTAGGTGGAATATCTAGCAAATGAACACTCATATGGCAACTGGATTTGACCCAAGGTGGACAGGAAAATAGAATGACAGTTTCACACATGCCTTATTGTCTAACAAATGTGCAAGCAATCTTAAAGGCTAGATCTTTTTTTTCTCGATCCACAGCATAATGTCATTATCAACACTTTGTGGCAATCCCAGGAGTAAGGATTGCTAGCAAGAACAAAGGAATCAAGCATCCCTTGGATAAAGCAATATAAAGCAAGCATAATCATCATGCTAGCCTAATATCCCAAACTCAAATAGCTCTTCACCAGACTCTCTGGATACAACATATTGAAGCAACTAGCCAACTCAACAGTAAGAACTTTGGATCAAATTGCCAGTGGAGAAATGGAGACAAAGCTCCATGGATCTTTCGATACAAAATGAATTAGAGCAGTCTTCATAGCTGTGGCACAAAGTCAAACCATCAAAAACGTGATGTAGTCTAGAACAATACAATTTACTTGATCAAAAGTCTAAGCACTCATATGAGAGTGAGGTCACTTCACGATTTCTATTGAGTGCAATAGATCTTATCCAGAATGCAAGGATAACCAAGGGCTTGGTGGAAAGTTATCTTTAGAAGAAGCTCTAGTATGAGAGTCAGGTTGCTTCAATACTTCTATAAAACGCAATGGATCTTATTGAAGATTAAGTGATAACCAACGGTCCAGGTTATCTTCAAAAGGCTTATAGACTGCCGCAATTAATGTCATTAATAGGTACAATCTACAATCAGAAAACAGACATAGATGGGCTCTTCAGCATATCAGAAAGGACTAATCTTTATATACAACCATAACTGAAACTGATACAAGAAGGACTAATGGAGCAATCAATCATGCCTCTGAGATTTTCTAAATCAACCTGGGCAGATATTATACATTGACAAAACTGAGAAGATGAAGAGAATGGTTTGGGAATCACAACTCCTCATCTCCCAAGCTCCCTTTAGATAAAGCTATTACTTTCCCCCTACAACACTCTCTTACTCTAGCTCCAGTGATGAGATATGAAACATATTTGGGACAGCAATAGTTAATGAAGATATGAAGCACAATCATTCATGTTGGTCTCCCATGCGGATTTTTATATTGTAAATCTAGGACTTTGTTCTTGTGTTCCTAGATTATGATCTCTCGTGTCCCCACCACTTAAAGTGGCAAATCTGATTTGAAATTTTTGATTGATTTAATAGAAAAGGAGCAAATCCCCAGTTTCCATTTCACCAACCAAGAAAATAACATAATTAAATAAATATAATTAATTAAATATGAGCAAATAATTTCACCCGTTCTCTTACCATAGGAAATTTTTATTTACTTTTCTAGAATTTGCAGAAGCAATTGAATCTCAGAAATTGAACTGTCTTTCCAATATTTTCCAATAAGAGCAAAGCTAAAGAAATAGGTTTTTAGCCAGTAAATATTTCTCACACAGAAAAAAAAAAACCTTCTTTTCAACAAAAATTAATTATTAATATTTCTTCTAAGCATAGATAACAGAGTTTCTAGTCAAAGTTTTCTATTTGATTAATTATTTAAGTTTGCTCTTGAAAGAACCTAATTTCTTCTACTGTTTGAGAAGGAGGACTTTTTAGAACAAAACCAACAAAACTTATTTTTCTAGAAATAAAAGCTTTTCTCTTTTTAGTGATTTTTTTTATTGAAAGAAAACAAAGAAAGAAATGACAAAACTCGCATATCCAATGCTGCCTTTTCTATTCTAATAATTCCTACACTGATAAAGAAAATACAGCTAAAACAAATAATATTTTCTAAACAAAAGTTCTCTTATCTATGATAAACAATTAAACCAGACTGAAAGCTAGGTATGTTATAGATGTAGAACAATCTTGGAACTATCAACACTATCTTCAAGAATCCATTTTTCAACTCCTTCCATTTCTGAGTAACTATCTATGAGTCATCTCCAAAGGCCAAAGGAGGAGCTAAGATCCAAAAAGACTTGACCTAAACAATGGCTGCATGTATAAAATTGCAAGAAAGTTTTGGCAAAGAACAGAATAGTCAAACAAGAAATATGATAGCATATTGTTGGTTGCAAATTACAAGTTTCATGAATGGTGCAAATGACTCAAATTGAAGGTTTTGTGAGCATAGGATGACCCCAATCACGTCAAAAAATAGTGGAGCTAAATCAAGGCTAACTAGGTGAAATGCAATAGAAAAGCATAATAAAACTTGTGTTTTGAAAAAAAATATAAAAAAAATTACGTGTTCAAACAGACTAAACGAATTTGCCACTTTCAACAGTACAGGATTTGCCAAGCAAGCGTGACTACCGCAGTGAATGGAAATGTCAAGAAAAAATCACTAATTCTTAAGGAAACAAAAATAACTTTTGACAAAAAACACAAAAACCTAAAGCAACACAAGGAAAGAACTCGGGGCAAAATATCGAAAAGTGGGACCTCACTTTGAAGACGTGCGTTAGCTACCAAAATTTTATTTCACTTAATGTCATTTTTAGGATTACTAGGATTCTCAATAATCATCAGACTTGCCAAGGCAGCCCATTCACTTTTGGGAGCTTACAAGTCCAATAATTATTAGAACAGTGGAAGGATCAATCCCAAGGATATCATGGGGGATCCCAGCCCTAGCCCAAAGCAACTAAAGCGTCATCATCTAATGGGGAGTTGTAATCAAAAGACTAGTCAGATTTAAAAGTGGGATAAATGGTAGCATCGAATAGGACTGAAATTTAGGCAAGGACAATGGAACGAATAAGACCACAATTAGGAAGAAACCCTACCAATCAAGAGGCTCAAGCCTAATTGAAAAAGGTTTCTCGATATCAAGTTTTTATAATCAAGCAGCTAAAGTTAAGATGACATCATTGGATAAACCAAAGTACAAAAGTCAAGATAGAATAAAGATTTATTCCTGTCACTTCCAAAATCTATTTAAAGATGATATTTCGGAGGGGATTAAAGGAAACCGTCTCTGTCTGTTGAGATGGTTGAGATAGTCCAAGTTAGAAAAATCATCAGCATAAGTGGAGCTATAACTAGACCTTTTACCCCTAAGAAGGTTAGTTCTCTAAAGGCATTACCCTGAAGAAGTTTAACTCTCTAAAGGCATGTAGGAGTTAACTAGGAATTATCTCTTCATGATTTATAAAGACGGTACCTTAGAAATGAACAATTATTCGGTGCATCTTAAAGTTGATAAAAAAGAATGATAATAGAGAAAAGAACGCAGCATGAAAATTCATTGCAATTCTAAATGTTTCATATAAAATCATAGCCAAAGCCTTAAAAATATCATCAGGCCTACTGCTCAAATGTAAGTGAGTCTTAAACAGTAAGATTTCTGTGAGTTAAATACATTCTTGACAACATCATTAGGCATGAAGGCAGCTCACTGAGCTGCTGCTTCAAGCTAGTGACATATCTTTATTCAAATTATTTTGATAAACCCCTGGGAAGTTCAACTAGCCCTTTATTCTCTAAACATTGTAATCGTTGGATTTTGGGGAAACAAGTATCACAAGGATCAAGATGTTGCTCCATGATGCTTCAACTAAGAGTGGTTGTTGACAGATCGTTGTCCAAGGCACTAAACCTGCAAAGATCAATTCACAAGAGCTTCCAATTTGCTCCATTTCTTTATGAATTTTTTTCTCAATGCTCTTGGATGCAAGCTTGATGAAGCAGATAGTGCCATGATGGGATGTATTAAATTATTCTGGTGGGCTGAAAGCTAGATTCATCCTTCTCTGTTTTCTCGTGTCTATGAGAACTCCATCTTCCTAAAGAAAGGAGAATTGGGCCACAGGTTTTCAAAGGATATAGACTTTTTGACCCTCCTACTAAGAACATTGATGAGAAAAAAGACATCAGATTTGTTAGGAAGTTTCCTTCTTTCATGGATGGATCTTCTTCACTTCCATTTTTACTTAAGGGTTCTCAGTCCACTTTTATTCTTCCTTCAGAGTTTTCGTGGCCCTCCACAATTCAGCTGAAGATATTCATTGTACTGAAAGTCAACCGTCAAACACCTTCTCATTTTGGACATGATGGTGTGCATGATGACGCATCTATGGTAGATCCCCATGATGGACATTGTGCTCATATGGAGGAAGTACATGATGAGATTATTACTGATGTTGCAATTGCTTCTGACTCTTCGCCAGCTCTTAGTGAGGACTCTAGGCCTGAGTAGTTTAAGAACACTTTGGAAGATGTTCCTAAGCTATCATTAGAGCTAGTTGTTATGGAACAGAAAACTTGTGGGCAGAAGTGCAAGGTGAACTTTGCACTCATCACTAAAGTCGAGGGAAAAAAAGATGATTCAAACAACTGCATGGAAAACCTGAAGGAAGTGACAATGAGAGACAAATATGAGGCCTTAATGAGGAAAAAAATTTGGCAGTTCGTTCCTAGGCCCAAAATTAAGAATATTGTGGGGTGTAAACAGCTCTGTAAGACCAAGTATACTTGCATGCGTGAGGTGGAGAAGCATAAATTTCAAATGGGTGGTAATGGGTTTTTCTCAAGAGAAAGGCATTAATACACTAAAATATTTGCTCAAATGGCTCGCATGGACTCCATTAGACTTGTCCTCACTATAAATTAATTTTCTTATATATGAAAAGTGCATTTCTCAATAGGGACTTGAAAGAGGAGATTTACCCAGATCGACCACCTGAGTTTGTGAAGGATAGCTCCACTCAACTTGTATGCAAGTTCAAGAAATCGTTATTATGGGCTTAAATAAGCTGCTAGGGCACAGTATGAGAAGACAGTGATTTTCTTATCAATTCTAGATTTATCAAATACATTTCCTACAACAATGTCCATGAGTAGAAGAGAGGTGAGCAGACCATCATCATTGTATTGTATGTGGATGACTTTATGCTCACAAGAATTTCATCCAAGGAAATTGAAAAATGAATTCTAGGTTGAAAAATACGTTTGAGATGATAGACTTGGGCCATCTACACCTCTTCTTAGTTTTGCAATTTAAAAATGAAGGATGGTACTTTTCTCTCATAGCCTAGATATGCCTTGGACTCCTTGAAGAAACTCGAGATGGAAGATTTCATGCAGCCAAGACTCCTAAGGCTTCAGGGACAAAGCCAGTGAAGGACTGTCCACTGATCCTAAGGTGGATGCCTCCTTCCACTAATCAATTGTGGCTGCTTATTGTATTTCATTCACGGTAGATCAGATACTCATTTTGTTGTTCATATGTGGCTAGATCAGTGGATTGTAGCAAAGAGTATGCTGAAGTATGTAAAAGGTACTTCAGATATGGTAACGCTTAATGGGAGAGCAAGCTTACTCGATTTAATAGGATCTTCAGATTCCAATTATTGTGGTCACGCGAATGATCAGAGATCTATTTCTCATTATATTGTCTTCAATGGTGGTGGTCGAGTTGCAAGGCTGAGCAAGAAGCATACCCTCTCCAGGGCTTCTACAGAAGAAGAATACTGAAGTTTCACTTAGGTGGGACAGCAATTGCAATTGTCATGTCATTTACTTGACGAGGTTGGCTTCATACAAGATATAACCTATAAAATTTGAGTAATGACCAAGAATCTAGTGTTGCATCAACAGTTGAAACGCATTTAAGGTAAGCATGAATTGTTTTCGTGAGTAAGCACAGCATGGAGGAATTGATGTGCAGTATATTCTGACTACAGACCAGCTAGCAAATAACTTCACCAAAACTTTTGATGGAGGCTACATCTTTTTGGATTTGAGAGATTATCAGAATACAAGATGCTGTCACGAAGGCAGGGTGAATGGTTAATGAAACCTTCAGCTCCCTAAGTCAATCTTAAGGAATGGTGTTGAGTGCTAAAACAGACTTGTGGTTTGTGTTCATTAACACTATATGGCCCATTACTTAACCCTCTCATATACATTACCTATTTAATGTATTTATTATTTTGATCTTTATGGCCATTAGCCAGGTATTTAACCTTATTATATTGTTAATCAATGGCCAACATGTATTCATGCACATCCACAATGGAAAATACCTTGGTTGAAGTTGACTAAATGTATGTCACCCACCTAAACATTTGTTAGCAATTAAGTTTTTATATATTACTATTCAAGTGTGTGCTACAGCACTTCATAATGAGCGCATCAAAACAAAAATCTTTTGTGAATGGCAAATTAATGAAACCTCTGGCTCCCTAAGTCAATCTTAGGGACAGATATTGAGTGTCGAAATTGACTTGGGGCTTGTGTTTACTAACACCATATAGCCCATCGCTTATGTCTACCACATAAATCATATATTCAGTGTCTTTATTATTCTGATCATTACGATCAATGGGCACGATTTAACCTTCGCATGTTGTTAGTCAGTGCCCAACATTTTTTTTCTTTTTTTTTGGCACCTAGGGTATTCGCAATCCCCGCGGCCCTGGCCCAGCGTTTCCACTTTAAGGGCGAGCCTGGGAGCGAGACTAGTCCCTGGGGTGAATCCACAGCCCACAAGCAATCCCCCTCTTAAATCCAGGAGGGGAGTCAAACCCAAGACCAATAGGGAGCAAACCCACCACCCAAGCCAACTCACCTACCTGTGCCGATTAGTCAATGCTCAACATTTACTCATGCACATCCATACAGATTGCGTCTTGGTTGAGATTGACATTAAATACATACCTAAACATTTGTAGGCATTTTTTTTTCATTATCAGGATTGCTATTCAAGTGTGTGCTACAGCACTTCATAATTCAGTGCACAGAAGCAGAAATATTTTCTGAATCACAGACAGCCTTGCTGGACAACTCCAACTAAGTGGGTTTAAACTTGGAGAAAACTTCATGGTTAAGCACGTTTGAGTTAGAGTAGTACTGTGATGGGTGACCTCACGGGAAGGCCCAATGCTTCACCTCTGTGAGCATCATCTAGATGCATTGAATGCTAAGTGGACCACTCATTGTTCTTGTGAACCACTACTCATAAATCATGGATTAATGAGTTTGACTCGAAAAACTACACAGTTGAATTCTGATAGCAATATCAAAATACTCATGTATCATCTTGCTAGTTAGTACCCATATTTAGCATTTTAATAGTCGGCAGCAATCTACTCATCCCAATGTTAAGAAAATGTATCCTCATTAATTGACCAATTTGTGTGAAAAGAAAAATATGTATCAAACACGACCCTCAGGACTAATTCAATGGAGATGCTAAGGACTATGAGAAAGGCTATATACACTTCTCTAACCCTGTTAACTCCTACAAACTGCTGTATATGCTCAACAGTCTGCCAACCGAATCGGTACATAGGCTATTCCTTTTCTTTTTTGTGCAGAAGAGGGTAGTGATTTGCTATCATGTTCAACACCCAATCAACAACCAAGAATGCCAAATGGTCCTCTTATCCCTAAACAGTCTTTAGAAACTTGGGGTTGTCTCTTCAGCCACTTCTGACAGATTCACTGCCACCTATGTGATCTGATACTTGATTATAGTCAGCAGTACAGCTATGAACAATATGAGAGAGGGATTCAACTGGATGAAGACGTAAAAACTGGAATACCTTACATCATACTATCATGTATTTATTTACTATAAAAATGAAGAGAATTAGTACCCGCTGTGGGTATCAATAGCTTCCATTTGGCGCAGCGCAATCCAGAGCCAGAATGTAATCAGGTGTCCTGGAGCGATTGCGGGTCCAACAAAGGATGGGATCCCCAGTAATAACACCTCTGCCCAATGTGCATAAGGAGCAGCAAACCCTATTGGAGTAGTAAATTCATGGTGAATCCGGTGGATCTTATCATAACCCCATTTGCAGTGCAACCACCTGTGGATCCAGTAATTGCCCCAGTCTTCCACCAGAAAGTACACTGTAAGTTGTGCAATGACTTCCCAGAGAGCAGGCAGAGGCAGGCTTGTCCTGATACCAATAAACTGCAAGGACACCAAATTCAACATATCATTGTCGATATAATGCAATACTCTCGAATTCATCATTACTTAAATGTGCCTTCTTTGGCGCTTGAAGTTCTTCTGATTCAAGAATATAGAAACCAATTTTTCCAATCCCTCAGCCCTCAACCCTGCCCTCCCTACAAACATAAATAAAATACCATAACACATTCACAGATACCACTTGGTTTATCCACAAAAAATGAGATGTGTGATGTGTAATGTCTGATAACTCCAAAGATCTGATTGCTGTTTAAGCAGGAGTGTAGTGTTCGCTTTTAGCGACTCTAAACCCAAAAAATAGCATATCAAAAAACAAAGACGACATTCTGCATACCTTGATAAAAGGATAAGATATCAGCTGCAGAGGCCCAATAACTGTGAAAAAAACATACATAACACTCTTGTAACAATGCAGCACCTCCGATTTGGGTGTGTAAATTTTGGGCTGAATTTTATATTTCTGTAAGCCTTTGGCCTTGGCGAGGTCCAGAATGGCCAATGGCAGTGGCACCATGGAGAAAACTATTATAAGAAACCATATGGTGTGAAAGTAGAGCCAAATGTCCGGCATTTTGGCAGAGTATCTGAACCATAGATTTTCCCAATAAGAGAGGTCCCTGCCCAGAGCGCCCTCTGCTTGGTTTATAGTTTCGTACGGCAGCATTGTGCCTTCTATCTCTGTAGACTTCCACCGTTTGGATAAATGGTAACTGAATCTTTCCTGTGGGTATGTGAATAACAGGGACACTGAAGTAATACAGAGAGTATTTTAAAAACACAAAGATTCTGTGATGGGACTTCGTAATTAAAGCCAAAAGAAAATAACAGAATTAAAACAGAGTATTTTAAAAACACACAAAGATTCTGTGATGGGACTTCGTAATTAAAGCCAAAAGAAAATAACAGAATTAAACCAGACGATTTGTTTCGGATCATTGCATGTAACTGTGGGCCACTTGATTGCGACTAAAGATATATAACTAGTGTAACATAGTGGTCAGTATTTGTTTTTATTATATTGAAATTTGAAATTGAAGTTGTTTGATAGTTATATGTGTTCGAAAGTAGTTAAAGTAGGGTTAACAATATTTTAAAAAGATTTTAAAAAATAATAATAATAAAAAAATATAAAATAATGGTACTTAAATTTGTTTAATCATTTTTTGTGATTGCTAGCAATAGTTAGTTCATTCATTTATTGTCCAAGGGGTTGAGCTTAACTGGTTAAAACACTGGGTTCTCACTCTGGAGGCCCAAGTTCAATTCCCAATAGGGACATCTGAAGTGGAATTCTAAGTTGTGACTCTTGGCCTTCCATAGGATGGGGAAGGTCTTGGGTCAATCTAATCAAACATAATAATAATAATAATAAAAATAATAATTCAAAGATATGTAATGGGGATGGGGCCCCCTACTGTGTCCCCTATTCAGGCTTCGGCCAATTACCGATCAAAAAAAATAAAAAATAAAAAATAAAAAAAAATAGTTAGTTCATTTATAATTTTTTTAAATTATTGACATAATTGTTATGCAAATAATAATTTTAAGTATATAATTATAGTTATAATGCTTTTATGATTATGATAGTTGTAATTAATAATTATAGAATTAGGGTTATCAACAATACACTTTCTATCATGTAATACAATTAATTAACTAGTATACCTATCTTTAAAGTACGTCGTGGAAAGATACCATATTTGTTCCCTATTCCACAAAAAGAATTATATTATTATATTGTAATTAATATTAAATTATTATCATATTATGATGTTGTAATCAATATTAAATTATATTTCTATTAAACTCTTCATCAAACCAAAAAAATCTATTAAGACTAATTATTATTATTATTATATTATCATATCTTTATATTATTATTATTATAATATTAAATTGATTAACTATTAGTACGATGGAGGTAGACAAAATTGATTAATCATTAAACTCAAAGTGAGTGGTAGAGAAAATAAATAGAAAATCTTTCTTGAGTGCTAGTTGAGAGGAGAAAATAAATAAAATGTTTTTTTTTCAGTTTTAAAAGAAATTAATCCAAATGACACATAGAATAGTCAAAAAATTCATAAAAACAAACATAAATATTACTAAAATAAAAGTTAATATGTATAAAGTTATTACTAATTATTATATTTTTAAAAAGATTGAAAATATTTGTTAAATTTTTTTAAAACAAATTTGATTATAATTCACATTTTAAAAATAAAAATTTTATAAAAAAAAAATATTGTTAAATATACTGATTTTTTATATACATTATAACATATTATAAACAATTTATTATATTACTTATATAAGATATTTTAATTAATTAAAAATTATATATATATATATATTTAACTAAATAATTAAATATACCGTGTTATTTGGAAAGTAGTTTTTTTTACAAGTGTACCAATACTAGCTCGTGTTTTTTTAAGAGTTTTTTTAATACAAGATTTTTTTAATAAATTACTTATATAAGATATTTGAATTAACTAAATATTATATTTTTTTATTTTTTAACAAAAATTTTAATTTCTATCCATCTATCAAGATTTATTTTTTTAAAATTGTTTAGGCTGAATTTGTTTGACTTTGTAGTCAAATATATTATTAGTGTGAAATTAAGAAATATATTTGTTAATTAATTGTTTAAAAAATTATAAATATATAATTAATAATTATTTTTTCTACATTACATTTATTATTGAAATATATTAAAATTAATAATTATATCTACATTACATTTATTATTGAAATATATTAAAATTAAAATAAATAAATATATAAATTTTGAAATGAAAAACATATTATAAATATTTAAGTTAACTAAATGAATGAGTACAGAAAATGGAGTAAAAAATTGCATATTATGCCACATCAGTCCATTGTATGCTTTATGTTCAAGATTTTTTTTGAAAGTTAAGTGGAGTAAATAAAAAATATTAAATGCCAAAAGAAAAATACAACGTGGAGTTAAAACCGTGGTTGTCAAGGTTACTAAAAAAATTATTTTATAAATATAAAATAGCTAAAAGTATTGTTAGAAAAATTATTTGTCTTATATTACCCTGAAAAAGGTTAATTATCTAAAGGCATTACCCTGAAAAAGGTTAATTCTATGAAAGCATGGAGGAGTTAATTAGGAATTATCTCTTCATGATTTATAAAAACGATATCTTAGAGATGAACAATTAACTCAGTGCATCTTAAAGTTGATAAGAAAGAATGATAATAGAGAAAAGAAAGCAATATGAAAATTCATTGCAATTCTAAATGTTTCATATAAAATCATAGCCAAAGCCTTAAACATATCATCAGGCCTACTGCTCAAATGTAAGTGAGCCTTAAACAGTAAGAGTTCTGTGAGTTAAATACATTCTTGACAGCATCATTAGGCATGAAGGCAGCTCACTGAGCTACTGCTTCAAGATAGTGACATATCTTTATTGAAATTATTTTGTTAAACTTGTGGGAAATTCAACTAGCCCTTTATTCTCTAAACCAGAGTTGAACTACTCGCGACTCGGCTCGACTCGCCAAGCCCTTGAGAAAAAAACTCGGCGAAAACTCGGGAAAAACTCGGAAAAACTCGGCGAAAAACTCAGCAACGTAAAAACACGCTTAATTTTAATAAAAAATGCATTTTTTTTGCAAAATTTAATGAGAAGATGCATCCAATGAGTCAATAAATGATAACACAAAAGAAACAAGCTGATTCTAGATATATTTGATTGCAAAGTGTCTACAAAATCGCATCCTCATGAGAAATGCTGATGGCTGGAAGCAAAATAGTAAATAGTTTTTGTAAAACCAAAAGTAAATACAACTTCCTCTCCCCAGCTCTAGCTAAAACTACTTTCAAACTTTCATCATATTTGAAATTTCATCATTCATACTCATAGTTTCAAACTTTCAACTCAAAGTTGGGGTCAAGGGGCATCGCCGAAGGATCCTGAAATTTGACTAAGTTTGGAAAATTGAAGAATCCTCCAAAAACTAGATTTTGCATTATAACTCCTGGAGGTCCGAAACCACTCTCAAACATCCTGACAGTATATATGGAATATAACTTAAAGTATAAGAAATGTCACTTATACTTAAATGTTATATTCCATAAATGAATCCTGACAGACAGACCAAAAAACTCGGCGATTACTTGAGGGCATAGTGGGCTCTCAGGGTGGCCCTTCCAAGTGAGTTTCCCCCTTCTCAGCCCAAAACCATATAGAAAAACAAAAAATGCATGTATTTTTGGCCGTTTTTTGCTGTTATGCTAACCCAGGCGAGTTTTTCTTTAAAACTCGCTGAGTTTTTGACAAAAACTCGCCAAAAACTCGGCGAGTTTTCCTGGCGAGTAGAAGTCATTACTACTCGCCAGGTCCAAAAACTCGGCGAGTTTTTGTCACTCGCCGAGTTTTCAGCGAGTGTGCCATCTATGCTCTAAACATTGTAATGGTTGGATTTTTGGGAAAGAAGTAGCACAAGGATCAAGATGTTGTTCCATGATGCTTCAACTAAGAGTGGTTGTTGACAGATCGTTGTCCGAGGCACTAAACCTGCAAAGATCAATTCAAAAGAGCTTCCACTTCGCTCCATTTCTTTATGAATTTTTTCTCAATGCTCTTGGATGCAAGCTTGATGAAGCAGATAGTGCCATGATGGGATGTATTGCATTATTCTGGTGGGCTGAAAGCTAGATTCATCCCTCTCCATTTTCTCGTGTCTGTGAGAACTCCATCTTCTAAAGAAAGGAGAATTGGGCCACAGGTTTTCAAAGGATATATACTTTTTGACCCTCCTACTAAGAAGATTGATGAGAAAAGACATCAGATTTGTTGAGAAGTTTGCTTCTTTCATGGATGGATCTTCTTCACTTCCCTTTTAACTTGAGGGTTCTCAGTCCACTTTTATTCTTCCTTCGGAGTTTTGGTGGCACTCCACAATTCAGCTGAAGTTATTCATTGTATTGATGGTCAACCGTCAAACACCTTATCATTTTGGACATGATGGTGTGCACGATGACGCGTCTATGGTAGATCCCCATGATGGACATTGTGATCATACGGAGGAAGTACATAATCAGATTATTACTGATGTTGCTGTTACCTATTTTTCCCCTTTCAGGATTAAATTAGCCTCACATAAGGACTTGGTCTCATTTTGAAAATTTTGAGGAATTAGGTGTCAAAATGTCAAATAAAAGGAAAAGAGAGATTTTAATATCTCATATGAGTCCAGTCAAGCAAATAATGCATGGCATTATTAGGAGTTAAAAGAAACAAAATAAAATAAATAATGTCTTTTATTTATTTCATTCAAAAGCTCCAAAAGCCTTCAAGCAAGTCTTCCCACGTTGATTTTTAGTCTAAATCAAATGTCATGCATGGTTTTGGAGGGACATCATTAAATGAAAGGCAAAAAGAAGAGAAAGATGCAAGAAAGATTCCACGCGGTATGTTAGGGTTCCACTTGAGTTTGTTTCCCCTTCTCCTTTTCCATCGCTTTCATGGAGATTTTTAGGCAGAAAGGGAGAGTTTTCTGCACAAGAGTATGTGTTCAACGCCTCAATGATAATTCACAGCTAAGATGCAGTTAAAAAAGGGGCATGCACAAGTTTGTTACAGGAATCATATGTAAAGAGAGAGATTATTGCAGCTGTTTGAGGATTATCGCAGCGGTTTGAACATGGAGTTTGCCTTTTGAGGAGGAGTTACACCTTTTGAGGAGGAGTTACACGTGGAGAAGAGTCTAACTGTGCGTTCAAAACTCTTTCAAAGCCCATGCAGAGCTACACATCAGATACTTTAAAGATAAGTCCATTTTCTCTTCATTGAGTCTTTTATTTCATTTCAAAGAGAAAAAGCATATTCATGCAATGAGATTGGATGTATTAGGGTTTGGTATCCAAGGGAAGTAAAATAATAAAAAAGCCCTCTCAGAGCTTGACAAGCTCACGTAGATAATGACAGTCATACAAGGACAACAAAATAGGTTGTGTGCAGCATTTATAAAGGCCAAAACAGTTAGAGAAATGGAAGCTTGCAGTTAGTCTTCTTTCTTTACATCTTCAAGAGTTCTTGGAGCCCATTAATGGAGTCTAATAGCAGTCCATTTAATGAAGGTTCATTATAAGACACAGAGAGTCAGGAAAAGTAGCCATGTTGAAATCTCATGACTGAAAACAGAGACAATAGACAGTCACTAAAGATCTCAGTCAAATCAAAACACATTAATACAATGAGCATCAATATGTGAGGCTCTAGAAGGGTAATGGAGATCACACCCTATCCATACAAGCAAACCAAAGGGCATTACAAGATTTTATGGCAGAGAATGATCAAATCAGTCTATAAGGGATTTTCTGAGCCAAAAAGATATTACATTCACACAAAGATGCTGGAAATATGCAAGGAAAGACAGAGGTAAAGGACAGAAAAGAGATTCAATACAAATAATGTCAAAGAAAGAGAAATCACTATCACAGGGGCAACAATAGTGGGCAAATCTTTTGTGTCCATATCTTGACAGTGATGAGATCTCAGAAAATCAAGAAGACATCCTCCATGAAGATATAGACACAGTTTGTTGTAGTCACACACAGTCATGAGAATGTAAGCAAAAGAGTATTTATGATGCACACAATACATGACAAATCCTAATAAGTTTTATTGCAGCTTTTCCATCATTGTCAACACTGAAATGATAGTGATAGCCCTGTAAAGAGATATAAGACAAAGAAAGGGCGTGACTGGTTATAGATCTGACTTGGGGCACCCAATGTGAAAAGAGCAGCCAAAATCATTATAGCGGCCAAGAGATTAATATGACAGTGAGCATCATCAAAAGAACATCAAAACAGTGACCTTGACAGTTAATAAAACCATTTGCAGCCCTAACTCATAGAGAATAGCAGTCACCATATACAAGACCCAATTAAAGCATGTAAGGCAATGGATCATGGTCCTAGGGAAGTGATCTAGATAACAAAGCACATTATTGTATCATCTCAGGTGTAGCAGCCTTCAAAGCATTTCAGAAGAATACAGTGGCATAATGACAGTGCCAAGAGGGTTGTGAGGCTCAGTTCCTTAAAACTGTTATAGAAGTCTGAGATATCAGATGTTAAGGATACCACAATTGACACAAAAGGCTAACCACAGTAGAGAATCAAAGGCATACAATACCTTACTGCCCTATGACACATAGCAGTAACCAGTGAGCAGGCCTTTACCATCAAAATACAGTCCAAAGGCTCAAGTTATCTCAGAACATTAATAATGAGACAGGGAAGTCTTAATCATAGGTGTGCTCCATAATGATTGATAGTTCCTATTAAAGAGAGATAAAGAAAAACCAATGCAAAGTTACAGTGTAAAGCCTGTGACAACATGGAGAGCAGCCTTAAATGTTGAAAGAGTCTTTGCAAAGATCATTGTTATGAACTTATGAGCAAATCACAGTTTCAACAGTGTATTACAGTTATGGGGCAGTCCAATGGTCTCAGACCATGCACTAAAACAGGGCAGTGACATCTAGAGCATGACAGTGATCAGAGATAACACTCAGGGCAGCAGTGATTAAGGAGTCAAAGTTGTTCAAAGGCTTATGCAGCCATGACTAAGAAATCTGGAAGCATCCATTCACAGACAATAAGAAGTACTGACAGTACAGTATAGAAAAAGGGACAAATTCTATAGAGATCACTCCAAGAAGCCAGTCCTAATCTCCACAATGAAGTTTCAGTCAAAGTACAGAAAAGACCATGGTACAGTGACTATCATGAGCTAAATGTAGCAGTCACCTAGGGTCCTGTCATAGCAGCATTGACTGTTATAACCATGAGGACAGCCATAAAAGGCTTTAGAACAGTTAAAAAGTATCAAAAGAAATAGAGTGCAGTCATTATATGTCAAAAGGCAACAGAGTATATATTTCAAAGTCAGAGTCACAAGATTATACGAACAGTCATCAAGGTTTTGCAACATGAAGAATAGCCTAAGTCACTGCCCAAAGGTCATGATGCACAGTAAGCACAGGGATATCCTTGACAGTAAAGCAAAGGAAAGACAGTAAATAGATCCAAAATTTCAGTGAAAACACAGCTACGAGCCAACTACAGTATAAGTAAACACAGTAAAACTACAATGATCAATAATCAATGCCATGATCAAGTCAGTGAATGCATCAGCAAGTACACAATCACAATACACAGTGATCAGACCTGTAGAAAAAGAGCAGAATATAGTATGAGTTACTGTCTTTTCTCAGGGTATATCACAAGATCAATAGCTCAAAGAATGCTACAGCAGTGATTAGGGTTTATGACAGTAATTGCAGTGATAAGAGACTAAGAACCCAGTCATAGCAGCGTTAGGCAAAGGATAGGGCACCGCTTTCTACAAAGGTCAAGAGTATTGAAAGATGAAGGACACGATCATATTGACTGAGACAAAAGGCCATGATCAGAACAGTCATAAGCACACAAGGAGGACAATCTATTCATCATGTTTGCTGTCAATAAAGAGCAGAACACTGTCATCAAAAAACAGTGATTTGAGCATAGTTTGAAAACATATATGGAAAATAAGTGAACAGTCACCATTCAACACAGTTGCAGGCTCATAAGTGCAGGGACCTCAGAGCAGAGTGAAGGCATGACAGTGATAAAGCAAAGGTACAGAGATATCAAGCTTTTGAGCAAATGCTCACTGCTGCTCTCATTATAGTAAAAGTGCATAGATGATGTGATTGTGTTTCAATATAAAGGTATATGGGCATACAAAGATCACAGTGAACAAACAATGAGTTGATAGTTCAAACATATAGATGCATTGCAAAGATAAATTATAACTAGCGGTTGGACCTCAGAAAGGTCCAATTTGTACTGCCGATAGCAATTTCTCAAACGAAGATGAAGAACATCATGCCTGAAAATGCATGCATTTAAGACAAGATACTTAGATCACTTGCGAGTGGGCTGCAAATGTCAAAGATCATCCACAGATTAGAAAAAAGAATAAATTTAAGTAAATAAAATAAGTATTCATTTTTTTAGACTGAATTAATATGGTTGTTGGCAGCAAGCCGCACAAATACTGGAAGTAATGATCATTTTAGTGTAATCAGAAAATCTATATTTGAAAATGATTGGAAACTGATTCTGGCAGCAAGACTTCTAGAATAATGACAAGTTCAAACTTAAGCCCATGAGCATGGCAAAATCTCTTATCCATCCATCTGGAGGTGGTGTGCTTGATATCTCATGAACTTAAGAAGTTGGTCGTCCTTCCTATTTACAAGCCATTTCTAATAAATTCAAAATTGATTTCCTATAGGAATTTGCTATATGCATTTGCTAGTAAATAATCATAAAGGAAAAGCAAATAAAGTACTTACAAATAGCAATTACTTGATTTCTGCAAAGTACATCTACAAATCTATTAATTCATAATCTAATATTATATTCAAACTTATCTCAAAAAATATAATTGCAGAACAAAATATTACTTCTGCCTTATACCTTTATTTCCCTTTTGTTTTCCAATTCTCACTTGATGCCTTCCTCAAATGAAGCTTCCTCCTTTTATACCCTCCAACTTATGCAATCGCTGCCCTTTCACTTTGCAATCACTGCCCTTTCCTGATCACTGTTGTTAAGGATAATAAGGGGTTGCTGCTTAGCATACAATAATTATCACCGCTAAGGATAAATGATAATTAATATCTCTCAAGGAAAAACGCAGACCGATAATGATTATTATTCCTTTGCTTTCTTTATTCAGAACTTGTATTGATTATAAGGGTGATCTGTTATATTTATTATTTTATATTTATATTATTATTATTTTCTTATGGTGGGGGGCATGACAAGAGAGCATTGCATCAACATCGAAAACCATAAGGAAAGATTGACTTTTCCATTTTCTGCTTGGCGTGTCTTCCAACTTGATCAAAATCATTAAATCAATCGAAGGATTGACTAAAGCAAAAGCTGGGAAGTTGGTCACCTTCCTCTCCTAGCTCAGCAAGTTATAATGATGTTTCCAGGGACCACACATTTCAAGTATCATAGATGAACAAAATTCTAAAGATCAGAAGTACAGATTTTAAGGTCGTCAACCAAGGTAAATAACACAGAAAAAGGGTCAAAAACACAGCCACACAGACCAGAACTGTAGGTGTGGGATTGAACGAAACAGAGCATAGTTCATTTATCAATCTGTCCAAGCTTCATGGTTTCACATCTACAAGCGGAGTTCAAAGTTGGATCACTAAGTGCAAGTCAAAGCCAAATATCTTCCTATCACAAACAAAGCTCAGTACTATAATCCTCTTTGCCCATTTTTTTAATGTGTTTGTATGGTGTGTCTAGTATCTACACTCAGCTCCTTAAGTTAGAGTAATCTGATCGTTATTTCTTTATTGCATTTATGTACCCTAACTAATTCAAAAGAGCCTATTTTATTTATTTTCAACTATTAAATACTATAATGCTGAATTTGCATACCCATGCCTATTCCCATTTATTTTGAGCCCATCTTGAGAAAGTATCTTAATGCAATAACATATCAACAAATGGAACAATCTTGTGTAATATTTAGCTCATTCCTCAATCCTGTACACATTCATTCCATCTCTCGTTCCTATGCATTTCATTCTTATTTTATTAGCATCCACACACCTTTATTTACCCCATGTCTGAGCATTTATTCCCTGCCTAGATCCTACCATTCCCCTGCCCTGGGTCAATCCTACAAACCCATGATCAATCCTGTGCCTGCAGATCTGACCCCTGATTTCCAAAATCCAAATTTGGACCAACTCTTACCTTTTCCTTTTTTGCCCTGATCTGATTTAATACATGTTTGCATGATTATTGCTATGCACTTGTATTTAAAAGCATTAAATTCCATTCATCTTACATCCTCTCTCAGTCAAGCTCATTAACATTCTTAGAGCATTCAAGGAGCAATTAATAACAAATTACTTCGATTTTGTGCATAATGATGAATTTGAATCTGCATGATCATCGTGTAGGACATTTGCATGCTTGCTTGCAACTTACTAAACCTTAATCTGACCATAAAGCCAGCCTTTTCTGGAGGCTGACGTGGGAGACCACATCCCCTTTATGATCCAGCAACCCTCTAGAGGTACTTTTACATACCAGCAGTCTTTACAACAAAGCAGACAGCAGAGGATCAGGAAAATCAGAAAGCAACATGTAAAGGACAGGTAGAGACTAACATTTCCAGTCTCGAGGCATTCTGATTTCAGTGCATTAGCAGGCTTATGTGGCATCAATCATTCCAAGAACTAAGTAAATCTCTCCTCCTCGTTAACTTCCCCAAAATAGCAATTGCAATTATCTGATTTATCATATTCAGCTACCACATGTTTAATCTAAGTTAATTTATACTTAAGTGCATGCATCTTAGTGAATTAGCCTAGCTAAAATTTAGGGAAAGTTTATTTTCCTTCATAAATACTTCACCTTTCCACCCTCGATCATTGCTTAAGACCAGAAATTCTTATTAAAAACCATGCACTCGAAGCCTCAAAAACAGCGACGATTCAGGCATCATGACACATCATGAGAATGACAAAACGCTAAATGATGTGTGCACACATGCACAAGAACACATCTGAGGATGTTTCAATTCTTTCACATGATATTTAACGATTTATTTCAATTTTCAGACATAATTATAAAGAGTTTAAATTAATCAAAACGGCATTTGAGCACAAACATCATTCAAATCAAAGAGGACTGAAATTGTATGTTTTGTAATATAGGACTCAATCTCGTTGCTTCATAAAACTCTTTTAAAGATCTCTCCACATAAATAGAGGACTACAGTTCCAAGGAGGCCCTTATTAGAAGTCACACTTATTTCTATTTTTGGGATGCCTCTCGAAAGTGCAAACATAAAAACACAAAAGAGTATGTGAATAGCAATGATTATAGTAATAAAATGGGTGTTACCTTTT
The DNA here is from genome assembly GCF_030272615.1 of Cryptomeria japonica. Classification (NCBI taxonomy): domain Eukaryota; kingdom Viridiplantae; phylum Streptophyta; class Pinopsida; order Cupressales; family Cupressaceae; genus Cryptomeria; species Cryptomeria japonica. Next base: position 156,412,018 of record NC_081410.1, read on the forward strand.
TGCAGGCGCAGTGAAGAGGGCACTACCTCCTCCTTTTCCTGTGTGTTTGCAGGTTTAGTAAGAGCAAAGGCAAGGGTCCATGATCCCCTTCGCCTGTGGCTACACCATCCAATGTTTAGAGAATAGGGTTTTGCATGTTGTGCATAGCAATGGAAGCTTGCCTTCCAGGTAAAAGGGTGAGAGAGGGCCCATGCGGCTGCACTTGCCATGAAAACACAAACGACTTCCTCTCTTCTCTGCTCTGTGAGTGAAAAGATGAATGAAAGCAATACTAGATTTGAAGCAAATAAAACTATTGAGATTCCCAGTTGCCACCACCCACCTGCATGCTCTGCCTCCAACGAACGTGGAGGACGGGGAATGATCCCCTCAGCTACGGATTTATTTGCTCGCTTCTAATTACTAGCGGTCTTTGCCAGCAATACACCTCCGGATGGATACACAACCCGCATGCAGGCAACCACATCAATGTCCACCACAGCTGGAATATAAACCCTAACCACGCATTGTAGGAGTTGTCGCAGAAAGCCTTTCAGAAAAAATTTCGGCGGCAACGGGAAAGTGACGATTTTACGGCTTGAGACAATTTCGGTGGGGGTGCAACCCCACAATGAATTGCCTATCGGCAAATAAAGGAGGGGTTTAAGTCTTTAGGATTTTATCTGCACTTAACAGAGATATTATCAGTCCCAAGGTCCTAATTTAGGTCTCTGAATCATGCATCACTAAAGGATTGAGTTCATGCAGCATTTAAAAGGAGGTTTAAGAGCAGCTACAAGCAGTTATGCAGCAGTTTAACCCATCCTATGGGTGCCTTATTAGTCAAAGACAACTTTCCAGCAGTCCACAATCATTTTGCATGAATATGGAGCTTTATTTTGCATGATATCTCATCAAATTCGACCCAGGGGGTCAAATTCATGCAAAATAGAGATTAGAGGAGTAATTTAAGGGCAAATATAGCAGGCTTGTATCAGTTAGAGCTTCTACATGCATGCACCATGAATCAGGGAACAGTTTGGGCCCACCTACTCTTAACATAGAGCAGTTTTGCATACTTTTTTGCATGCTTTCTAAGCAAATCCGACCTCAAAGGACTTCACATGCAGATTTCGTCATGCAAATCAGAGATAAAGATAGAATAAAGAATAAAGAAAGGAGCTCACTTCCAGTTCTTCAAAGGCGCGACAACTTGGCTCTTTCTTCTTCTCAAGACTTTTCCTATAAGTCTTATTCTTCCATCTTTTCTTAGGCAGTTCTTTCTTTTCTGCTTACACATACAGCAGCAAAGTATTGTAGCTCAAGTGTTTTTATCCAAGCATTGTAATAGAGTTGTTTTCAGCATTCAATAAAAGAAATAGCAGATTTCATTCTCAATACTTTCTTGTGTCTGATTGTCCTATGAATGATTTGATTGAAACATTGTGATTTTACCTTAAATCCTTTGTTTTGTCTCATTGATGCTTTCTGAAACAAGAAGATCTCATGTTAAAATTCAGGTTGCATGCTGTGTTTAATAAAGTTTTCAATCATTTGTATCTGTGAAAACCTAGTTTTCCTTCTACAAACACTGAAACTTCAGACCTGCATGTTTATGATCTTAATTGAATTGTGAAACAAATTTAAGACTTTTTTGCAGCTGATTATAGGTTTAGGACAATGAATAGAATCTCATCAATTTTGTGCAATCACCTCCTGTAGCTTTAGGAATTCAGTTTTCAGGAATTCAGTTTTCAGCAAGCTTTCTATCCTTTTTCCAGCAAAATAAGTTAGTTTTAGGAGGTTTTCATCAGGGAACCAGCCCTCTCTGGAGATTAATCCTCAAGATTAGGCAACCCACAGGCCTGAGGATCATTCCATGTTTCACAGAATTGCTGAGTTTACACTTAGCATCAGGGTGCAATCCTTCGTGACAACAGTTGCAATTGCTTTGTGTCATGTCCCCGCCATAAAAGAAGAAACAATACTCAGAAAATCGTCTTATTATAAGACCTTGCGATTTTCTGTAGGAGTTAATGTTTTGGGCATTAGACATCTTCATAAAGCTTCAATGGGACGGAAGACATCGGTGTTACCAGGTATTAAGGACCGGTAAATATGGGGTGATAAGAGATCTGTACATTGCTAGATGGTCAACTAATGAATAACAGCAACATCAATTTCCATTGGTTTGCTAATCAAATATTAATCCCCAGAGCACCTTAATCGATGAATAGACTAACCAATATTATACAACAAATAAGTTGCTAATGAACAGCAAACATATTAATCTTAATGAAGAGGCACAATACTAATGGAGCAATTATGCACTAACCATGGTGGTTATAATGTCAAAAGGTACAATTAAAGCCAATAAGGGGCAGTGATTAGGAAGAGACAAGGGACGTGTCTCTTGAGCATCCTTTTCCACCAAATATAAAGACCATCCAATTCATTTGGAAAGGCATTGATTAAGTATATATCTCCTTTTTTACGTCCAGTTCGATTTTTCTCTTTAAGAGCAGTTTCCCATTAAGGCACCCCACCAGTTGCATAAGGGGCAAAGGTGTATATCAGGAAAGGCACCAAGACGTTGCATACATCAATCGGTGTATCTGGAACAACAGTCTTATTCTGTGCAAGTAAAACTCTTAACATCAGGAGCAGCAACTTCAGATTTGCATACGTTATTGTTTACATCAGACCTGGTAGCAAGGATCATTGCAAAAACCAATTGACATCTCAGGCAGAGCATTGGCATCTAGTTGCAGATTGGAATATCACAGTGACATCAGTCACATAATCAGATTGGAAACAACATTGTACTAAACTGTAACCTTCATCGATATTGGTGAGATGGAAGTTTATTGACCTATCATTCACTCAGCATATACATCATTTCATCTATTAGAAAGAGCAGGTGACATTGATAAGTATCATTATTTGCATATTTATCTTTATACTATTAACGGTATCAATTTATAATAAAAGTCAGACATTGTGATCTATGAAAAGGTGAGTTATTGTCCCATAATTACTAAGTATTGTAGAAGGGGACATTACATTCTGACTCTTCGCCAGCCCTCATTAAGGACTCTAGGCCTAAGTGGCTTAAGAACACTTTGAAAGATGTTCCTAAGCTGTCATTAGAGCTAGGTGTTATGGAACAGAAAACTTGTGGGCAGAAGTGCAAGGTGAACTTTGCACTCATCACTAAAGTCAAGAGAAAAAAGATCATTCAAACAACTGCATGGAAAACCTGAAGGAAGCGACAATGAGAAACGAATATGAGGCCTTGATGAGGAAAAACACTTGGCAGTTGGTTCCTAGGCCCAAAATTAAGAATATTGTGGGGTGTAAACAGGTCTGTAAGATAAAGTACACTTACATGTGTGAGGTGGAGAAGCATAAGGTTCAAATGGGTGGTAATGGGTTTTTCTCGAGAGAAAGGCATTAACTAACTAAAATATTTGCTCAAATGGCAGGCATGGACTCCGTTAGACTTGTCCTCACTATAAATTCTTGTCTTAGATAAGAAAAGTGCATTTCTCATAGGGGCTTGAAAGAGGAGATTTACCCCGATCAATCACCTGGGTTTGTGAAGGATGGCTCCACTCCTCTTGTATGCAAGTTCAAGAAATCATTATTATGGGCTAAAATAAGCTCCTAGGGCACAGTATGAGAAGACAGTAATTTTCTTATCAATTCTAGATTTAACAAATACATTTCCTACACCAATGTCCATGAATAGAAGGGAGGTGAGGACATCATCATCATTGTATTGTATGTGGATGACATTCTGCTCACAAGAATTTCACCCAAGGAAATTGATAACATGAAGTCCAAGTTAAAAAATATGTTTGAGATGATAGATTTGGGTCATCTACGCCTCTTCTTAGTTTTGCAATTTAAAAATGAAGGATGGTACTTTTCTCTCATAGCCTAGATATGCCTTGGACTCCTTGAAGAAATTCAAGATGGAAGATTTCCTGCAGCCAAGACTCCTATCGCTTCAGGGACAAAGCCAGTCAAGGACTGTCCATTGATCCTAAAGTGGATGCCTCCTTACACTAACCACTTGTGGCTGCTTTTGATTCATGGTAGATCAGATACTGATTTTGTTGTTCGTATGTGGCTAGATTAGTGGATTGTAGCAAAGAGTATGCTGAGGTATGTAAAAGGCACTTCAGATATGGTAATGCTTAATGGGAGAGAAAGCTTACTCAATTTAATTGGATATTCAGATTCCAACTATGGTGATCACGCGAATGACCAGACCTCTATTTCTCATTATATTGTCATCTATGGTGGTGGTCCAGTTGCAAGGCTGAGCAAGAAGCATCCTGTCTCCAGGGCTTCTACAGAGGCAGAATACTGAAGTTTCGCTTAGGTGGGACAGCAATGGCGATTGTCATGTCATTTACTTGAGGAGGTTGGCTTCATACAAGATAGAACCTACAAGATTTGAGTAATGACCAAGAATCTAGTGTTGCATCAACACTTGAAACACATTTAAGGTAGGCATGAATTGGACACATGAGTGAGCGCATCATGGAAAAATTGATGTGCAGTATATTCTAACTACAGACCAGCTAGCATGTAACTTCACCAAACCTTTTGATGGAGGCTACGTCTGTTTGGATTTGAGAGATAATCAGGATACAAAATGCTGTCATGAAGGCAGTGTGAATGCTTAATGAAACCTTTAGCTCTCTAAGTCAATCTTAAGGGATGGTGTTGAGACTTAAATCGGACTTCTGGTTTGTGATCATTCACACTATATGGCCCATTACTTAACTCTCTCATATACATTACCTATTTAATGTGTTTATTATTTTGATCTTTATGGCCATTAGCCAGTATTTAACCTTATTATATTATTGTTAATCAATGGCCAACATGTATTCATCCACATCCACATGGAAAATACCTTGGTTGAAGTTGACTAAATGTATGTCACCCACCTAAACATTTGTTAGCAATTAAGTTTTTATATTATTACTATTCAAGTGTGTGCTGCAGCACTTCATAATGAGCGCATCAAAACAAAAATCTTTTGTGAATGGCAAATTAATGAAACCTCTGGCTCCCTAAGTCAATCTTAGGGGCAGATATTGGGTGTTGAATGTGGCTTGTGTTTATTAACACCATATAGCCCATCACCTAAGTTTATCAGATACATCATATATTTAGTGTATTTATTATTCTGATCTTTATGATCAATGGTCACGATTTAACCTTCTCATGTTGTTAGTCAATGCCCAAAATTTACTCATGCACACCCATACAGATTGTGCCTTGGTTGAGAATGACTATAAAGATGTACCTAAACATTTGTAAGCAATTTTTTTTTCATTGTCAGGATTACCATTCAAGTGTGTGCTACAGCACTTCATAATTCAGTGCACAGAAGCAGAAATATTTTGTGAATCACAGACAGCCCTGCTGGACAACTCCAACTAAGTGAGTTTAATCTTGGAGGAAACTTCGTAGTTAAGCACACTTGAGTTGGAGTAGTACTGTGATGGTTGATCTCCCGGGAAGGCCCAATGCTTCACCTCTGTGAGCATCACCTAGATGCAATGAGTGCTAAGTGGACCATTCATTCTAAGAGATGGGTTATTGTGAGCCACTACTTATGAAACATGGGTCAAAGAGTTTGACTCAAAAAACTACACAATTGAATCTTATCATAATACTTGTGTATTATCTTGCTAGTTGTAGCCGTATTTAACTTTTTAAAAGTCGGCAGCAATCTACTGGTCCCAATGTTAAGAAATTAGAATCCTCATTAATTGACCAATTTGTGTGAAAAGAAGAATATGTATCAAACACGACCCTCAGGACTAATTCAATGGAGATGCTAAGGACTATGAGAACGGCTATATACCCTTCTCTAATCCTGTTAACTCCTACAAATTGCTGTATATGCTCAACAGTCTGCCAACCGAATCGGTAAATAGGCTATTCCTTTCTTTTTGGCGCAGAAGAGGGTAGTGATTTGCTACCATGTTCAACACCCAATCAACAACCAAGAATGCCAAATGGTCCTCTTACCCCTCAACAGTCTTTAGAAACTTGGGGCGGTCTCTTCAGCCACTTCTGACAGATTCACTGCCACCTATATAATCTGATCCTTGATCATAATCAGCGTTACAGCTATAAACAATATGAGAGAGGGATTCAACTGGATGAGAGACGTAAAAACTGGAATACCTTACTTTATTCTATCATGTATTTATTTACAGTAAAAAGGAAGAGAATTAGTACCCGCTGTGGGTATCAATAGCTTCCATTTGGCGCAGCGCAATCCAGAGCCAGAATGTAATCATGTGTCCTGGAGCGATTGCGGGTCCAACAAAGGATGGGATACCCAGTATTAGCACCTCTGCCCAATGTGCATAAGGAGCAGCAAACCCTATTGGAGCAGTAAACTCATGGTGAATCCGATGGATCTTATCATAACCCCACTTGCAGTGCAACCACCTGTGGATCCAGTAATTCCCCCAGTCTTCCACCAGAAAGTAGACTGTAAGTTGTGCAATGACTTCCCACAGAGAAGGCAGGGGCAAGCTTGTCCTGATACCAATAAACTGCAAGGACACCAAATTCAACATATCATTGTTGATTTAATGCAATACTCTCGAATTCATAATTATTAACTTAAATGTGCCTTCTTTGGCGCTTGAAGTTCTTCTGATTCAAGAATATATAAAATCATATTTTCCAATCCCTCAGCCATCAACCCTGCCCTCCCTACAAACATACATAAAATATCATAACACATTCACAGATAACACTTGGTTTATCCACAAAAAATGAGATGTGTGATATGTGATGTCCGATAACTCCAATGATCTGATTGCTGTTCAAGCAGGAGTGTAGTGCTCGCATTTAACTCTTTGGTAAACTCAGCAAAAGAAACCATCTCTCCAGATTCCAACCCCAATAAAAGAAGATGTCAAAAAACAAAGATGAGATTCTGCATACCTTGACAATAGGATAAGATGACAGCTGCAGAGGCCCAACAACTGCGAAGAAAACATACATAACACTCTTGTAACAATGCAGCACCTCCGATTTGGGCATGTAGATTTTGGGCTGAATTTTATACTTCTGTAAGCCTTTGGCCTTGACGAGGTCCAGAATGGCCAATGGCAGCGGCATCATGGAGAAAATTATTAAAAGAAACAATATGTTGTGAAAGTAGAGCCAACTGTCCGGCATTTTTGCAGAGTATCTGAACCATAGATTTTCCCAATAAGAGAGGTCCCTGCCCAGAGCGTCCTCTGCTTGCTCTATAGTTTCGTAGGGCAGCATTGTGCCTTCTGTCTATGTAGATTTCCACCGTTTGGATTAATGGGCAACTGTATATCCTTCCTGTGGGTATGTGAATAACAGGGACACTGAAGGAGTACAGAGAGTATACTAAAGAGTAAAAGGTACAAAGGTTCTCTGATGGCCTTTTGTAATTAAAGCCAGAAGAAAATAACAGAATTAAACCAGACCACCTGTTTCGGTATCAGTCGATGTAACTGTGGGCCAGTTGGAGCGGAGCATTCTATGGCTGTCACAGACTAAAAATATATTATAGAAATCTCAAAGGAAATGCTGTACAAACTATGACTAAAGCTGAATTTTATATGAACATTGTCAGATGTTTCAGTTTTTTGAGGGTGGTTTATTATTTTTAATTATTTTTAAGAAATGATTTTGACGTCATCTCATAAAAAATCGTGTCCTCCTATTCAACGATGTGAGATTTTCTTATAAATTTAATTGTTAAAATATTAATTGTTAATCGCAGACTAAAAATATATTATAGAAATTACAAAGGAGATGCTGTACAAAGTATAACCAAAGCTGAATTTTAAATGAACAGTGTAAGATGTTTCAGTTTTTTGGAGGGGGGGGTTTATTATTTTTTATTATTTTTTATTATTTTTAAGAAATGATTTTGACATCCTCTCATACAAAATTGTATCTTTGTATTCAACGATATGAGATTTTCTTATAAATTTAATTGTAAAAATATTAATTTTTAAAATATTTAAGAACTTTTTATAAATTTGTATGTAAAATCCATAAGATTCTTTCTTAATTTAAGACAATTGTTATTTGGAAAGGGTGGGTCTAAATCTCTGCCAAAAAACTCTCCTAAGAAAGTTGAGATTTTTTTATAAATTTAATTGTAAGAATATTAATTGTTAAAATATTTAAGATTTTTTTATAAATTTATATGCAAAATCTTTCTAAGACAATTGTTATTTGGAGAGGGTGGTTCCAAACCTCTATCCTCCTAAGAAAGTGGTGGTGTTTTTTGAGGGAAAATATTTTATCAAATGATTCTTTTAAATGGTGGTATACAAGAAATAAGAAAAATTAAAACATGATAATGTGGGAAGTCTATTATGTCTTGCATATTTTAATTAGAACTTTTTGAAGAGACTAATGTTATGTTATGATAAGGTTTGATTTCATAATTTTGATCGATTAAATTTATTTGTTGATAAAAATTTAGTCAAAAAATTTACTTTTATTTAGATGTACCTTCCTACATATTATTAAAGTTGACTATGTAAAAACCATGTGATATCTATAATGTACCTTCCTACATATTATTAAAATTGACTAGGTAAAAGTGAGATGTGATATCTATATATGATCATTTGTATCAAAAGATAATAAATATAATAACAAATCAATAAGTACTTGATGAATTGAAGCACAAACTGTATTTGATAATCATTTGTTTTCTTAAATACTAGAGTCCTTAACATTGAAAATGTTATATTATTTATCTAGAATCGTGAAGAAAAATAAAGGACGTTTAAAAAGTAGTTTAGGCTAGTCTAATAACATGCAATTAACTTAGATTAATTTAATGATAATATTTTTTATTTTTTTATGAAAACAATAAGATTATATAGGCATGGCCTCTATATCCTATTTATTGATAATATTTGATATGAGAGTTACTATATACTATCATATCTATCTTTAGAGGATATAGACAAAGTACACTAAAAGATATTATATTTGTTAATTAATTCACTTAAAAAATTAGTATATTGTAATTATTATCATATTATGACATTTTAGTTAATATTAAATTATTATTCTAATATGATTATATTATTTTATTTTAATATATTGTTATTTTTATATTACAAAATTATTATTATTATAATATTTTTGTTTTGTATTCTTTCTTATTCTTATTCTTGAACAAAATGGACTTTATGTAAGTACTTTCAATCCCCCATAATTAATATTATGCATTAAATAATTAAAAATAGTTTGCATCCAATACACCTTTCGTGTAATAAGGCTAACAAAAAGATTCGGGGGTTTCAACCTCGAGACCTCCACCCGGAGGTGTGAACCATTGCGATACGGGGACAACCCCAATTATTCTTAATATTGTTAGGATTACTATAATATTATTATTATTTAGTCATGATAGTAATAAGATGATTTTGGCATAATCTCATATAAAATGTATTAATAATTGAGATTTAAAATATTTAAGTTTTTTTTAATAAATTTATATGCAAAATATATAAGATTCTTTCTTAATATAACTCAATTGTGATTCCAAGAGGGTGGGTCCAAATCTGTCCAAAATAACTTTCTTAGGAAAGTGGTGGTGTTTGGGAGGAAAAAATATCCATAAAATGACTCTCTTTAATGGTGGTATAGAGAGAATAAGAAAAATAAAAACATGATAATGGAGGGGAAGTGTATTATGCCATTGCATTTTTAAAATTAGAATTTTTCGAAGAGGTGAATGTTAAGCTATGATTAGGTTTGATTTAGGATGATTTTGATGGATTGGATATATTTGTTGATAAGAATTTAGTCAAACAATGACTTTTATTTAAATGTGTCTTCCTACATATTATTAAATTTGACTATGTAAAAGTGAGATGTGATATCTATATACTATGATCATTTGTATCAAAAAATTTAAAATATAACAAATTAATAATTACTAGATGAATTGAAGCGCAAATTGTGGGTACAACACATTTGATAATCATTTGTTTTCTTAAATAGTAGAGTCCTAAACATTGAAAACTTAATATTATTTATTTATAAAGGTTGTTTAAAGAGTAGTTTAGGCTAATCAAATAAAATGCAATTAACTTAGATTAATTTAGTAATAATATTATTATTATTTTATGAAAACAATGAGATTATATAGACATCAACGTCTCTATCCTATTTATTGATAATATTTGATACGAGAGTTTATATATATAAGATTATATAGAACCTCCTACACTTCTAGCTCTACTAAACCAAGGGGGTTTTCCCTAATGTGCTACAAAATATATTATGGTAAAGACTATGTATTGACCTTGATACAACCATATCCATTGCATAGTATACCTCTATTTTAGTTGTCAATGCATGTCTGTGTGTTGGTTTACAATTATAAATGTACGATGCCTTGTTAGAGAAGATAATCTACCATTCAAATGTATGTAAATGCAATATACACTAACCACTTATGCTATTAATAGATCCTGGCATGATAGTTGAAACATACTTAAATATATCAAACTAAAAATATATTTAGATTAAATTGTTTTGTGTCTATTAGGATGATGAGGAGATGAAGCTAGTATAAAAATGATGTCTATATCTAGTTGCGCAATAGAGTATGTGAGTTCATACAAAATATGTAATGACTAAAACCAACGATGATACCTGACTCAAGACATCATAAAAGACTACACCTTCCAAAATGCATAAGAAAACTAGGCTCTACACATATATTTCAGAAAAATAATAGATAGTTCTAGAATATTAAATGAGTATAAATTAACAATATAAGAGTCATCTTGTTGATTAACTGATCAACACATATCCACAAGTATGCACCATGCTCAAGGAGACAATCAGCTAAGATTAACTCTACCTTTAACTATTTAATCTACAAAAGGTTAGAAATGTGCTATTACAAATTTGGGACAAACTGAAATCATTACAATATCAAAATGCTTTACCTAGAGCCAAAAACTAAAAACCCTAGGGTTCTATTGAGTAATTTTCTTCCTCTATTATGCTCCTTTCTCTTCTTCTTTTCTCCATCCCCCCAAAAATAAAGTAGTTTGGATTCTTAACACCCTTAGAGAGAGAGAGAGAGAGAGAGAGAGAGAGAGAGAGAGAGAGAGAGAGAGAGAGAGAGAGGTAAAATCCATAACGAATGTTGAATTACATGAATGGTGTGAAGTAGACATCACTTGTGCCCTAGCTACCATATTTATTAATACTTTCTAAGAATTAATGGCACATGGATTTAAGTGCAAGGATGAGAAAATTTTCGATGAAATCCATTGAAACAGTGGCATAGAGATGGTGTATCAAACATCTAAGAAACAACATAGACAAGAAAAAGAAGAACAACATGGCCAAGCTACCAAACAAGACTACAAAAAAAAGAGAGAGAAAGAAAGGATCATCGATGTCTCACTTGCACAAACTCAAATCAAGAGCAAGTTGATCTTTCACCCATAACTGGAGTATGAGTTTGGGAAGAGGAGGGAGAAAGACCTTTCCTTCTTCTATGAACAATAGTCTAAGCAATACTATCATCCAAATTGTCATTAGAAAGGGAAGCAAGATGGTGAATCCCCATGGAGGTCCTATCAACAAACAAAGAGGGGGCAATAGGATGATCAAGTGAAAGGTGGCCATCTCACTCATGAGAAATTTGGAGTTGATCTAAAGCAATAGGTGAATCGAGTTGCAAGCATAGACTAGGAGGTTCCTCAATAAGGTCACACGATAAGACCACACCAAAAGATGGAGGATTGATATTATCCTAAGAGTAATTCATAAAAAAAGAATCAAGAGCCTAGACAATCAAGTGTTCACCATTAACATTCTTCCACAAGTAGCAATGTCTTTACAATGTAAAAAATAATAATTCAACAGTGATAACATCTAAAAGGGAGGTGCTCATAATCAAGCGGTTGATTCAATGGCCTATCCCCAACCATCAACACTACATCTCTATGAAAAGGATTTGAGATATTACAACAAAATGCAAGCAAAAGTAGACAGCCCCGTGTAGGAAGTGCTTATATCATTCTTAGAGATTTTACCTCTTTCAAGTTAGAATTCTCTAGAAATTAATGCGACATATAGACGTCTACATGTTGCACCAAAGTCCCATGAAAATCTTTATTCCTTGACTATTTTTAAGCATTTTTTCCCTACCACCTTTCCAATCCATTAGAAATTGCTTTAGAGGGTATCCAAACAATTATCTAAAATCCTCTTCTCTATTCCTTTGACAACTACCCTTATTCAATTTCAATCTCTCTTACAACTTTAAACAAGCTCTTTTACCATTCCACCATTGATAACAACATTCGTGAGCTCTTACTAGCATTATGAAGCATGTAGTAGCATCTTGCAACAACAATTTTGGCCTCCATACTTTCCTTAAAGATTTGGGGGGTGATAAGTGCATTGTGATTTTTTTCCTAGATTCTCTTTTTATTTTCTATTGCATCACTATAAAATCCCAATTATTATTGCCTTTGGCACTTGGGACACATTTATCATTTACTAGCATTCTAGTTGTCATTTTATTACACTCATCTTACATTGTATTTCTCTTGCATTCCTTGACACATTGGGAGAAGAGAACACACTGTATATTAATATATGTATAATATATTGGTTGTTTGTGGAGGTCGAAAGACTAACATAGGAGCTTGATTTAAAGGAAAGCTCTTAAACAACCCAAAAATTATTTTCTTTGTCTCTTGCATTCTACAAGTTTATATTGGAAGAGATATCCAACCACGTAGGAATTTTTTTTATATCTCTCCTCCTTTTTCATTTTATTAATTTTATTTAAATATTTTAGTTAAGTCTTTGTTATCTTATTTATTTTTTCATTCATGATATTCTTGATATTTTTTTAGTTTTGATTTATATTCACAATTGGAAACATTTTTTTAGATAGATTTGGACTATCGTTGTTATGGAACACAATGCCTGGTGAAGGCATTTGCATTAAAGATTGGCACATAATCTAGAAACCTCCAAATTTTGTCTCTAGGTTCTTCTTGGATGTTTATTTACATTTTTTCTTCCAGTTTGTTGATTCTATATTTTGCTTTCTATAAAATAGTAGTAGATTTTGCTGCTGCTGTGCGGGGATGGAAGGATCGTGGCGTCTCTTTCAACGTTGGGGATAGAGGATGCATTGCAGGGCGACAAGAATTGGAGTTTTTTCCTCCAAACAGGGGTAGTGCTGGTGAAAGGTGCTCCAAACGGAGTGAGAAGGGTTTTATGCAGGGTTGGAGAGAGTGCCCTTTCTGGGCTATTTTTAGGCTCGCAACCTTCAAGGTTTGGGGTTTCGAGGAGGCTAGGTCGATGGGCATTGAATATGCTTGCACTGTGTCTTCCATTGCCAAACTCGTCATTGTGTCGTTTAGAGGAGGTTGAAAAAGAAGTGATTCATAATGAAGAGGTTTTTTCTGGTTTAGGACTTATTGGGCATTTTTAGAGGGTTGTGGTCCGAGCTTAAGTGACCTTTATAAGTGTATTTTGACTCGTTGGGAACCCATTTTGGCTGGTTGTGTTCAGTTCTTTGTTGTTGTTTTTGAAAATGTGGAGGACAAAAGTAAAGATTCCTTGTGATAGTCAATGGTGTTGGGAGGACAATCATCTTTTGATGATGAAGCCTTGGCATCTAGCTTTTAACCTCCTTTCTGAATTTTTTGATCGGATTCCTCTGTGGGTTAGGCTCTCAAATCTCTCCATGCAGTTCTGTCTCGATTCTTGTTTTGAATCTATAGGGAATTCGTTAGGTAAATTTTTGATGGTTGACAATGGCTCCTTAAATCTATTGCATACTACTTATGCTCGACTTTTGGTGGAAATGGATGTTTCCAACGGTCTTCCATCTGAAATTTTTATTAAAACTTCAAAAGGAAGGTGGGTATAGCTGTTGGATTTTGAAGGGGTTCCCTTCAGATGTAGGAGATTCTTTAAAACAGGTCATATTGTTGCCCTATGTGACAAGCGTAGGGTGGACAAACCAGCTTCTTGGTGGAAGGATGTTACTCTTCAACATTATACAATGGAAAAAGGGGATGAGAAGATCAGGAATGAAGAGAGTAAAGATAGTGGAGAGGAGACAAAGGCTATAGATAACTCTAGCCCTCTGAAGTGCGCGGAGGTTTTTAAAGGGAAATCAGGTGGTTGAGGGACTATGGTGAAGAACAATGTTAATACTGATAACTGTGTTGATCAGGTAGTCAGTGATAACCCTCAAAATTTGGGGGCTCCTTCTCAAATGGGGTGTCGTCATACAGTGGAGACTAATGAGGGGCAAATGGGGTGTCGTCGTACAGTGGAGACTAATGAGGGGCAATCTTGTGCGCAAAGTTTAGAGGTGAGGGGGAAGGATGTGTTGGGAGAGCCCAATTTGAAATTGTTGGGAGAGATGGGGCAAGAGGGAGGATGGATAGAGGTTAAAATAAGAAAGATAGGAGAGCTAAGGAAGAAGGATTTAGTATAATTCTTCACTCTCGTGAGAAGGGTATCAAGTCAGGAATTTCTACGTAGTTAGACTCCTTTGTGTGTCCTTAATTTGAGGAAGTGGCTCCTTGGATGTAGCCCCACTTAGTTCGGGCTAGGGCAAAAAACACTGATCTTCTAATAAAATCAACAATTATTACCAACCAAAAAAAAAGTAGATTAGGTTTCTTTACCATAAGGTTTGCAAGGTTAATCTTAGTGTAACTTGTCCATTAAGATTTTTTAGCAAAATAAGTTGTTGTTTTTTCTATTAAATTGAATTTTATACATTACAACTCCTATACATGCTTAAACAAGTATAGACCTCTTTCTATTCATTTAAGTGAAAACCACCTAATCCATCATGTATTATATTGCAAATTATCTCCATCACCTATTCAAAATCCAGATTTTAATTTTGCATGCTCAAGCTATCACGAATAAACCAAATGTTGGCTCTATGAAATAAATTTTGATACAAATAATAAAATCTAAGCCTCAAACCTATGTTATTGTATTATTCTCAAAGAAAACCTTATGATGCCTATAAGAAGTATCAAATTTGATATTGTATGTGAAAATTTGCATTATGGAATAAAAATGTATCCTTTGAGGGTTGTGAGGGGCCAAAAAAATGACCTTATAACATATTGTTGATGATGTTAGTGATGGTGTAGGGGTAGCTATCGGGTGGCAACAATATACAATAAGGGTGGCCAAGTTAGGGTCTAGTGGACAACCTAATAGATTCTTCTAATATGCTTAGATTTTATGAAGTTCTAATTTTTTTCTTAAGTACATAAAGGTTGTAGGTAGGCTGGATAAACTAGGAGTGTAAGGCCCTACTAACCATTGGTTAGGGATCAACCATCAAGATTATGGTCCCCATGTAATACTACCATCAATATATCATTGCCAATGGGTGTAGGGGTATATGAGGTATACAAATCCCATACCCACCTATTTTTTAATTTTAAAACATTCTATGTGAGAAAAAAAATTTAAAATAGCTATATAGTAGTTCATATGATAGTACAATTACATATATCAAAAGGAAAATTTTCTACTTTAAGTCCTAATGGCAGAATATTACAAATTTTATATAAATCTTTACTATCTTAGGTCACGCATCATACCCTTCTTTCAACAAATTGGGAACCCTTTCCCTAATGGATTCTTTTTGAGTTGCCTATCACATTCTATTTTCTATTTGCAATTTACTTATATATTGCCTTATGTTTTACTTTTTCACATCTTGCTAATTTTATCATTTTTTTCATGCTTTTTAAGTATGTTTGTCATCTTGTCATATTTGTGGTTATCTTTTTCCTATTTTGAATGACTTAGCACATTAATTTTTTTTAACAATTTTCCTCTTAGATGCATTTCCATTTTCATTTACATTTTTTTTTTGTGTGTGTGTGTGAGAGAGAGAGAGGGGAGAGATCCTTCTCGAGGTGCCTATTTTAAATCAATTGATCACATGAATGTGAAAAAGGTGCCTTGAAAAGGATATCTCTTGACTTATTCTATATATTATTAAATATATATAAGCTAGTTTTAGAAGAGAAGAAAAAGTTTTGAACAATCATTTCTAAAGATAATGAATGTTATTATATGAAAATATTGATTATCAAATATATTATTATTTTTATGAAAAAATTTATGAATCTTTATTATTTTGTAATACAAATGAATATTTATAGAAAAGAGTTTATTACAATCATTTTTTATTTTGGTAAAAGTGTTGTCTAAAGTAATTTATTTTCACTTAAAGATTTTTAAAATGATTGATTTAAAAAAAATAATAATATAATTTTTTTTTAAATGGGTTTATAATAAAATATTTTTATATTAAAATTAAAAAGAACTGTGTACCTAAGAAGAAGAGAGATGATGGTGTCATGAATGTATATAGGGTTTATCATGTATATGAATGTATAAAACTTAAGCTTAGTCTCTACTAAGATAAGTCGAATACAAACATTTAAACTATTCATTGTGAATGGTACAAGACTAAAGCAGTTTATTAAATGATTATATCATTATTTAGGTTATACAATTCGGTGTTCAATTATATTATTAATTATTTGTTTTATTCACTCTTTTTCTCATTTGCAATTCTACTACACAATCGCCCTCTCAGTGGTCTCACGAGTTGCAATGGTTGCAAGATTTGCACAAAATGGATTTGTTGATAAGGCTTTAGAAACTCTCAAACAAATGAAGTTGGTGGGTGTGCAGCCAACACTTTTCTCATCATGCCTGCCCTTTCTGCGCCTCGACAGGCCCTCTTTCTTCCCCTTCAAGATATGCACCAGATTGATTTGTTGAAAAGGCTTTAAAAACTTTTAAGCAAATGCAACTGGTGGATGTAACACCAAATTCCGCAGCCTATACCAACATCCTTCCTACCTTCTTCTTTTAAAGGTTTGAACCTGCTATCCCACTACCCTTTCAATGCAGCCCCATTTATTTCATCGTTTCTTTTTTAAGATGTCCACTCCTCTGACGATCCAGTAACAGATGGATTTCATAATCTTCTGACACTTACCACAAATATCCATCTAGTTCATAATGTCACACATGCAAATAAACATCAAATTTTATCTATATAAATTGTCTTATGGCAAAAACATAACTGCCACCTTAGCTTTTCAAATATTTATATGCACGCCAAATTTATTCAAAAATTGAAATGTTAACCAATACTTTTGCTGCCATTGTAGGAAGCCTCTTGACTTAAAAATATCCATCATGTATTACATTGCAAATTATCTCCATCACCTATTCAAAATCCAAAATTTAAAAATATCCATAAAATGACTCTTTTTAATGGTCGTATACAAGAAATAAGAAAAATAAAAACATAATAATGCACGGAAAGTGTATTATGCTCGTAGAATTATCATCAATTAAGTTGTGCAAATAAGTCTAACACCTAATAGGTAGTCCACAATCTTGCCATAATAGAATCAAAATGGCAAGAACAAGTTACTTGATTACCTCAACTTTTGTGATGTTCAAATTAATAATCATCATCCCTCTACAACTGTACAATGTTTTGACATCATTGCCATCTTTTTAAATTACCCTTTTATGTTTATTTTCAATATTTGAGGGTTTCACAATAGTGATTCCCCACTTGATTCACTAAGCAACTACTCAAAATAATATAGTTTGTAAGAAAATGCTAGTTTCTTCCCATTCATGTTCAAATGTGTTTTCTTCCATTAGGAATCATAACTAAAAGCAAAAAAGAATTAAAATCTTCATGCATTTTTATATATTAGAATTTGAATTGTATGATGTGTTCATGTGTACAAAAGGCACTAACCTACTAAAGTCAATTTGATCCCAACAAATTACAATGACAAATTCCCCAAAATCTCAAAAGACATGTCAAGCGTTGAGGTGAGGTGGGCCAACTAAGACCTACAGATGCACCACTGAGTTTGCCAAACTCATTGGGACTTACAAGTCTTTCCAGGTATACTCAATTATCTAAGATCAACCCATACAAAATATGAAAAATTGGATTTTATTAAGCAAGTTTGGATTTCACCTAGAAGTAACCATACATTGGACCAATTAGTGTGCACTCCAAGAACCTCATTCTTTAGGAATATCTATTCTATTCTCATTTAATTAGGGCCTACGTACTATCCTATGACCTTGACACTCACATTTTTAAAGGATTTGGAGTCCGAACTCTTGGAGCTTGGAGTAGCCATAGTAATATTAATTGATTAACTGATTTGCAGTAGCATGAGGACCTATATGAAACATAAGCATAGGAGCCATCACAGAGCTAGTGATACTAGGGTATGTGATATAAGCTCCTCACTGCCATAATACATGATTGTATGTTGTGATTTTCTTTTTGATGCCATAAGTACCATAATCCATTGTACCATAAGAAAGAATGCAATGTCTTCTAACGTAAGAAAAATCGGCAAACGGTCTCCCATATTGAAATAAACAGCTTATGGATTTGATTGTGTGTAAATTTTTTATCATCAATGTTTCGGATCACACTCCATGATCCATCATCAGGATGAATGAGAGTTCAAGAAGATGAAAAATGATTGGTTGCATAACAAAGGGGCAATTTGAAGAGGGAAAAGGTATAGGAAGAAAGAAGGTTGACACGAAGATCGAAGATAGGGGATAAAGTCAAACGCTAGAGAAGACTTGTGAAAGAGAGAAAAGAGAGAAGGGCACAAAGGAAAGAACTAACAAAATAATAAAATTAAATCAAAAAATAAAAATAAAAATAAATATAAGATTAAAGATGAGAAATAAGGAGAATAAATAAAAAAAAATAACAAAGAAGAGACTAACAAAAATAGGAACAAAAAATGAAGACAGAAGAAAGGAGAAAGGAGAAAGAACAACTAAAAATAAGAATTAGAACACAAGAACAACTAAAAAATAAGAATTAGAACAAATAAAAAGAACAAACACACACAAATAGCAAATAAAGAGAATAGAATAAAAATAGAATAAAAGAAATAGAACAAATAAAACAAATAAAAAGAAATATATATATATATATTAGAAAAGGAATTAGAAGGGTGTGTGGTATAAATAAGATGAGAACAAAACAGATATACACATCACCATTGATCAATCCGATGAGAACTGTTATTAAGCTACAGGGGTAACATCCTTTTTCTTGGTGGTGTGCATGGGGATGTGTTTAATCTGCATGCCTAATATATGAAGCCTGATAATGTTCTTGTGCAGAATTTAATAGTAATATTAATATAGACTACAATATGTATGACAGACATACTTAATTTCATATACATTCATAGAACATGAAAGACTAATTTCATATACTTTAATTACAGTCATACTTAATTTCATATAAAATTCATAGAATATGAAAGACTATTGTATTAATGTCGTAGACTTTAACTCATTTGCTAATGCCTATGAAAGGATAGGTTGATGTGTGTAGGAAAAGGCGAGTAAACCCAATCACAAATGATGGAGAGTCCAAAACAGGTAGGGACGTAGTCCTGGGCCTTGAGGGAGCCTCCTTGTAGGTAGTGTCAGCGCCTTATGACAGTAAATCCCCCATCTCTCATTAAGATTAGAGAAGAAACTAAAATAGACCTTAATGTAATGAATGCTAATGTGATATGAATGCCAATTCGTATAATATTATTTAGAATTATAAAAATGCAAACATAATATTGCACAGTAATATTCATTTGGAAAATGGCAGCCTCCTAGTAGGGGACATTACAGCCAGGCTTTTAGCCATCTTTTTCTGACAATTGTAATATGTCCGTGACTTCACCAAACATGGGCATTTGATATACAGCAGTTTGCAGGAGTTGCAGGATTAGAGAAGGGTGTATAGCCATTCTCATAGTCCTTAGCATCTCCATCGAATTAGTCCTGAGGGTCGTGTTTGATACATATTCTTCTTTTCACACAAATTGGTCAATTAATGAGAATTCAAATTTCTTAACATTAGGACCAGTAGATTGCTGCCGACTTTTAAAAAGCTAAATATTCAGGGGTCCAACATGATAATGCAAGCACCCATTTGCTAGAGATTATCTAGAAGAAAGGAGACCAACTTGATAATGCAAGCACCCATTTGCTACAGACTATCTAGAAGAAAGGAAACATAAAAACTGGAATACCTTACATTATTCTATCATGTATTTATTTACAGTAAAAAAGAAGAGAATTAGTACCCGCTGTGGGTATCTATAGCTTCCATTTGGCGCAGTGCAATCCAGAGCCAGTATGTAATCAGGTGTCCTGGAGCAATTGCAGGTCCAACAAAGGTTGGGATCCCCAGTAATAACACCTCTGCCCAATGTGCATAAGGAGCAGCAAACCCTATTGGAGCAGTAAATCCATGGTGAATTCGATGGATCTTATCATAACCCCATTTGCAGTGCAACCACCTGTGGATCCAGTAATGCCCCGAGTCTTCCACCAGAAAGTACACTGTCAGTTGTGCAATGACTTCCCACAGAGAAGGCAGGGGCAAGCTTGTCCTGATACCAATAAACTGCAAGAACACCAAATTCATCATATCATTGTTAATATAATACAATACTCTCAAATTCATCATAATTAACTTAAATGTGGCTTCTTTGGTGCTTGAAGTTCTTCTGATTTAAGAATATAGAAATCATATTTTCCTGCCCTCACTACAAACATAAATAAAATATCATAACACATTCACAGATACCACTTGGTTTATCCACAGAAAATGAGATGTCTGACCATCTCACCAGACTCAACCCAAATAAAAAAGATGTCAGAAAACAAAGATGAGATTCTGCATACCCTGATAAAAGGATAAGATATCAGCTGCAGAGGCCCAACAAATATGAAAAAAACATACATAACACTCTTGTTGTTAACAATGCAGCACCACCAATTTGGGTGTGTAGATTTTGGGCTGAATTTTATACTTCTGTAAGCCTCTGGCCTTGACGAGTTCCAGAATGAACAATGGCAGAGGCACCATGGAGAAAACTATTAAAACAATCCATATGGTATGAAAGTAGAGCCAAATGTCCAGCATTTTGGCAGAGAATCTGAACCAGAGATTTTCCCAACAAGAGAGTTTCCTGCCTAGAGCACCCTCTGCTAGCTCTATAGTTTCGTAGGGCAGCATTGTGTCTTATATCTCTGTAGAATTCCACCGTTTGGATTAATGGGCAACTGTATCCTTCCTTTGGGTATGTGAATAACAGGGGACGCTGAAGGAGCACAGAGAGTTCATTAAAGAGTAAAAGACACAATAAAAGAAATAAAGGTTCTCTGATTGGACTTTGTAATTAAAGCCAGAAGAAGATAACATAATCAAAACCAACCACCTGTTTCGGTATCAGTCCATGTAACTGTGGTAGAAATTACATAGCGAGGGCTGTACAATTTAAGATGATTCAGTTTTTTGGGGGTTTAACGAGAGCTGAATTTTATATGAACAATTTAAGATGTTTTTGATTTTTTTTTTTTCCTGTCATTTCATACAAAATGTTATTAGTTTGTCAATGGGTTCTTGGTCTATTGGTGAAGTTGAATGGTTTCAAATGAGTCTACTAGGGATCAAGTCTTGTTGAGTGCAAGGTTTTGACATCATAAGGGATAAGGGATGAGGCCGGGAACGTGTCTCGTATCAATATTTCTATTAGATATTAGGATGATGTTATGAGAACAATTATTTTTGGCAAATATCTAACACTATTGATTAATTTTTGAATGTGAACAATTATGCTTAATGTTGTGCATAGTAGTGGTGCATAGTGTTCTATTGTGGTGGTAGGCTTTTGCCTTTTTAGAGCCCATTAATAATTTGGCCTTTTCAACACTACATTAAATATGGAGTAGGACAGCTCTATTTCCAATGCAATGGTTGCATTGGAAAAGATATAAAAGAAGAATATATAAGAAATAGTCAAACATCATGTGACAATTATTCAAGTGAGCTGAAAATGTCAAATCAAATTTTCAGATTCTTTCCTTTATTAGGAAAACAACACATGTCAACCATATTACTCAATAAAGATATGAATAGACATCAAGATCTTTTTGAATTTATTGTTTTTGGACTTTTTGTGTAAACACTTTGATTTGTGATAAAGAACAAATCATAAGATTTTTTTTCTTCTAATTGTTGGTGTCACTGCTTAAAAAATCCCTTCGATTATTCTTATCCTATTCGTGCAATTATTTATTTCATTCTCACAGTTTATTCTTATTGTGCTTTTTATTGTCTTGTGACATTTGAGGGCAGTGGTGATGTTTCCTTCATTTTCTTGAGGTTTTCTTCATTGGCAGTGCAAAGGTAAGCAATTCTAAATCCTGGTATTTTGAAATTTATGTTTCATGATCTTTTGTTTGACCATTGCGGGTTTCATAGTACTGTCTTTTACCAAATTGTTTTGTAGTTGCTTGCTATTTTGTTTAGACTCGAGTCTCTCTATGTTTGGATTCACATTCATAATTATTACGATGAATAATTGAGAGAAAACGTAGAATTTGATAATAATATGTGTAAACTTTGGCAAAGCTGATAACTTTTCCAATATTATTTTGGCAAATTCACTAATTTAGCTACTTGCAAATTGATCGATCGGTTTTCAGATATGATTTTTTGGATATTTAAATGTTTTCCTACATCTCAAAAATGTCATCGGGGAATGGGCTTAGCAAGGAATCAAAAAGCATTGTTAGGTTTGTACATTTTTTGTATAAAATTATAAATAACTTTTCTTTCTTGATTCGATATAAAAGTTATCTAACTCGCCCCATGGAAGCAAAATACACTGAAAAAAACCTCAAATCGGTTCAAAACGTTAAGAATTTGGACAGAAGATAAGACCACTCCACGTGTTCAAAAGAAGAACCGAAATTCTAAGGCTGAAAAATATTGAGGAAACATCAGTTAAGAAGTCACAATTTTAGAGAATTTGATTATATGCTAATTTTTCAATAAAGCAAGTTAAAAAAATTCTGAAAATAATCTATTCCCTAGGTATTGATGTCTTTTTTCTATAAAAAAAAAAAAATTGAATATATATATATATAACAAGTTATGTGTTCAAACATACACCTATATCTATATTATAATTAGTCAGACTTCAAAACTTAATAAAATGAAAAATATTCAACATATCACTATCAAACCAATTGCATGCCCTAGATATTGATGTTACAAACCGAAATTCAAAAGAATTAAGTTTTTATGATTTATATAAAAAAAGTTATGCATTTCAAGATGCACATCACTCTTAAAAAATGATGTTTGCTATAAAAAACTACTTTTTGAGGGAGATGGAAAAATAAAAATAAAATTATTCAAAACAATTTGAAAAAAAATAAATTTAGAAACTAAAGACAAGATGTTACAAATCTCTGGTTTACATCATCTTCAAATTCTTAACGGTTTAAAAGTTATAGGTCTTGGAAAGTGAAGATTTTTTTCAAAATGTTCATCTTAGTGTCAAAGTTGGTCAAAAAGTGGGAACTAGTATTGTGAGTTCACCCTACAACTATTGCAAAAGAGGTCGCATGAACAAAAACAATACCAATTATGAAGAGTATGCCAAATGGTTGAATTTTACATTTACACCAAAATAGACAATTACTTTGCATATTCTAAGCTACAATGTTAATAAACACACATTATTTGATGTAATAAAAAAAAGAAATGTACAATTCGAGAATACATAATGAAAATGTGTAATTGTCTCACAACAACATAATGGAAAGCAATACAAGACTGGGAAATCAATCACAACCTACACAAGAAGAGACATCGAAAAGGTAATTAACATATTCTACAACTACTCGGACCAGACTGATCCAATGATCAAATTTTCAAATAACTTCAACATGTTCATTACAAATCAAAGAGTACAAATCCACGTGCCATATCCATATAAGAGATCTCAATGATCGAAAAGCTAGAAACAAAAACATGAGAAGTGTTACGCGCTGAACTAACAGATGTCAAAGGTGAAATGACAGTTACGTTAAATGTAATTGGTCAACTTGTCCAAAAATTTGAAGAAAAAATAGTACAAGGAACGACAATTTCCATATCAGATTTTGACATTGCCCCAAAAATTGATTACGATTGTGGAGACTGTGACTGTATTATCATATTAAAAGAAACAAGCATTGTTGAAAACATACCCCTTGTTTGGAAAGAAACAAATTCATACCAAGCACTACAATAAAACAACTACTTTCAAGCACAAATTCCTATACAACTGGAACAATTGGTGCATTGGTATTGGCTACAAAAAAAATGACTTTCCAATATTCAATTGATGTCAGAGATGGTGATTTCGACATGGACAAGGCAGAGGTGGGAATATCTTTTTTACCATCTCTCTAATTTTACTTCAATTCAAATTTGCTTTCTTTTTTCCCATGTTCTATAACTTAACAATAAGATTTCTTTCCCTTGCCAATGAGAAACAGTTACATTTGCATTCTAAATTTGCACACCATTTTACAACAATGCAAGACCAACTACGCAAAAACCAATTTCCAACAATTCTATTAAAAAATATTGCTAAATGCACAGAAGATGGCATCCTCCACTCATCTCAATCCACATTCATTTGCAAGTTGACAAACAAGAGAACATTGGAAAAACTCAACCGATTATTGCAATTAACATTCGAGGTAATTATATTTAATTTATTATATTTCTAAATTTACAATCAAATAAATAATTCATTACAATATCAATAATATTTTAACACATGCTACAGGTTGATGGAACTTTGAAAGTGGCCAATCCACTCTCCAATCCATTTCATGTATACTATCCAAATTGCAACTACAAATTTGACAACTATGGTAGCCTTGATGAGAAAACTACCCACTGTCTTGGTTGTGACAAAGAAGTCAACTATGTCTACTCTTTGTATCTAAAAAACCATTCTAGAGGCTGAAAAAAAGCAAACAATACATTGTTCTACAGATAAATCAATAATCAAGTTATTGCTACCCACTCTGCAAAATATTTCATACGAAGAGTAAATAGAAGACAAATCAGCAGTGATTTTTATGTTGCGCGACTTCTTAGTAAAAGGGCACTTCACATTAAATCAGAGCAATCTTATTATCAATGCCAGTTCAATTCACCAATAATCAAAAAAACAAATGGAAAAGTACATATACATTTCTTTATTCATCTCCATTACTACTTACATATGTTCAAATTTTGTAATTGCTTACAAAATCAAATAATATTCTCTAATATATTTAGATTAAGCTCACCCTTAGATACACAACACTTGACCCTTAGATTCTATCCTAAAAGGCTTTCTCCACCCCTAAAATGGAATTTATAACTTCAGTCCTCATATTAATTTAAACTAATTAAAAAACATTGCACCATAAAACCAATATCATACTTCAGTTATTTGAGCCTATTTAGTGAGAATCTCATATTAGATTAATGTAATGTAAAAAAATTCAAAACACCGAAGGCAAGAATAACTTTGCAGGTACAAAATGATAAAGGGACAAGAATAATGATCGATCTCTAGTACCTGCTATACCATTATTTGTTATTTCAAATAATGTCATATCAATTGAGTATTATGGTCACAATGTATTACCAAACCAACCACAAATATCAGTTCAATAACTAATTGTCAATCTTTACTTCATTTATTATTGCTAAATCATTTCATACATTCAAATATTCTTCATGTATGCTAGTATCTTTTTTTTATTAGTAGAATATTTTTGTTTTTATTAAGAAGGAAATTGAAGTACATAGTAAACCACCATACAACCAAACCACCATCTGGAAAAAAAACCACCTAGCCAAAACCAATTTGAACTTAAGCAGAGACATAAAAAAAACCCTACCCCACCCCACTGTCAAAAAAGGTTTCAATACATCATGCCTCAATGGCATAAATAGTTTATTAAAAAAAAACATTAAACATAAACTTCGGTGAAACAAAAAATGTACCAAGAGGTACCATTGATCAACAATTATTTAACCTTATGCAACAATTCAAGAGCTCGAAGCATCCGCCACCCCACCAGAGCCACCAACCGCACCACCTTGTTCAACCTGTCTTGCCAGCTCCGTCGAGAGTCGTCTAGTGATCGACCTCCTGCTTCTCGCCTCATCTACCAGCCTCGCCTCCACACCCGCCTGTCGGATAATTTCTTCAATCTCCATAGTCTAGACATAAACCACTAGGCCTTCCAAACCTCACCTCGTAACGTCCCTGAATCGAGCTTTGACCTCCTCTCAACAACGAAGGAATGAAATTCAGGAGTGCCTCGCTCGCAACTCAACATTATTCTCTGGAATTCCTTCAGAAAGATTGAATCCCCAACTCGGAATGACCCACTCCAACAATGACTCCAAATTTAATAAGTAGGCATGCAGAATGATCATCCTCAATACCTTCCTGACTTCCTCACACTCATATCCCAACTCTAGTCCCCAAGCCATAATTAGGGAATAAATATCAGCTCTACATCGATACCTATGGCCTATAACTGCCACCTCCTCGCCCAACACCAACTAAACCACTTTCAAGAACAGCGGGTCATTTGCCAGAAACATTTTCTCCAGCTTCCTCATCGGGACGGGACCCTGAAAGGCCGACATCAACTTTGAAGACTTTAGAGTAAAATTGGCTTCCATTCTGGGTGTCCACATGAAACAGATTGCAAAAAAATCGTCGAACTCTGCAAAAAACCTGTAGCCTTCACCACCAACTCATAGACAAGCCTTATTGAATTCGCAATGATACCAAAAAAAGAAATTAAGTAGGCACGCTCCATAATCGCTGCCATTTCAGAGAGCATTCCGCATTAAATGCTCATTAACTCGAACCAGACTACAAATTTGGATAAAAAGCCAGTCGAAAGACACACATTTCGAATTTGCAGGAGTACAATCTTGGTAGGGTGTCTTAACTCCATCGCACGATGCAATCATGATAATATCGCCACCTCACCTCCCCTTTAGAAAGCTCACATGCCACATTTGAAAGCCCGTCAACAATGACATTCCCGCCTTTTTTCACGTGGGAAATACAAAAATATTGGAAGGATTTTAACTTTTCACAAATTATATGTATAAATTTATTTAGCTTCCAACACGAGGTATCACCTTTGATCAAGGCATTGATCACAACCTGGGAATCCCCTTCCAAATGGACCTTCGATGCCTTCATGCTCACTACCAAGTCAACCGCTAATAAGGTCGCTTGAGCCTCTGCCTCATTATTGGTTCCATCTTATAATCTTCTTGCTCCTGTGAAAAGGATCTTCCCCTCATCATCACAGGTCACACACCCCGCACCTGAAGTGCCTGGATTCCCTTTTGAGGCCCCATCAAAATTAATTTTCACCCAACCCCTCTCTGGCTTCGACCATGTCACAACATCCGCTTCAAAAGAACCACTCACAAATTTAAAAAGTACACTAAATTAACATCAAAGATTTCAAATTTTCTTATCAATTTAATTAAGATTTTCCACCTGATACCACATTTCTCATGCTTGAAAATTTTCTGGGTTGGTAAAATGAACGCGTGACTCAATATAAAAGAAGTGGACATTATGAATTTAAGCACAAGTAACCGCACATTTTCACACCTTTCTCTATGGGTCCTATCGTATGAATGATTCATTCAACGTATATTCACTAAATTGACAGACAACACAAGGATGTGATGTTTTACTATTTAAATGTAATATATGAATGATATAGATGTTTTATAATATTAAAATGGTTTTACTATTAATATATATGTTTTATAATATTAATTTTAGAATGGTTTAACTATTTTATCTTTTAATAAAAAATAATTTAGATTATTATTTTTTTAATATAAAATTTATAGAATTTAGTTTAAAAAGATAAATATTTTTAAAAGTTGTATTTCTAGAAAATAAAATTATAATTCTTTTTAACTAAATTTGGTTCTGATTTTTAATTTTAATTTAACTATATTTTGTAAGATATTTTTCATTTTATAATATTATTTATTGTCATTGTAGAAAACTTTATATTTATAACTATATTTAATGATTCTTTTTTTAATAAGTAAATAACTGCAGAGGGGCAACACCCTTGTATTAAACAAGAAGTAGAATACAAGGCCTGATTCAATAAGAGTGGTAGGGGGAAAGAATCAGGAAGAAAACCCCCTACCATAGCTCTAATCCATGGAAAAGAGAAATCAACACAGGACTGGATGAGGACAACAATATACCGACCTCTTAAGGATGCAGAGATCATAAGACAAAAACAGACAATCTCAAAAGGCAAAGAGACCAGAGGGCTTAGAGTCAACCGGAGTCACAGAGAGCCATCAAAAGCATCATCCACGAGTGCATTGGTTGCATCTAAGACAATGGGACATTCATGGCCACAATTCAAATGAGCTGTCGATTATGCCTTCTCCTTAGGGAGTCGGTAGTCGTTTGGATACCATTATTCACCCAGCCCAAACCCCCAGTCGTTTCCATCCACTAGTCACCATTCTCAAGGATCCCATGGTCATCAGTCACCGCTAGATCTTCACCACAGAGAGAAATTTCCCTCCAATTCGACGTGAAACCGCTTTGTATACCAGCTGCTTTCAGAAGGAACTCAATGTTCCTAGAGATGACAGGCCAAGTTGCTTGGAAGGATTCAAAATCCAAAGAATTAGCAATCACAAGCTTCTTCACCTCCGCTCCGTTGCTAAGTGACATATAGTAGTTTTGGGGAAGCAGGATTATGAGATTGGCATCAATATTGTCCAATACAACATCTATTTCCCTCAATAGGCGGTGCTTGAACATCATCTGCGTTAGCAGTTTTGCTTGCTGCTTACTAGTCCCCATGTAGATTAATATTGCAAGAAAAAAGGTTGGAATATCAACATCGGCTCTGTACTTGTGGTAAGCCATAATAAATTCCTTTCTTAGGATCCTCTTTAAGCTATGGAGAATGAGACGATGTCAAGAGAAAATGACCTCTTGAAGACGCCTGTCCGTAATTTCGCCCAGGAAAGCCATCTGTCGACAAGTAGCTTCGAGGAGGATTGGGGTCTCCATACCGAGTTGCCAAGAGAGGAAAGCAAAATATGGTGGAAAGAAGGGGTATTCATTTATTAAATAGCAAGGAATCAAACTAGAGAATACGACACCCTGCACCTGTGTCTCCAATAAATGCCCACATGCGTGAGCTACCGGTACCTAACTAACCATCTGCTCCAAAAATCCTCAACTTGATGTCGACTGACTTTAAGCATCAAGTGATCATAAACAAATCTTGAAAGGATATAGTTGTAACTGGATACTCAAGTACACTTGTATTTAATAGCCACGAGCCAAAAGTTGGCACTAATCAATAGTGTCGGCAATGCGTCACATCACGATGATAAGAGGAGACTTTAACTGGTTAACAAGGCAGTCGATCGATCTTTCCACCGAAAATAAGACCAAAAGGTGGAGAGGGGGAATCGCGGCTATCGAGGAGCAGAGCACCGGTTTGCTCCATAATTGGAGGGGGTAGATAGAAACGGAGAGCGCGCACCTATCAGAAGACCCACCGGCATGCGCCATATTTCAAAGGACCCAACCTGAGTGAGGAGAGCATGTCAATCGACCCAACATAAAACATCATCGGTGGATCTTCAGGGGGGGTCACTAACGGTTATAGCCAATTTAGAAAGTCTATTGGCTTCACCATTGCCTTCTCTGTAGATATGGCTAACCCAAAATTCATCAAAGGTAGCTAGCAGCACCAAGATCGGTTGAAGCCACTAGTTAAGGCACCAACAAGGGGTGATATTGCAGCGGATCACGTTAATGGCATTTAATGAGTCACCCTCCAAATGAATTTTTTGCACCCCAAGCTCCTTCCCTAGCTGAAGACCTCTTAATGCCGCTTTGAATTTCGTTTCATTATTAGTAGCCACTCCAATCTTTTCAGAGATTTCTTTTATACAGAGACCATCAGAGTCCCTTAGAATGCAACCAATACCACTTTCGCCCAGATTGCCTGCAGAAGCACCATCAAAGTTTACCTTGCTCCACCCAACCATTGGTGTACCCCAAATCACCCCTGCTCTTGGATTGGTCTGATCCACCAGAGAGCCCAAACCAAAAATCGGAGGGATGAGTAGGCCATCTTAATCTTACAATCTCAATCGGTGAACACATTTTTCTTAAGTGTTTTGGATTGGGCCGCCACATTCAGGAGCTCAGTTAGGTGGTTCTCAATTTTTGCACAAAGAGACTGAGGGCCCATATCTTTACCCTAGAAGATTCTGTGGTTCCTTTCTTTCCAAATTTCCCAAATCAGAAGTGATGGGAGGATGAAGAGAAAATCAGAAAAAAACTGCCTTTCCTACCGGTTTAGGCTATTGCAAAATGATTTATCTAGCCCTACTGGGAAGGGGCTAAATAATCTAAGTTTTCCCATGAAATACCACCAACAATGATTGGAGAATTTGCAATGGAGAAGAAGATGATCTACATTCTCTTCCTAATCTAGACATAAAGGACATCTACTGGGTCCATTGATACCCATTGAATGGAGCCTTTCTTGAGTTAAGATTTTCCTTTGGCAGGCCAACTAGGCAATGGAACTCGCTTTGGGAAGGAGGTGTTGATGCCAAAATAGATTAAGAGGCATGTCTTTTTTGTCTATAGACGCTTCTTTCAACTTGTAGCCAAAGCATACTTTGTATTTTCCATCAAAGGAGCTACACCACCTAATAATATCCTTATCAGGGGAAGGGAAAATAATCCTTTTGTTGAGAATGTCAGCAAATAAGTCCTTCTGCAACTGATCCAAGTCCAGCTTGTCCAAGGAGTTCCATTTCCATTTAGAAATACCATTTTCTAGGATCGGATAACCATAATCACAAATATTATGCCCCCAGCGGCAACTTGTTTCCTCCATAATAGGATGTAGAGAGGGGTTGTGACATAGGGAAGCTTCACCTGACCAAGAATCAAACCAAAAGGAGGCATTGCTGCCATTCCTGACCTCCCAGGTAACCTGATCGCTTATGATTTCCCTGCTGTCCAAAATGAAATTCCAGATAGCCGAACCCCTGGGAGGGTTGTTGATAGTCAGAATCCTCTTAAGTTCTAGGGAGTCCAAATATTTGTGTTTCAGGAGCCTTGCCCATTTTTGCTTCCCGTCGCTACAGATTTCCCAAACCAGTTTAGCACCCATTGCTAAATTCATAATTGATATTTGGTGAATACCGACACCACCTGCCATTTTTGGTTGACAGATCTTTTTCCAAGCTATCAGGGGAAATTTACCTTTATCATCCGACCCATTCCAAAGGAAATTTCTCATTAGAGAAATCAATTCATCTTCAACTACCACCGGTAATTGAAGGCAAGCCATGGAAAAAACCGGTAGCGCTGAAAGGACTGACTTTATCATAGTGAGTTTCCCAACAGAAGATAACCACTTGCCTTTCCAAGTTGCAAGCTTGGATTTGCACTTATCAATGAGGTGCTTCTTGTAGTGAGTTTTGTTACTACCAATGAAGAGTGGGGTACCAAGAAATTTCCCTGGGAAATTAGCAACTCTGAGATTGAGAATCCTTGATAATACCATTTGCAAGTTGAGCGGAGTGTTGACAAAAAACACTTCAAATTTGTGCTAGTTGATTTTCTATCCAGAAGCCAAACATTAATCATCAAGGCAAGTTTTGATTGATCTAGCTTCCCGCCTACAGGCTGATCCAAATAGAATGGTGTTGTCAGCAAACTGAAGATGAGTCATTTTTTCAACCCCTGTTGCCACATTAACTCCAACCCAATGACCATCTTGCTGGAGAGCTCTTATGGATCGACCTAAAGCTTCAACCATTATGATAAACAGAAAGGGTGATAATGGATCACCTTGTCTAATACCTCTTGTCGAAGAGAAGAAACCGTGGGATGAACCATTGACCAGAACATAGAATTTGGGGGAAGAGAGACAACTTGTGACCCAAGTGAGCCATTCCTTGCAGAAGCCAAATTTATTGAGAACATCAAATAAGAAATCCCTTTCCACCATGTCATAAGTTTTCAGGATGTCCAGTTTTAAAATCATACAGGAGTCCTTGGTTTTCCTGGCTATGTGGAGTGTTTCATGAGCAACAATGATACCTTCTACAATGGATCTTCCAGGGGCAAACCCGCTTTGTTCCTCTGATATGATGTGATTAAGGAGGGGATTCAATCTGTTAGCTATGATCTTTGTTACAATCTTATATACAGTATTGCATAAAGCGATAGGCCTGAAGTCACTCATCTGTTATGGATTCTGCTTCTTCAGAATTAGAGTAAAAAAGGTGTGATTGATGGCCCCTAACATAGTCATCTTCTTTCTTAATTCTTCTACATCAAGGTGTAAATCTCGAACAATGATATCCTAGTAATGATGGAAGAACACGACAGGGAAGCCATCTAGGCTAGGAGTCTTAGCCGGTTTCAACTGGAGGGTGGTTTTCCTTACTTCATCAAAAGAAATGGGCATACAGAGAGCTGTATTTTGATTAACAGAAATGATGGATGGGTTTGAGTTCAGAATTCTTGCTCTTGCTTCATGATCGATCTGATGGTCACCATTCAATAGAGAGTCAAAGAATCTTACATCTTCCTGTGCAATGTCCTCGTAATTCCTGACAGTGACTCCATCCGATCTCATAATCTTCAATATTTTGTTTCTATTTCGATTGGCAATGGCCGACCGGTGGAAGAATTTGGTGTTTTTATCTCCTTCCTTTAACCATAACTCCCTTGATTTTTGCCACTAGTGCATTTCCTCACATCTAAGGATTTCATTTAGGTCAGATTTGAGAGAATTTTCTTTGATGAATAGCTCCTCAATCATTCTTGAAGACGTAACAGAGTTGGTTAAATCTGCTAGTTCAGCCTTAATTCTTAATTTCTCCATATGAATATTCTTGAAGTGGTTATTATTTCATTCCTTGATCTTAACCTTAATATGCTTGAGTTTTTTTATTGAGAATGAGAAGTCTCAAATGATTCCTAAATACCAACTCATTTCACCAAGCCGCTATAAGATCATGTAGTTCAGCCACTCTGAGCCACATTTTCTCAAATCGAAATGGAGTACCTCCCTCCGCTTGAGCCAAGGTGACCTCCAGACATATCGGGTAGTGATCTGATCTAGTGAGTGATAGAATCGACGATTCTAAGGCTAGATTTTGGCCTAGCCAATCACTAGAAACAAGGAACCAGTCAAGCCGCTCAACAATATTAGTGAAGCCCAATCTCCAGTTTGACCATGTGAAAATTCCATTTTTCGGAACAATGTCTAAAAGGTGATTCTTCTCAACAAAGTCCAAGAAGTATTTTTGGGACATACCAGTCCTCTGAATACCCCCACTTTTCTCAGTGCTAGAAAGGATCACATTAAAATCCCTAGCTACCACACAACTACCATCAGTAATATTGTTTAGCTTAATGGATAGGAGATCCTAGAGAGCCTGCTTATCACCAGCAGAAGAAGGTCCATACACATTGAAGAGATTGAAGTTCTCATTTCGTCCAAGAATAGTGACCAAGCAATGTTTCCAATACTTATCTTCTCCCACAAGTGAGATCTTAACATTAATGCAGTTCCAAATAATTCCCAAGCCACCAGAAGCTCCATCCGATAGCCAAAAAAACCCATTCCACTGTTTCCAAACTCTCATTTTGGCCTCAATCTCAGCCTTGCTCCATTTAGTTTTCTGTAGTAGCCAAATATCTCCTTTGGTGTCATCAATCTGGCGCTTAATCAAGCGCCATTTGTCAGGGGCATTGATGCCCCTGACGTTCCAAGATATGAGTCTCATGACTCCTGGGGAAGGGCATTTCTCTTCCCTAAATTAAGTTTGGTTTGACCACAAGCAGCACCAGCTACTGCTAGCATGACTTTTTTGGACTTGCGGCCCCGCACACCTTTTGGTTTAAAATTTGGTTTATCAATAGTCAAATCTGATTTTCCAAAACCTTTTAAGGAACCCTCCATTATAAGCTCCGAGTCAGGTTCAAAGTCCTCCTCCCCCTCCGAGGAGGAGGTTTCAATTTCACCGTCTTCTAGTTCAATACCTATCGGAGAGCGAGTCTGCCCTCCCAACACCCCTATAATGTCAATCTCCATATCCTGAGAGGGTGGATTTCCGTCTTCAATTGCCAATTGATTACTAGGCACAAAGGGGGAGGGTGGAAGAGAGTCTGCAATCTTGGATTCAATGTTTGCCTGTAGGGATTTGGTCTTCTCCAGCAGTGTGAGAAGATCTTGTTGGCTCTCGCTTTGACTAGAGGAGGGGGGGAATATGATCAAAGGGGTTGCCTCTGTTAGCGTAACATTATCCTTCTCAAGAGTATCGTTGCAAAGGGCATCCCCGAAGTCATCGGTAATAAGAG
This sequence comes from Cryptomeria japonica, assembly GCF_030272615.1. NCBI lineage: Eukaryota > Viridiplantae > Streptophyta > Pinopsida > Cupressales > Cupressaceae > Cryptomeria > Cryptomeria japonica. The sequence continues at coordinate 156,446,469 of NC_081410.1, forward strand.
GTTCCGGTTGCAGTTTATCCTCAATAGGAGATTGCATACAAGAAAAATTTCACTGTATCGTAGCCGAGACATCACAACTAATACCAGTATGATCCAAGGAGAAGAATTTAGGACAAATATGCAGCTGATCTTCCCTATCAATCTTTTGAATCCAGATCTTTCCAGCCCCAATAATTCTAACTTTGTCAGGGATCTTGTTGATTTGAATTGTGTTAATACAAATTCTGAGAAATCTTCCCCATAGTTTATCTTCCAAGATATCATCAGTCGATACAAAGGTACCAAGGTTTTTGCATATGTCCCTAATGACATCAATGTGCCAATAATCCGAGGGACAATTATACAGTCTTATCCATACCTTGCTATCTGACAAGACATATGTCTGAGGATTGAAATTGGGCTGCTAATCGATGATGTGAACTTCAATGCCATCTAGGATATATGGACCTCTGTTTTTAGCTTGTCATTGCTCCTTATTGCGCATAAATTCAATCATATAGAAATTGTTCAAGAGAATATTAATATTAATATCTTTTCCCCATTGCGCTCTACACCAAGATTCAAAGTTGTCCTTAACCCGCTTTCCACCACCCCACTTGACAAAAAGGCAAGACTCAAGCAAATTTGACCGAGAAAAATTAATTTTATTCTCATCCAAAAAGATAGTGGGTCTTGAGGATTTACTTACTGGTTTATGAAAACGGGGTCGCTGAGAGCGAGTGTCTGCTCTCCAAAAATTTGGGCATCTTTCCAGATTCGGTTGAGGGTTCCGATTAATCGGATAGAAGTTAGATCTCCAAAACCTTGCTTGATTCGCCTTAGAGTTTCCTTGCCTGAAGCGCCCATTCCGTTTTTGGAAATTACCATGATCAGTCAGGGGAGCCAAAAAAGAGTCGGTATAAGGGATGTCTCTCTCGAGTGACGCATCAAAAGTGTTAGGTTTAGGCGATGGATACTAGTTTCTGGGGCCCTCAGATACGGGATGGTTAGCCTTGCAGAACCAACCTTTGTTGTTCCAACTGAAACCATTCGCCTTCCACTTGTGCAGGTCAATAGGGCACAAATTACCACTTGAGTAGGGATTTCCATGGTTTAACCGCGGACTGGAATATTTGGAGCCCTAAAACCTATCTGTTACCCGCGCTTTATCTGGTTCCTGGACCACTTGCATTCTACCAATCTTAATGGGAAAAGCAATGTCCGCTTCATCGCTCCAAGAACCAACCTTCGTGGACTATGAGCTAGAATACCTCAGATTGGTAACCCTGTTCTATTCACCAGTGCCGCTCCTGCTACTGTCCAGTGCCACCATCTCGCTCCTCCTTTCACAATATTTTAATACCACCCTTTTTCCTTCAAAAAATTAATAACATTTTCTTGCATGTAATCTATATTTAATGATTATTATTAAAATAAAAAATTACTAAAAACTTATAAATTTTTTGAAAATTGAAATTATTATGCGGAGATTATGCCGAGAGCATCTACAATACATCAAAAAAAAATCGTAAACAAAAATTCATTTTTGAAACAATTTGACATGCAAATGACGGTTAAATGCATGAAATATGCCATGTTTCACTTTTGTGGAGGTGTTATTTTATTACTCCAAATAAAATAGAATCCTCGCCACTTGTCTCCAGCATGTTTCAACTTTTTGCATGCAGGACTTTAGTGGATTTGTATTTTTATTATTTTAGAAGAACATTTATTTTACATATGATTCTCTTCTATTATAAGATATCTCTCGACATATTTTACATATATTTTTTAAATATAAGTATACTGGTGTTAAAAATATTTTGCAATAAAAATTGTTTAGAAAAATTATAATTTTTCTTTTCAATGTGTAGATTACAATCTCTTACAATTTAAATTATAATCCTCAATCAAATGTAAATCTTAAATAATATATACTATCTTTAAATTGTAGTTAGGGTTTGGGTTCACATCAACTTAAGGTTAGAGTTAAGCATTGGTTAAAATTAAGGTATTCATTCTAAGATGAAGTTTAGGTTAGGGTTAGAATTTGGACTCAATTTGAGTTAGAGTTGGTGTTGTTTAAATTTAAATTAATTAATAATAATAATAATATAGAATTATTATAAAATTGTTTAAATATTTGTTATTTAAAATAAATAATAAATAATGCACCACTTTTAAATTTTGTAAATATATAATGTTCTTCTCTTTTTTCTCAATGCATTTTTTTATATATATCTTTATGATATTTGAATTGTCTTATTGCTTTTTTTTTAATAAATTATAATTTAGATTATTATCTTGTTAATATAAACTTGATGACATTTAGTTGAAAAAAAAACATATTCATAAAGAATAATATAATTAGATTATGATAATAATCCGATTATAAGAATGTATTATGCTAACTTTTTGTGTAATTTAATACAAATAGTAAGGTTTCCTAAAGCCCATTCATTATAAAAAAATGTATATTATATTAAAATTTATGAGTGATGAAAAATAATTTTATAATTTTTTTGATATTTTAGAATTAGAATTAAGGTTTTAAATTTTGATTAATAAAAGTTATTTATTTATAACTTATGTGATTACTTTTATAATATTTGAAATTAAAATTTAATAAATACATATAATTTATTTAATATAAAATATGTATTTATTATATATTTATTAATTACAAAATTAAAAAGAACTATTAATTTTTTTTAAATATAAAAAAATTAAATGATTAAAATATATAAAATTATTGTATTGTAATATGTAGAGTTAAGGCAAGCTTCAATGTTTGGATTAACAATTGGTTAAAATTAAGGTTTCCATTCTAAGATATAGCTTAGGTTAGAGATAGGGTAAGTATTAGGCTCTATTAATGTTAAAGTTGGTGTTAGGATTGAAGTGCAAGACTACCATTCTAGGATAAATCTTGGGTTAAGGCTACAATTTAATTGGGGTTAGGATTAGTAGTTGGTGTTCCTAAGATTTAAATTATGTCTAGAAATAGTGTTAGGGTTAGGGTTCAATTAGTATTAGGATTAAGGTTAGTATTATGGTTAGAGTTAATGTGTGTTATATTAAAGTTAGGATGTAATTAAGGTTATGGTTCCATATACAAATCTAACCAGGATCATAATCTTGACCTTAACCCTAACCCTATCCTCAACAATCAAACCTAATTCAAGTAGTAAATCCATCACGAGCCCTAAAAGTTAATTATTTTCTTATATTGTAAAAAGGCTACAGTGTACAATGAAGGATCCTATGAGACTTATGAGGAGGATCTCAACTATTCATTTATATTTACTTTTGTATACTGTGAATTATTATCACTATTCCTTTGATTTGTACCCTCCCATATATTATTAGTGAGGATCTCAACTATTCATTTATATTTACTTTTGTATACTGTGAATTATTATCACTATTCCTTTGATTTGTACCCTCCCATATATTATTAGTTCATGTCTGCAGGGAGAATGCTAATGCATTCATCTATTTTAATTCATTTTAATAGCATCCCCCAATCAACAGGCTGAATTAAAATCTATTGATTGTTTTCCTAAAGTTTTTTTATTCTTATGAACTCTATTTTAATTGGTCAATAGTAGTGTATAGTCATATTGCAATGATGTCAGACTTCAATTGTTTTCTCCAATTTTGTTTTTATCATTTTCATAATACTATTGGAGTTATATTAATATTTGAACAATTGTGCTATTGTTGGTCAATAGCACTAATGCAAGTGGGAAAGACAAATAAAGAAAATGTAATCGTGGTGATTTGATAGCAATGCTATAAATTGTCTTTAGATGTGCATTGAATAAAGTATAGTATTTTATTTTAAATATTGGTCCAAGAGAAAAAGTCAAACACCAAAAATAGAATGTATTGAATCATCTTTTCGAAAGTAGCATAGAAAATTTATAGTATACACATGAAAGATTTTTTTTTTATTAAATTTGAATAGATAAATTTGATATTCTTCAAACACCCTTTCAAAATAACTCCCATTTTTCATCCCACTTTTGTGGCTATTGCTATGTGCAATTATCCCAGCTATTGTCTATAACCTATATATAACTTGTATCGTTCTTACTCTTATGGGCCAATCTTTAATGCTTTTACTCGACATTGCAACATTTTCTTCTTTTCTCACATTGCCTTTAAACCAGTAGTTGCAATAAAGTGCCATCCAATGCACCATGCTCGAACAGGTGGACAATAAATTTTGATTGAAATTACGTAAACACATTGGTGAAAAATGGATATTTAAGTGAAAAAGCCAAAGACATAAATTGTAATCATATGTTTATAGTATTCACTGGAAAACCCAAATACACATTTATTATTAATAATGGTGATTTGATTAGACAAATTTGACATAAAGAAAGAAAGATGCCTTATTTGTTGTAATCATTTTTTCTTTGACTATTTGTATAAATAATGTGAACAAGCAATCAAATAGGAATTTGGTTGATAAATTAGAAATTCAATCTTCCATTCAATTATTTCAATGACTTTTACTGCATTATTGTGACTGTGCATACAATTATTTAAGTCACTTGGTGCATAGTCGTCATACTAGATACAATAGTTTATATTCTCTTTCTCTATTATTGTGACTGAGGCATCTTGACATACAGCATGAGCAGATCACTCAGGGATTTCGTTCCCTCTGCAATAAGAAGGTGAGCAATGACAAATCCTATTTATATTTTCTTTTATCTTCATTTTAGTCATTCACTTTAATCTGTTCATATCTCTGTCTACAGTTATATCCCGCGTCTATTCTAGCTTCAAAATGGCAGTATGGATTTATTAACATGCATGTTAGTCGCACGTTTTACACCGTTGATTTTGTAATAAACGGCTGCGATTGACTAACACGTCGCTATCAGACTATACAAAAACTCTATTTTAGAACCAGAATAGCTTCAACCCTTTGAAAAGCCAAGCTTTTTGGATCACAAGGTTCGTACATTTTTCATTATTTCGTTTTTTTCTACAAACTATGTAGTTTTACCACCTTTTACAACATATGGTCTGTAGCATATCTTGTCCTTTGCATTTTTTGGGCAAAACCTGTAAACCCTAAACAATCATTTCCCTTAGATTTTAGTCTGAGTATAACACATAAAACATTATGTGTTCGTTTATTAACTGGATATTGACCAAAATCAATATACGTGAACGAGGGAAGTTAAACATGACGTAAATTCTTTACACAATGTTTGACAGCTTCAGATCTTGGATCTCCCTTAAAAATCACTCGTTACCAAAGATGGAACATTCGTTATTCCCTACGATCCATTGCAGAAAAGTGTGCATTTGTTTTGCACCAAAGTGCCTTCACAGTATTGGTTAAGGATCAACATTCTCTTGTTTTATTTATGTTGTCTTCAAATTTGTATTCTGCTCTTATGCCAGAATGATATTTTTTATTTTCAAATAATAAGTAGAGTGATTTAAATAGTAGCAAGAATTTGTTTTCTTTCTATTTTGAAGGTGATTATCTAATATTTCAAATTCTAGAGTGCTCATTATGTCACAAGTATCTATTGTCTAAGTTTTGGATTAGATGTTATGGCTTAATGCTATCTATTTGATGCTAAAGTCTTTTCATAGTCCTTTCTTTTGTGCATAAACTTTATCAAGAAAATGACACTTTGTATTTGTCAATTGTGCCATTTACTTTATAACCTGCCTAAAGTATTCATTTGGAGCCTATGGGTTTGTTCCCTTGTGGAAAATCACATTCTATCTGAGTTACTTCAATTCATCCTTTCAAATTCATTTCTTATGTGACAAAGTGGGGTTTCAAAAAAATAAATCTAGTACTTTTTGTTGGGTGAAAATTTTGTAAACTAGGGAAGTTCACAAAATAGTGGTTTCAGTCAAGATTATCTGCATCAAGTTGTGGTACCAAAAGGGGGTCTTAAGATGCCACTTTTTTTTCTTTCTGAAATCAGTAAACTCTGAACTTCAACGACAAATTGAATATAGTTACACTCTAAATTTGAAGATGCAACAAGAACAAGAGTCAAAGTGCCTCGAGTCTACTTTCTAAACTACTAATTTGTTTTGAAAATGGTGGAGATTAAGGGCTTCAAAAAGGGGGGCACAAAAAGTGGTTTTGTTTTTATGCAAAAAACATAACATAGCATCTGTAGTGGCCCCCCTAAAATGTTAACTTTTTTTTGAATTTTTAAAATCACTTCAGTAGGAAATTAGCTAACACCTTGTAGTTTATGTCAAATTTTTCAATTATTTTTAATGAGTATATAATTTTTAACTAATTTTCGAAGTGGACACATCCTAAAAAATTGAAATTTGAACGTGCTCCCCACTAAAATCATTGAAAACTAATAAAAAATCATTTTTTTTTAAAGTTGTGTATAATGGAGTCTAGTTTCTAAAAATGTAAGTTTCTTCAAAATCCGATGAACGTGTAAAAAACTATAGCTAAAATAGCACACGTTGGTTTTTGACCAACAACGGATACACTAACAAAAAAATTAAAGATGAAAGCCTTAACAAAATCAAAATTTGAAATAAATTACATGGTTGGATAGTTAAGAGAGAGCTTAAGGTCGCTATGGTGTCTTTTTTAGTTGCATTGAAACACGTGCAAATTTGATGGAGAGCACGACCAAAAATATGTCAAATTTTTTAATATTCTGACAAAAATACGTCTTTGGCCTAAAATGGTTGTCCAAACCTTTGGGTTGGATGCCCAAGGCAAATCCAACCCATAGGGTTGGTGTTTCCCAAAGCGGGCCATTTGATGCGTACCAAATTCAAAATTTTCATTTTTTCCATTTGGCGCACGCCAAATGTTCTGCATTGTTAATTTTTGCATTGTTCTAATTTGGAGACAAGCTATACCCATCCCTAAAGTAGAGAATATACAGGAAACATAACATTTCAATGTCTTTTTTCTTTCTTATACTTTAAGTTATATTTCATGTATATATTGGCAGGATGTTTGGGAGTGGTTTCAACTTTGTAGGAGTTATAATATAGATTCTAATTTTTAGAGGATCATATAAAATTTTAGACAGTCAAATTTCAGTAATCAACATGTCAAGTTTCAATAATCAGCATGCTCCTATTAGCATTCTTTAGCTTGATATCTCACTCTCTTTATCTTCCCCAAATTTTAGACCCCTCTCTCTCGCTCTCTCTCGTCACTCTCACTTCTCTCTCCCCTTTCTAGGTACATCCCACTCTTTCTACCTTTCATTCCTTCCTTACCCCCATTTCTCTCCCCTCCCTCTCCATTCTCTTGATCACTACATACCTCTTCTATCCTCTCTCTCCCCATATTTAGGGCTCTCCCTCCCTCCGTATTTATCTCACTACCTCTCCCTACCTATATTATTATCCACCTCACTCTCCCCCTCTAGGTTTCTCACCTATCTAATTGTCCACCCACTAGTTCTCTCCCTCCCTCGCCACCTCTCTCCCTCCCCCTTACCCCTATCCATTTATGAACTCTCTCCCTCTCTTCTCTCTCTCTCCAAACCTATCTATATCCTCATTCCCTATGTCTCTCACTCCCTCCATTTCTACCTCTCCATCCATCCCCTCTTACTCATCTCTTGTCTTCTCCCTCCCTCCCCTCTCTAGGTCTCTCCCTTCCTTTCTTCCCCTCTCCCTCTCTATCTCCCTCCCCCACTCTCTCATCTTCTCTCTTCCTCTCTTATTCTCTATCTCCATTGTCTAGGTCATCACCTTTCCATCCCACCCTCTCTCCCCTCTCTAGGTTTCTCCCTCCCTTCCTCTCCACCTATCTTACTCTACATATAGGCCTAAACTATCTACCATCAATCTTGTACCCACGTGTTAGGCATCATATGGGGTCCTAAGGGGCCACACATGTTAGAACACCATATGACCCCTTAGGACATCATATGGTGTCATTAGGGGTCATATGGGGTCATAAGGGGACATATATGTGTTAGAATACCATATGACTCCTTAGGACACAATATGACTCATTAGGACATCATAGGGTCCTAAGGGGTCATATGGTGTCATTAGGGGTCATAAGGGGCCACACATGTGTTAGAACATCATATGACACATTAGGACATCGTATGGTCCTAAGGGGTCATATGGTGTCCTAAGGGGTAATATGGTGTCGTTAGGGGTCATATGGGATCCTAAGGGGCCACACATGTGTTACTACACCATATGACAACTTAGGACACCATATGACCCATTAGGACCGTCATGTGGTGTCCACGAGGGCTTCACTTATTGAACCTAGGTTATATCACGTGCGTTCATGGCATACTAAAGAATCCCCCTATTTTCAAAAAAATATTGCCCTAAACTCTTTTATTTTCACTCCCTCCCAATACATAATCCGAATTTAAAAACCCCCTATTTTCACCAAATAGGCAATATAATGAGCTCATTTTTTAGGATATTAAACCCCCCAATATGAATGTACATGATATAATATTGCCTAGCTAGTGAAGATCTTGTGATGGTGTCCTAAGGGGTCATATGGTGTCGTTAGGGGTCATATGGTGTCATACATTTGTTAGAACAACATATGACCCCTTAGAACACCATATGACCCATTAGTACATCATATGGTCCTAAGGGGTCATACGGTGTCCTAACGAGCCACACATGTGTTACAAGACCATATGACCCATTAGGATGCCATATGACCCATTAGGACATCATATGGTTCTAAGGGGTCATATGGTACCCTAAGGGGTCATATGGTGTTGTTAGGGGTCATATGAGGTCATAAAGGGCCACATGTGTGTTACAACACCATATGACCCATTAGGACACCATATAACCCTTAGGACATCATGTGGTCCTAAGGGGTCAAATGGTGTCCTAAGGGGTCATATGATGTCGTTGAGGTCATTTGGGGTCATAAGGGGCCACACATGTGTTAGAACACCATATGACCCATTAGGATATGATATGGTTCTAAGGTATCATATGGTGTCACAAGGAGTCATATGGTGTCGTAAGGGGTCATATGGAGTCCTAAGGGGTCACACATTTGTCAGAACACCATATGACCCCTTAGGACATCATGTGGTCCTAAGGGGTCATATGGTGTCCTAAGGGGTCATGTGTGTTCTAGAGGGTCATGTTGTGTACTAGGATGTTAAAATAGGTCATATGGTGTTCTGAGGGGTCATATGATGTCCTGAGGGGTCATATGGGGTCTTGAGGGGTCATATTGTGTCTTGAGGGTCATATAGTAGTCCTAAGGGGTCATATGGTGTCTTAAGGGGTCATATGTTACCGTTAAGGGTCATTTGGGGTCCTAAGGGGCCACACATGTGTTAGAACACCATATGACCCCTTAGGACACCATATGACCCATTAGGACATCATTTGGTCCTAAGGGGTCATATTGTGAGATTTTGCCAAGATCAAGAGCTCAATGAAATGTACAAAATAGAGAGACAAAATATAAGACAAGAATAAATTGTATTCTCATCAATAGATAGATGATCAAAAGATCAATAGTTGTTCATACAATGAAATGAGTCTGCATATATAGGCAAGGCTATATGGATATGTGAGCACACAAACATGACATGTGGCTCAATAAGAAACAAGGGTAGGTAGGAAATAGGTGTGGTAGGTAGGAGAAACAATAAAATATTCCACATGAGGTGGATCACCCACCGAAAGTGGAATTATCACTTCACAATAAGTGGATATGATAGAGTAGTAACAAGATCAACACCATAAAAGGTGAAAATTTTCCTACACACTCTATCCCAATGTGGCACAAACACCCAAGTGTCTCGTACCTAAACTACTATGAAATGCATTATCCTAAGTAAACTTAAGTAAGGTGTAATAATATCCAAGATGAATAATTATTTACACCATCACCCCCCCCCCTCCCCCCTCCTTAAGTGCAACTTAGGGGAATGCACTTAAGTCTACAATGCAACTAAGAAATGCAAGATGCATCCCGGATACAAGGTCATGTTAGGTACCCATGTACAAATGCAAATGCATGCAAACCAATGCAATGAAATCTCTCACAAAGCAGGGAAAGAGAGAAAAACCCAATGGGGAAAAACCCTCCCCCAAAAGAGAGATGAAAGCTATACAAGAGAATTCTCATAGAAGCATGTGAGAAACAAAATCCCATGTGAGGAAAAAGTCCCCCCCATATGATAGAAGAAGAGAAGCTAGGAAGCCCCCCCCTCAATGTGGAATTTTCACCAATGATAGAAGCTTGACGATGAATGAAGAAACTGCTCCGTGAATGTCAAACAACATTCCTCCCCTTAGGAAGAAACAAAAAAAAAGGTGTATCCATGAAGTCTCCCCAATCATGAAGGGAAGATGTAGGAAAAAGAGTCATGATGAATGGAATCTCTGAAAACTGCTCAAGTGTCCCCATGCCGAAGATGAAAGATACCCGCTCTAAAGGTGGTAAACTACTCCACACTGCTGAAAAAGGCACTCCAAGATCTAGTGGAAATGAATGTAGAACAATATCCAAAGACTCACATGTCTCCTCAAAAGATAAAGATGCCTCCTCCAACTGTTGTACATAAGTATTCACAATCATATCAACCTCGAAAGAATGATTATGTAGAGAATGAACAAGAGGGTCAGAGTGTTCCCTCGCAACAATCGAAGAATGATTATCTTCATCAAAGAGAAGATCTGCAATGTCTGTCAAGTACTCATCCCATGAAACTGAAGTTGGAAGACATGATATATCCTGCTACACTGAATCACAAGAAGGAAAAATTGTCACTCTATCCGCATCATCAGGTGCAATAGGTGATGTGATATCAATAGGAGGAGATAAAACACAAGGCTCAAAACTGGGGTCACATGTGAGAATCCTCAAGTTCAAGTACCCAAAGTTCTCCTCAAAATCTGAACCATCACAAGAAGTGTGATCATCATGTGTAAAATCATCATATGTGAAATCGTCATCATCAACAAAATATGAAAAGGAGTATAAACGAGATGCATGATCAACCACCCCAGTCGCAATGATAGCTCTAGTATCCAAGTCTATAATGAAAACCGACCCAGGTGTGAACTCCACAATTCTCTTAGTTGCACCATGTGTGATTTGATAGAAAGAAAGAAGATTGTTTGTCAAATGGGGTACACACAACACATCATTAAAGGAGTTATCCCCAATGGAAATAGATCATTTCCCAATCACATCAATGTATGTATGATTACACATCAAAATCCGCGGCATGGGTCAAGGCTCAAATGAAGAGAACATAGACTGCGAAGATGCCATATGATGAGAAGCCCCTGAATCTAGAAGCCATCACCCTGAATCATGACTTGTAGTAGCACAAAGAGATTTACCTTTTCTTGTCCCAAAAGAGTGAGTCTTCCCACTTGTAGAAGCCATGAATTCTTCCCCTTTTCCTTTTGATTGTGAGGAAGTGGAAGTTGATGAATCATCCTTCTTGTAGACATTAGGCAAATCAATGCTATGCTTTTTGAGGATATGTGTGAGCTCATCAATCTTCTTAGAATGGCAACGATGCTCCTCATGCCCAAACTTTTTACAATAGGCACAAGTAGGTCTCTCCCTCTTTGGTGAATTGTCCCTCTTGGAAGAGGATGAATCTCCTTGTTGTGGAGAAGGTGATGCTTTGTCCTTAGGCTTTGATTGCCATTTATTTTTGTTGGAGTTGTCCTTTCCTTGATTTCCTTTGTTCCCTTGATTTGCCACTAATGCTTGAGACCTAGAAGTCTTAAGAATACCCATGCTTATCAACTTAGTTTGTTCCATCATCAACATTTCGATGAAAGCATCAAATGTAGGCATTGTGTAGCTTGAACCCATTGTCATCCTATGGGTTTGGAAACTAGAAACAAATGTTGCATATTCTTGTGGAAGTTTGCCCATCAAATTGAAGATCAATTGAGTATCCTTCTTATCAATGTCACAATCCTTGATTTATTCCCTCAACTCTTTTGCCTTAGTGACATAATATTGTATAGTATCAAAGTTCTTGGGATCTAACATGCTGAGATCACTATCAATCTGATATCCCCTAATCTCATCAACTTGACCATACAAGTCTTGAAACTTTTACCAAGCATCCTTGATTAGAGTACATTTCTCAATATGAAAAATGAGATCCTCTGATACATACTTTCTTAAGGTACCAATTGCCATGATATTTTTAGTGAGCCAATCCAAGTTACCAACATGATCAGCCTTAGGATCAACGGGAGCAACAATAGTTCCATCAATATAATGAGTTAGTCCTTTTTCCATAGGTTTACTCCATGCATCAATTTTTCAAGTAGCATAATTATGAGGAGTTAATAGAGGAAATTTAGGAGAACCTATAGCAGCAAATTGGAAATAACACAAGAGCACAAAATAACAAGAGACACCCCCTCAAATTCAATCAACAAAAGTATCCCCCCCACAAAAAAAATAAAAATAAATTAAAAATGATGATTTTGGCACTTTATATGTAGTGCATGTACAATAGGCCACTTTCAAACAATGGCAAGGTGGAATTCTGATTTTGTTTTACAACTATCCCAATAGGCTGAGAAATAGAATGCAAAAGACCAGCAAGATAGATCTATGCAATACAAGTGCCAAATTGGCCAAAAAAGACCATATGTTGAAAGTACAATTTTTACCCAAAATTGCTGAAAATTGATATCATATTATGAGAGTAGACAAAAATTTATGCACTTTAAAAAAAAATGACACTTAAAAAGGAGTTTGTATGAGCCCAAACGGAGTCCTAGAAGTTGCAGAAATAGGGATTGGACAGGTACAATCACCAAAAACTGATATTTATGAAAAATATGTCCATCAAAATAAAAAAATAATGCCACAAAGAGAAAGTACATGAAATTATAGCCCATTTCAAAAAAAATTGCACCAAAAAAGGAGCAGAAGTTGCTCTGCAAAATCAAAAAACTCATCGGAGGGGGCTTGCAATTTTATTTTTAATGACGATGTCAGCAAGTCATGAGCCTAAATTTGACAGTCATCCTCCTCTTCTGACTGGGCATGCATATGATATAGACTGACACATGGCACGATCTGGTTGGTCGAAAAAATGACTTAGTTGTACGGTTAGGTGATGTGGCGTTGCGCGTGGCAAGTACAGAGGTTGATGTGTCTAGTGATGTGGCGGGATAACTAGGTAGAGGGCTGATGTGGTAGAAGCCACGTGGAGGAACTGTGGCATGGGCGGTGAAGAAGACATGACGGCCCCGCGAGGAGGCAGCGCCAAAGTCGGTGGTCGACAATGTTTTACTAGTCGGTAGGGGGTCGTCGGGGTCGGAGCTGCAAGGATCGTCGGTGCTAGTCGACGTCAGCTGCCGGGAGGACCGGTGAGCGGCGGTCTGGAGAAATGTGGTCGTTGACGATTGGAGCTGCTGGAAGCAAGCCGAAAACTGGGAAGTCTGCAATCGCGACGGGTACGACGGGTATGCTGTCAGCCCTGCAAAAAGCTGCAGAGAGAAGGGTATGTACGGTGGTGAGGGTTTATAAAACCCCAAAATAATATTTTTTTCTTGTTTTTTCAAAAAAAACTTTTTCAACAAAAATTGTCTTTTTCTGTGGATAAATGGAATTTTTTTTTTTGCAAAAAAAATTAAGATTTTTTTTTATTTTTTTATTTTTTTTCTAGATCCGTACCGTACCGCTCAAATTGGGCAAAATTTTTCCTCCAAGCTCGAAATCTGATTTTCACCAAAATAGGCCAAATTTATACTCAAAATTCATGGAAACAGCCACCCAGACACAATGGCAAGGTCGGATCTGGTCTATGACACCTCCAAAAGATGTTTCTCCTTAGATCTGTCTCCCTACATCACAATAATGCCTCTTAAAGAAGAATCAATGATGCTCTAATGGCTCTGATACCATGTGAGATTTTGCCAAGATCAAGAGCTCAATGAAATGTACAAAATAGAGAGATAAAATATAGGACAAGAATAAATTGTACTCTCATCAATAGATAGATGATCAAAAGATCAATAGTTGTTCATACAATGAAATGAGCCTGCATATATAGACAAGGCTATATGGATATGTGAGCACACAAACATGGCATGTGGCTCAATAAAAAACAAGGGCAGGTAGGAAATAGGTGTGGTAGGTAGGAGAAACAATAAAATATTCCACATGAGGTGGATCACCCACCTAAGGTGGAATTATTACTCCACAATAAGTGGATATGATAGAGTAGTAACAAGATCAACACCATAAAAGGTGGAAATTCTCCTACACACACTATCCTAATGTGGCATAAACACCCAAGTGTCTCATACCCAAACTAATATGAAATGCATTATCCTAAGTAAACTTAAGTAAGGTATAGTAATATCCAAGATGAATAATTATTTACACCAACATATGGTGTCCTAAGGGGTCATATGGTGTCCTAAGGGGTCATATGATGTCGTTAGGGGTCATATGGGGTCCTCACAGGGATTTCACTTAATGAACCTGGGTTATATCACGTGCTTTCATGGAATACTAAAGAATCCCCTTATTTTAAAAATTATTGCCCTAAACTCCTTTTTTTGTCACCCCCTCCCAATACACAACCTGAATTAAAATCCCCCTATTTTTGCTAGATATTGTATTTTTTCATATCCCGAATTAAAACCCCCCTATTTTCACCGATAGGCAATATATTGTACCCTCATTCTTGGGATATTAAACCCCCCAATATGAATGCACGTGATATAATATTGCCTAGCTAGTGAAGCCCTTGTGGGGGTCCTAAGGGGCCACACATGTGTACACCATATGACAACTTATGACACCATATGACCCATTAGGACATCATATGGTCCTAAGGAATCATATGGTGTTGTTAGAGGTCATATGTGCTCATAAGGGGCCACACATGTGTTAGAACACCATATGACCCCTTAGGACACTATATGATGCATTAGGACATCATATGGCCCTAAGGGGTCATATGGTGTCCTAAGGAGTCATATGGTGTCGTTAGGGGTCATATGGGGTCCTAAGAGGCCACACATGTGTTACAACACCATATGACCCCTTAGGACACCATATGACCCATTAGGACATCATATGATCCTAAGGGGTCATATGGAGTCCTAAGGGGTCATATGGTGTCATTAGGAGTCATATGTGGTCGTAAGGGGCCACACATGTGTTACAACACCATATGACCCCTTAGGACATCATGTGGTCCTAAGGGGTCATATGGTGTCCTAAGGGGTCATATGGTGTCGTTAGGTATCATTTGGGGTCATAAGGGGCCACACGTGTTAGAACACCATATGACCCCTTACGATACCCTATGACCCATTAGGACATCATATGGTTCTAAGGTGTCATATGGTGTCCCAAGGGATCATATGGTGTTGTTAGGGGCCATATGGGGTCCTAGGGGGCCACACATTTGTTAGAACACCATATGATCCTTTAGGACACCACCCCTTAGGACATCATGTCGTCGTAAGGGGTCATATGGTGTCCTAAGGGGTTATGTGGTGTCCTAGAGGATCATGTCATATACTAGGTTGTTAAAATGGGTCATATGGTGTCCTAAGGGGTCATATGGTGTCCTGAGGGTTCATATGGGGTCCTAAGGGATCATATGGTGTCCTAAGGGTCATATAGTGTCCTAAGGGGTCACATGTTGTCGTTACAACTCATATGGTGTCGTTAGGGGTCATTTGGGGTCCTTAAAGGCCACACATATGTTAGAACACCATATGACCCCTTAGGACCATATGATTTCCTAATGGGTCATATGGTGTTCGAAGGGGTCATATGGTGTCATTAGAGGTCATTTGGGGTCATAAGGGGCCACCATATGACCCCTTAGGACACCATATGACCCATTAGGACATCATATGGTTCTAAGGGGTCATATGGTCTATGGTATTTCTATAGGGTCAAGGATTTAGCATATGGGGTTATAGGGTCTAGGGTATTGGTATAGGGTTTAAATGGTTTAAATTTTATGGTTGTGGCTATCAACTATAGGGTATAGAGTATAGTGTATAGGGTTAAGGGTATTGATTACATGGTTTAGAGTTTTTGATGTACACTTGACTTTTTGGAGTATTTGTATAGAGTGGAGTTTTTGGTTGAGGCTAAAAGGTTTATGGGTGAGGGTCTTGTGTCTATGTTTGTCTCTCATTATTCACATTCCTTCTCTCTTTTTGTTTTCCTCTTATCCCTCTCCAATATTTTTCCAAATTTATCAAAGGTTATTAAATTTCAATGAAAATCATTTGGTTAGTACCATATTTGGCGCTAGCTAAATGAGCTGCACTAAAAAATAGTAATATGCGACCCTTGACCTGTGATTCAAGCCAACATTCTCTGACTTTGCCTACTTTTTGCATATGATCTGACAAAAGGACACTTTTCCATGGTGTCGACATTTGATTCAAGTTTTTTTTTGTATATTCCATCACCTCTCCACCACCTTTTTATTCATTTGACAACATAGATGAGGAAGATATATAGTTTTTTAGATCAAATTTGATGATTTGAGGTAATATTTTCATATTTCTAGAATTCAAATACTTATTAAGTGTTATTTTGTTTAATTTTTTTAATAGAAGTGTTCTTGTCAAAATTTATTGTAATCCTATTAGAATTACATTAGATTTAACATTGAATTTGAAGGAAGTTGCATAAGAAAATTATTTGTTGAGTAGTTTAAAACAAAATTTGTAATTTCATATATCCATTTTAGCATATGCATAATTTGTAATTTGTAATATCCATATTAACATATCCATTTGATTTTGTTCTTTTTTAATAATTTATGTTTAAGTTTGACTTTATTTTGATTATGTTACCATGTTCCTAGTTAATGTGATCAATTTCAATGATAATGAAATGGACAACCAACTGTACACTTAAATTGAATCATCCTTGCTTAAATTGAATCAACCTTAATTAAATTGAAAAAACCTTATTTCATTGGGACTGCCATAATGTCATTAGGATAGTCATAGATGGATTAGGACTGCCCTAAATTCATTAGGATAGTCATAGATGCATTATAATTGCCCTAATGTCGTTAGGACAATCATAGATGCATTAGGACTGCCCTAACTTCATTAGGATAGTCATAGATGCATTAGAACTGCCCTAATGTCATTAGGACAGTCATAAATGCATTAGGACTGCCCTAACACCATTAGGACAATCATAGATGCATTAGGACTACCCTAACCTCATTAGGACAGTCATAGATGTATTAGGATTACCCTAAATTAATTAGGACAAACATAGATGCATTAGGACTACTGCCCCTTCTTGCGCCTCTTGAACTCTCTTCATGAACTAACTTCATTCTCTTTTATGTGCATGCACATGTAGATATCATCATTATGCTGAGGAAACGATCAAAGAATATAACATTAGAAGAGCACGAAGCTAAGAATGCAAAAAAAGAGAAGGAATGAGGCAACTTCATGAAGCAAGGAAATTGAATACCATAGAAGAATATTTTTTTTCCAAGTTTCAACGTATGTATCCTCAAATTAAAATTAGTCAAAGATTCTTTGAAATGGTAAAGCCTTTTTTTGTCAAAATAAATCACACCCACACAACTTGTTGTTGTAGAGTACATATTGAATTTTCCAACCATTGTGATGTTTATCGACACATATGTATAGATTTTCATGCTAACAATGTTTTAAAGGAATGCAACATAAATGGTCCATCGACATCTTTAAGGGAATTCATATCTAGCATCTTATGTGAGAGAGTAGATGGTCATCTATTTTACAATAAGTGTTGCTTGAATGGAACATGTGTTCATTGTGATGGATTGCGACATTTACAAATTTGTCAACATATGAAGAGTACACATGCAATTGGTAATGAATTAGTTGAATTTGGAAAATATGAGATGGTGGCCTACATGCTAAAAGATGGCAAAGAAACAAAAAGGCGTGAATTGGTTAGTGACAAGATTCTAGTGTATCAGTTTATGGGCATCTTTCGTTAGAATGTAGTGTATGAGTATGCAAGGCATAACCATCGAGCTCATTGGTTTGCCTCAAAATTCAAGTTTATATGCAAGGACACATTTTCACTTGATACAATCATTTCAATTGTTGACTTTGCAAGAACTACACACTACAACCACAAAATGAGGTGCAATTGTAATATTACAACTCCACATAGGTTGCTATATTTGTGCATATTGCATTCATTCATGCATGTAATATTATGGAGAAGGGAAAGAAGATATTGAGGGAGTATCATTTTTACATCAACGATGATTGCACACACTCTTCAAAGTTTGTGCAAGGTTGTTTTTAGATATTCTGCCATGATTTGGCTAGTAGGAGCATATAATTTTGTCACCATATCATATGGTTAGATAATTGTGCATCACAATTCAAGAACTCTCGAATGTTTGATTGGCTGAGTAGGATGCATAAGTTGACTGGTGTTCAACATATGTGGAATTTCTCTAAGGCTAGGCATGGAAATGGGGAGCATGATGGTGCAGGAGCATGTATTAAAAGAGCTTTAGCACGAGAAGAGTTAAAGTACAAAGAGAACACAAACTTGAAAGATGCAAAATCAATTGTTCAATGGTGTAATGCTACAATGGGTCCAGGTAATGAAGATAAGTCTTCAGTTTGTAAATTTTTGGGAGACTCAAATCCATTTGCCTGTGCCAACACTTTCTCGGTTGCGAGAAAAAATGTAAAATGAGTTCAATGAAAAGTTGCACAATGCCCTAAATTTCAATCTTCTCATGGTGGCAACGAATCGTCAGCTTGTAGGTATTTGTGTGGCCAGGTTTACACTAGGAATGCCTTTGTTTTTCTCGCAAACTCGCCAGATCAATCCGAGAAACACCCTAGCCATGAACTTGCTTAAGTGCTCAAAGTTGTCAAAATTTGGCAACACATTTCTTAGCACCTATCAAGCATACAAATAATTTGTTTGATCCTATGGGGTCGTGTTAAGACACTCTACAAAAACCTTTCTCATTTTTGGAAGAATCAGATCCATTTGCCCGTGTCAACACTTTCTCGGTTGCAAGAAAGTGTAAAATAAGTTCAATGAAAATTTGCACAATGTCATAACTTTCAATCTAGTCATGTCGCAATGAATCGTTAGTGTGTATGCATTCGTGTGGCCAGATTTACACTAGGAATCCCTTCGTTTCACTCACCAACTCGCCCGATCGATCTGAGACACACCATAGCTGCTAACTTGCTTAAGTGCTCAAAGTGCTCAAAGTCATCAAAAATTCGGCAACATGCTTCTTGCCGCTCGTGAGACATACGAATGAGTCGTCTGATCCTACGGGGTCATGTTAGAACACTCTATAAAAACCTCTCATTTTTGGAAGACATATCCATTTGCCCGTGCCAACACTTTCTCGGATGCGAGAAAAAGTGTAAAATGAGTTCAATGAAAAGCTGCACAATGCCCTAACTTTCAATACACTTGTCATGGAAAAAAATTGTTATCTCTTACATGTACGTATCACAGTGTTTATGCTAGGAATGTCTTCATTTCGCTCGCCAACTTTCCCGATAGATCTGAGACACACCCTAGCCTCGAACTTGCTTAAGTGCTCAAAGTTGTCAAAATTTGGCAATGTGTTTCTCGATGCCCATGAGACATACAAACAATCTGTTTGATCCTATGGGATTGTGTTAGGACACTCTACAAAAACCTCTCATTTTTTGAAGGCTCGGATCCATTTTCCCGTGCCAACACTTTCTTAGTTGTGAGAAAAAGTGTAAAATGAATTTAATGGAAAGTTGCACAATGCCCCAACTTTTAATCCGCTTGTCGTGGCAACAAACCGTCAACTCGTACGTGTCTGTGTGGCTAGGTTATGCTAGGAATGCCTTTGTTTCACTCGCCAACTCGCCTGATTGATCCAAGCCACTCCCTACCGACAAAATCCCTTAACTGCTCAAAGTGTGAAAAAATTTCAAACTTCGGCAATACATTTCTCATTGCCCATGAGACATATGAACGAGTTGTCTGATCCTACAGGGTCTTGTTACGACACTATACACAACCTCTCTCAGTTTTTTAATACTGGGATCCATTTTCCCGTGCCAAGACTTTCTCGATTGCGGTAAAAAGCGTCAGATGAGTTCAATGAAAAGTTGCACAACACCCTAACTTTCAATCCACTCATCATGGCAATGAACTATCAGCTTGTATGTGTCCATGTGGCCGGTTTTAAACTAGGAATACCTTCATTTTTCTCTCCAACTTGTTCCATTGATCCAGGCCACAACCTACCAACCATCTCGCTTAAGTTCTCAGAGTGCAAAAAGTTGTCAAACTTCAACGATGCATTTTCGACGCCCATGAGACATACTAACGAGTCATCTAATTCTAAAGGGTCATGTTATGACACTATACAAAAACCTCACTCGGTTTTTAAATACCTAGATCCAATTGCTCATGCTAACACTTTCTCGATTGTGACAAAAAGTGTCAGATGAGTTTGATGAAAAGTTGCACAACACCCTAACTTTCAATCCGCTCATCATGACACCAAACTGTCAGCTCATATGCATCCATGTGGCCATGTTTACGTTACGCATGACTTTTTTTTGCTCTCTAACTCATCTGGTTGATTCGGGCCACACCCTACTGGGCCATCTCGCTTAAGTGCTCAAAGCACGAAAAAATTCTCAAACTTCAATGATGCATTTCTCAGCACCCGTGAGACATACTAATTATTTGTTTGTTCCTACGGGGTTGTGTTATGACACTATAAAAAATCCTCTCTCGCTTTTAAAAGAACTCGATCCATTTTCTCATGCCTATACTTTCTTAGTTGCGACCAAAAGCGTCAGATGAGTTCGATGAAAAGTTGCACAACACCCTAACTTTCAATCCGCTGATCGTGGCACCCAACCGTCAGCTCATATACGTCCATGTATCCAAGTTTACTCTAGGCATACCTTCGTTTCACTCTCCAACTCGTCTGATTGATTCGGGCCACACCCTACTGACCATATCGCTTAAGTGCTCAAAGCACAAAAAGTTATCAAACTTTGGCAACGTGTTTCTTGACACTCATGTGAGACATACTAATGAGTTGTTTGACCTTACAGGGTCATGTTATGACACCATACAAAAACTTCTCTCAATTTTTGAAGACCTAGATCCATTTGTCTGTGCCAATACTTTCTTGATTGTGACAAAAAGCGTCAAATGAGTACGATGAAAAGTTGCATAACACCCTAACTTTCAATTTACTCGTCGTAGCACTGATTTGTTAGCTCATGCACATCTGTGTGTTCATTTTTATGCTATGCATGCCTTCATTTCGACCTCTAACTCATCTGATTGATTCAGTCCACACCCTACCAACCATCTCGCTTAAGTGTGAAAAGTTGTCAAACTTTGGCAACACGTTTCTCAATGCTCGTGAGACATACTAACAAGTCGTTCGATCCTATGGGGTCGTGTTACAACACTATACAAAAACCTCTCTCATATTTTGAAGACTCGAATCCATTTGGTCTTTGTGATAGTTATTCTATAGGTCATTATAATTATTAGTGGCCTGGTTTAATTGTAAGATACTTGAATGACTTAATGAATTAACTCTTATTTATCTATATTGGGTATAACCTAAGTACTACTCATGAAAAAGGTGTATATATACCTTGGTTTTACGACATGTGAGGTCACATGTAGTTCTTCCATTTCTCGCTGATGTCTATGATTGAGCTATACGATAATGATCAAAGTACTCAACATAGCATCGATGTTAGTGAGATGAACCTATTGGTTATTTTAGAATTTGCTCGTGTTGAATAATTAATGATAAATACAATGATGTCCTATTTGACATATCGATGTCCATAGATAGAAGTGTTATAATTCAAGCAAGTATAAATTGGGAGCTTTATTGGGTTTCAAATCTTACTGCTAAGTGTTATTAAGTGTTCTGAGTCATTTAAAGTAGCTCTATTAGGGTATGCATTAGATTAATAGAAGTGTATGGGCTATGCATTTTTTTTTAGAATGGGTATTGGTACAATGGTGTGTTACATTGTCTAATTTTGGTTCTTTCCATGTTTCCCTTATATATTATTAATTTTTGTTTCACTCCCATGACTATGGTTATTTGAATATGAAATCCATCAAACCTTGTATGAAATTTAAAATTTACTATTAAATTGTGGTTTGTATTAAAGTGAATGTTAGAGAATGCCTCTAGTCTTATTTAGACTATAACAAGTGAATTTGTGTTGATCCCTATAAGCTCGTGTCTTGGATTACATACACATATTTAGGTTTGAAGCTTAATTAACAATCAATTTCGTGCAATTATTCATCTAATCATTTGTACTATAATTATGGATAACCATGATAATCGATTTGCATTAGCCAAAAATCCATAAATTCATACAACATTATATGCCGATAAAAGTATCAAATATATCCAGTAAAGTCAAATAGGCTTGCCAAAAGCCATATGGGCATAGAATGTCATGTATTTATAATAAAAAATATATGTTCAAAATTGCCATATAGGCATACAATATAAGACCCTAATCTAGTCATTTCCCTCTAGGGGAAGGAAACAGATCATGAGATATCTTTGGTTGTTGGGTGGATGGAGATGTATATGATGCAGGTGTCTTTCGAGTACGCCCACTTGACCTCCTCTCCAAACTTTTTTTAAAGTCCACCTGATACAATGAAAAGAATGTCATTAACATAAAAAGAAATCAAATTTTAGAATGACATACAATTGAATAGTCACTTAGCGCATACAAATAGTCATGATGTTCATCCACAACAGACACACGTTCATGATCTGGAGTGACAAGCCCCTCATGCAAGCATCATGCTATAAATTAAGCTAAATACAAGTATGGTTAAATTTTTTAATAGTATACTATTAAAAGAACAAATGTAATGTTAAATTTACTAATATGTCTCATACTTCTATCAAAGCAACTGAACTTGTAACTGTTGCAACAACACTACGCTCCATTGTCGTTTGAACAATAGGAGGAGTCTTTGATGTCAACATCTGAAAATTAAACAAAGTATGTTGATCAATCACCAAAATTATTTATATTGTTTAATAACAACACTAACGATTAAATCGACATAATGTCATAGACATGATTGGGGTATGTAAATCGTCCCCTTAGGTTTTAGGTTGTTGGTCTTTGTTTTGCTCTCTTTTGAGGTTGGGCCCTCTTGTTCTGTTGTTAAAATCTCTTTGATCTCTTTGTTTATGATATTTTGATACTATTTTAGTGTTGTGGAAGTGTTGTTGATAGCTCTTGGCTATGTTAAGGGTCAACGCCTTGGTCAACACTGCTTTATTAATAAAAAAACATTAAAGAATAAATTGCTTACCTAGGTGAAAGACTCTTGATGAGGTACATAGCAAGGTGTTGATGTTGAAGCTCCAACATCAAACTATTTGATATCCAAAACGAGTAATTAGAAAATCATTCACATAAGGTTCAACTATTCACATATAATAATTATATTTCTTCACTCGTTGTATACATGTGGAGTCGACAAAGTCATGAAAAAGGGTGTTGCAGGAATGTTGCTAGTATTGTTAACATTTTGACCCTGATTTATTATTACAATCATTTACTAATTTAGATATATTCTTAAATTTCCAAATAAGATTTAATAAAAATAATGAAGTAAACTTGTAATGAAATTCACCTGGGTATCAATGCCAAATATTTTATTCAGCAACAATTTTGTCATGAAAATGTTCTTTGTAGCAAACTCCTCTTGTGCACGTGCATGCTCATTACTATTAGGATCATAAGTGAAAAGAGAACCACGAGATCAAAAAAAATGAGCCAGAACTCAATTCCTAGAAGAATCACCTGCATCACCCTCTACTAGAGGCCTGGTATACTGTATAAGGGTATGAGTGAGTGAGCTAATGAGCCTAGAGTTTCGACCTCAACACTCTCCTTCACAACAGAAGGAATAATGAAATGCTCCACCATAGGTTTGGCCAAGGGTCTTGGTGGGATATTTGGGTCACACCGTGCACCCACTCTATCATTAGAGGATCCTCCACCTCTGCCTTGGAAATAGAGAAAATCAAAATAGTTCGGGATCTCATTAAGGAAAAATTCATAGAACAGTTTCCTCAAAAAGTATTGGTGTACCTCATGATTATTGCATGGGGGCCAATAAAATACCATCCAACACCTATCCCAAAAATTGTTCTTAATCCCTTCATGGTGGCACCAATGGATAGGGAACCTCCTGCATCTAGGGTGTAAAGGTTGATTCGTTCAGGGGTCCATAAAAAGGGCACAAAAGTCAAATTTGTTAATTTTCTTTTTCTTCACTGCCGCATATGATGATTTATCGACATAAAATTGTTTTGTTCTTCCTTTTTATTGGACCAATAATTTATTTTCCCACTCACTAATTGTATGCAAGATACAATAGATTGAAGAGAATTAGCAAGGTTTGTCCTATGAGAGTTTGTTCCAGTGGGATCTTTTAGCCTTGTGATTAGTTCTTCAAGCTCTTTTTGGCTATTTTCTATTTGACCTAATAGGTTTTCTTGAGTACCTATGGGATGTCTAGGGATTGCAAGAGGTTCTTGATGTGCTTGTTCTTGAATATGGTCTTCATGAGGAGGTGATTGAGTGTTTTTAACACTCTCAATTCCTAACAATTAAAATAAATTTAAGTCAAGAAACCTAGTTTAATCTTAAACTTAATAAAAATTTGACAATAAGAAAACAAAAATACATACCTCTTCGATCTCTTCGATGTTGTGGTGGCATTTTGATGAGAAATGGACAACTTAGGGCCCAATATCTTGCTTATCCAAAGGGCGAGCACAACACAAAGGAACAGAAAAATGCAAAAACACAGGGGCAAAGAGCAAAGTGATAGTTAAAATGCAGGTTGTTGGTTTTGTTTTTTAATTTTAACTATAAGGTGTGCACCCTATAGGTTTTAATTTTATTTTTTGGAAGTGTGGCACCTTTTTGGTACCACAAATTTTTGCATTTGCCCCCATAGTGTGTGGGCTTGAATCTCTCCTAATTTTAAGGGAAGGCTCCCCTTTTTTCTTACTACTCTCTCTATTTAAAATGTAAATTTAACTATGAATCCTATTCTAAACTTACGTGGTACATCATCATATTACCTCTTTAGATTAGATGTTATTCTCTCCTTTATTTTCAGGAAAGAATTTACAATATGGAGCAAAAGTCAGATTCATGTATACCAGTATTACACACAATTGAATCTCAAAGAGAGTTTGCATCGTTTCAGGAGAGTCAATGATGCTTTCTTTTCTCATTACATGTGTATTTTTGACAAAGACCTTCAAAAGAAGAGAGTATCAGATGAAGCCTGGAATATAGTTAATCAATATGGATGTATATTATGCAATTCCCTACATTCATGTATCTTGAAATTGGATGTTTTAATGGTGTTCCTTTCATGCTTCCTAGGTACCCATCTACCAAAATTATTCTCATGGAGATGGTTTGTCAAATGGTGGCTATGCATGAACGCCAATCTGGTGCTCACAAGATTGGTCCCAAGTTCTCCATTACCATTGGGAGATACTCAATCAATTCCATCTACAAGGCCCGAGCCATGGAAGAAGAAATGAGGAGAGTGACAACGAAGTTATTTAAGGCTAGGAAATACTTTGATTACAGAAGCATGAAGAAAAAAATCAAGAAAAGTTATACTCATGTTCACTAGGTAGAAGATGTGTGTATTGATTGCAGGATAGAATGTACAATATTAGGAGGCTTGACTATTGCCATTTTTTTGAATTGGTTGAATGGACTGGAATATTGAGAGGGGGGTGAATCAATATTCCGGCACTTTCAAAACTTTTGTTGATACATTAACCTTAACAGTTAATCTCATTAACATGAAATAGCAAATGTACATTAAATAAATAAAACATCCACAAATTGAACACCGGATTTTATACGTGGAAAACCCAAATGGGAAAAACCACAAATAGTATTAGCTCTCAAGATTACATAACTAGTTATATGGTGTTTACAAAATAGGGTGGCTCACTACCAGATTACAAAGTGGATCACTACTGAAATGCTCGCTACAATAGAAAATAATTGAACCAAGGAAAATTGCATCTCCTACTGTCCAGATTAAGCTCAAATAACAACTCACAAAAACTCACAACAAATCCGGTAAGGGATCACTGCACCAATATCCACAATCGCCCGCAACAAGTCTAGTAAGGGATAACTGCACGACTGTGATTGCACTCTGCTAACCAACTACTTGCAGTAGGTCTGATAAAGGATTACTGCAATATTATACACACCTTCACTCATATACAACTCACACTATAAATTGTTTCTCTTACAACAACTACTCCATTATCCACAGTTTTTTCACTCGCATACTTCTTACTCTACTATACCACACACACTTTGCTTTCTTTCTATCTCATATGCTTCACACTTATTTATTCATTTCACACACCTTCTATATATATATATATATATATATATATATATATATATATATATATATATATATATATATATATATATATATATATATATATATATATATATATATATATATACCAGTAAGCTCATACATCAAGATAATATGTCGTCAAAGCACAAATACTTTACACAATAATATGCTATTCAGATCAACACATTATCCAAAACATGCCTTGACCAAAAATAGGATAAAGAAGTCAGCCTATACCAACCCCTTACACACTTCCTTCATAGACTTCATTTGCTGAAATGTACGCCTTAATAAATGGAACAAAAAAAGGGTCTAGCGGATAAACAGACTTCAGACCCATAACCACAAATTCCAAGCACAACAACTCACAAATTTCAAGATACAAATGCCACATATTACAGAACATAAAACCATGCAATATAATCATCTGGATAGCAATACAACATATATAAATAATATAACTACTAAGATTGATATAACTGATACCGGAACTCACACAATTGATACCAGAATTGGATACAAACCAATATAAGCACAACACAAGATTTTGGGGATGAGGATCTTTCGAAAATGACTAGTAGATCATGTATGCCTTACTACTTCATATCAGATTCATATCACATACATACCTATCATCCATTGATGCTCAATCTGCAATACCATAATTGCTTATGCCACATCCTGTCCTAACTGGATTACTGGGTTTGACATCAATGACAACATTCACACAATTCCAACAATCTCCCACTTTGTCATTAATGACAAAATGTTTAAAAAAGAATAAACTCAGAAACATATCTACATATAACTCCCCCTTATTCATATATCTCCATTTACCTTTCTCCCCCTTTGACATCAAGGACAAAGGGTGCCTTTGATGAAAAAGAAAGAAAGAAAAATAAATGCATTCAATAACTAAATTGTCAAAATTGCATGCCAACTCAAAAACATTCTCAATTGCTTTTATTTTGAAATATATGTTTATAATTCTCCTTAAGCTCTGAAAGGAGAACCTTCCAAGAGTGAATAACCAACTTAATGCTAACTGATAGACTCCTACACACCACCAAAACATCAACAACATTAGAGAAACTGTCAGGAAGAGACGGATTCTGCTCATACTCAACCACGTGATCAAGCAATACTGAAGAGTGCTCTAGTTTAGCTTCAACAATTTCCTTGACCTTCTAGAAAAAACTCACATAGTCTTCCCTTTGTCTTTGCAAAAAAAAAAACTTATCCTAAAGAGAATTTACCTTTTTTCTTTGCTCTCCATCCTTGTCACTCATAAAATCAAATGACTTACCTAAAGAATTCATTTCTTCTTCAAGAGTTTCAATCTTTTCTTTATTCTTTATCACAACAACTGGCCATGAAAGACAATACCTGTAAATTTTGCTAGCACTGTCGATACAATCTCTCATTTCATTTATGCATTCAGATAGAGTCCTTTGTGCATCATTGCATTTCTCCAACATAATTTGTATATTATAAGCTTCTCCATCTATATATTCTACACTAACAGGTTGCACAATCAATTTCTCTTTAACTAACTCAGATAGAGATTCCAAAAGCACATCACTAACTTCTTTAATTTTTTAT
Organism: Cryptomeria japonica; assembly: GCF_030272615.1. Taxonomy (NCBI): domain Eukaryota; kingdom Viridiplantae; phylum Streptophyta; class Pinopsida; order Cupressales; family Cupressaceae; genus Cryptomeria; species Cryptomeria japonica. The sequence continues at coordinate 156,474,529 of NC_081410.1, forward strand.
ATTGTTCCAGAGTAGATAATATATCAGGACATTCTCAATTCTATCCACCTCAACAGAAGTAAACCACATCTCTCCAATCTTCTTTTTTCCATCTCCTCTGCCAATAGTTTCCAGCAACTCGGACTCAACATCATCAGATTCATATACTTTTACTTTTTGCTCTACAACAACCACTTCTCCCTTAGCCATAGGGGATTTATGATCTTTAATCACAACAATGTCTTTCTCTTTTTTATCCTTCTTTCGCTTCTTAGATTCCAAAGGACTAGTAGGCACAGTCTCTTTCCTTTTCCTCTTTCCGGAGGAAGAACCCTCTTAGCTAAACCAATAGCGGGGAATACTGGACTGATACTCCACACTTCCATAAATGATATTAAATAAGCATCACATGCATCTCCTCTCTTATCCAATCCATTAAGATATAGAAATATTTGCCTAGCAACCAGGACTCTAGATTCCCATACCACATTCTCCTTAGTCAGAAGGGATCCCAGATGATACATAGCCAAACACACATGTAATGATCCAACTGAAAGGAATACCATTTCTCTTTTGTCATTCTAATATTTTATAACAATTGATTTTTTAACAATTCACACAGATTGAACAAAACATCTTCCATAGAAATCATGTGCGCAACATACACTACAATAGTCTAAGTATAATCTTCCCTATTTCTAAAATAAATCTAATAGGATATTCCATATGCAACATACCTCACAACAGGATTAATGATTTTGTCGATTAGCAAAGCTCTTTGATCACCTGTCACACTAGCTAGGGTTTCAGCTTCCCTATTTTTTACTATCTTCTTAACCGGTACACTCCCATTGTTGCACATGCCAGTAACAACTGACATCATGTCATTCATGATCAGATAGGGGCTATCCAAAACGATACATTCATTTTGCACACGACTAAAAATTAACCTGATTATATCCTCATTGTAGAATCACATAAATTCACTCCATAAATCCATTCCTTTGTGACTTAACTCTTTTACCTTCTGCAAATGTACTTCACTTAGACTCATTTCCATTTTTTATAATCTTCTCTGTGTCAAATTCATCTAGTCATACCTTTTTCATCAACAAAAAAATTCCGCTGCTTGATTCTCTGATAATCATCTTCGATTCCATGATTTCCTTGCTTCTCTACTCTATGCTCTTTTAAATTCTACTCCTGCTCTTCAATTCTTTTTCGCATACTGACAGAAATGATTTCAAATTCTCAAATTTAACTTACCAGTTCCTTCTAGGGTTTTGCCTCGAAAAAGTGTCTTATTAATGACATCAGCACAAACCTCAAATTATCAGATTGCATCTCAAACATAGTCATACCAGAACGACGACATGAACCAACTTAGAAGAGGGGGTCAAAATATTATCCTTGAGAAACTCCCCCTAAGCCAAAACAATATGCTCAGTAACTGGAGGAAGATATGTAGGCGTTGAATTTCGATACACTTGGATTTCTCTCATTATTCACTTCCTTCTTTCTCCAAACCATGACTTCCTTTTTCTTTGATTCATTAGTCTTCGCCACATTCTTCTCAATAGACTTCTCCATACCTTCATTTCTGTATTGATTAACATAATGTTTTAATTGCTTTCACTTGTAACAATTGATGTTCTTTTGTATTGAATTTGTTGAATGTGTTATAGATTTGCACTGATAAGCTTTGTGACCATAACCATTGCATATTTGATAATATCCATGAATGTTACTATTCACCTTATTTGCTCCAATCAAATTATGATTCTGACTCATAACATGATTTCTACAATGATTTGCTTTGTGAACAAACCTCTTGCAATTGTAACATTGAATGCTTCTACAACCTGCAGGCTTATGACCAAATTTATTGCATTGAAAATAATAGCCATTAAATGATGGGTACCTTTGTGCATTTGGTTGACGAACCAGTAGTCTCCTTGTTATAGATATTTAATTTTGGGTTTTGCTTGCATTTTTAGGTTTATTTTCTACTTCAACTTTGATTTCCTTGCCTTTGTCTTTATCATTATGATTTGAACATTCACCAGTCTAAAATCCAAGTCCAATCTTGTCTAAATGATCTTTCTACATGTTAATCAAAAATTCCAAAAGTTTGCTGCCATAGAGAACCTTACTTTCTGCCTTCAACTTCTTCACTTCTTGTTCCAACTTCTCATATTCTTCTGTCTTCATCTTGATTAGTTCTTTCAAGGTTTCCTCTATCTTGTTCTTCTCCTCAATCTTCTGCATCAGATCTTTAACAGTTTCATTCATCTGCTTCAACTTACTATTAACTTCCTTATGTCTCAATTTGAACTTCTGAATTTGTTCTCTAAGCTTTTGCACACATTCATTCGCTACCTTCATTTTCTCTTTCAATTCTTCATTCTCAGATTTCACACTTTCTAGATCTTCAAGGGATGTCTTCAATTCGTCATCTAGATGATATTCTTTGATTATACACATCAGTTCCATGATTCAACCAACAAGGATCTCCCTCAAGCGGTTAAGCTTTCAAGCAAGGGACCAAGCTCTTATACCAATTGTTGAATTGGTTGAATGGACTGGAATACTAAGAGGGGAGGGGGGGGGGATTTCAAAACTTTTGTTGATACATTAACCTTAACAATTAATATCATTAACATGAAATAGAAAATGCAGAATACACAAATAACACATCCACAAATTGAACGCCAAATTTTATGTGTAAAACCAAAATGGGAAAAACCACAAAGAGTGTTAGCTCTCAAGATAATATAAATAGTTATATGGTGTTTAAAAAATAAGGTTGCTCACTGCTGGATGACTCACTACCAGATTACAAAGCGTCTCATTTTCGGAACTCTCACTACAATAGAAAATAATTGAACGAAGGAAAATTGCATCTTCTAATGCATAAGGTCAATTTTAGATTAAGCTCAGATAACAACTCACAAAAAATCATAGTAGATCCGGTAAGGGATCACTACACTACTATCCACAATCGTCTGCAACAAGTCCGGTAAGGGATCATTGCACAATTTTGTCTTCACTCTCCTAACCAATTGCTTGCAGCAGATCTGGTAAAGGATTACTGCAATACTATACACACCTTCGCTCATATACTTCTCACACTATAAACTGCTTCTCTTATAACAACTGCTCTGTTGTCCACAATTCTATCACTCACATACTTCTTACTCTGCTATACCACACACACTCTACTTTCTTTCTATCTCATATTCTTCACACTTATTTTTTCATTTCACACACCTATATATATATATATACGTATGGGTAAGTTCATACACTAAGATAATATGTCGGCCAAGTACAAATGCTTTACACAATGATGTGTTGCTCAGATCAACACGTTATCCAAAACATGCCTCGACCAAAAAGAGGATAAACAAGTCAACCTATACCAACCTCTTACATGCTTCCTTCATAGACCTCATTACCAAAACGTATGCCTTAATAACTAGAATAAAATAAGGGTCTACTGGACCCATAGACTTCAGACCCATAAGCACAAATTCTGAGCACGACATCTCCAAAACTTCAAGATATAGATAACACAGATTCCGCAACATAAAACCATGTAATATAATCATCCGGATAACAATACAATAGATACAACTGATATAACTACTATGATTGATATAACTGATATCAAAACTCACACAATTGATACCAAAATTGGATACAAACCAATATAAGCACAACATATGATTCTGGGGATGAGGATCTTTTGAAAATGACTCCAGTAGATCATATATGCCTTACCGCTTCATATCACATACATACCTATCTTCTATTGGTGCTTGACTTGCAATACTAAAACTAGTTATGCCACATTCGATCCTTTCGGTTGACCCGACCAACTACAAAACCAACAAAGCGGTTTTGCCTCTCGAGAAACCACGAAATTGGATGGTAGTTTTTGCAATTTCACAAAATCGACTGCCAAGGGATTTAATTGCCGGCGATACAACGAAGAAGGTTGTTTTTGAAGAGTGCATAACACTCATGTTAGTCACATTGCAAAACTCAACAGTTTTGTGCAACCTGATAGATTATTTGTCTACATGGGCAGTTGATGAACATTGACTGGATAATATGGACAAATGGTTGAAAGGTTTTTAGGTTATTTTGACTGACAATCTTCATAGCGATAAAACCCTAAGTATGGGGTTTTGATCGACAAAGATGATTTTGTGCCTACATCTGCATGACGATAGGGAAGATAGTCCATGTGGTTGTTGACCAGGTCTGACTAGGTGATTTGGACATCGATTATGAAGACATGTGGCTACCAAGTGGTCGAAAGGAAATCTGATATGTAGAAGTCGGTGCTTGGAGATAGGATGGCAAATTTTAATGAGGTTAGTTTCCTATCTCATCAGGGTAGATTGAGAGATGATGGATAATGCATTAATGGCAAATTTTTTGTAGACTAGTGTGCGGCTCAAGAGGATCATCTAGAAAGATATCAAATTTGATAGGCAGATGGAGATTACTAAATATAGAAATCTGAGTACAGAGAACAATCAAAAGACAAAAATAATGCATTTAATGAAGTTGGCCAAATCTCAAAGTAGAGGATCAGATCAGATTGTAGACATGATTTCCAAGATGGCAAATGAATAAAATATTTGATTTCTCAAAGGCCGAGAAGATCAGATTTTGAAAATATTCTTGGAGGGAAATCTTGGAGGTACAAAGATGATCGAAAGAGTGTAGTCTTGATGTGACAGAGGCAAGTGTGCAGATCTGACAAAAGTAATGAGGTGGATGCTAAATTGAAAGAACTAGGAGGTGAACTAAAAGAAAGATTGTGAGCTGCAGTGTTGCAAAAAGGTGAAGACAGTTGCAGAACTGAAAGCGAGAGAAAAAAAGTGTTGCAAAAACTAGAGAAGTGAGGAGGGCACAAAAAAAGCATTTTTTGCATGTGTCAATAACACAATGACAATGCAAGTATAACACTACAGAAAAGATTATATGCATAATATTCAAATGTGTAGAGGAGACAAGAAGTAGATGAGAGCCAAAGAAGAGAGAAGACAAAGAAGAGCACAGAGGTGGAGTGCAAAGATCTGAGATAAGAGAGTAGTGAGTTGTGGTAGATAACACAGTGGGTTATATACACCGTGAGAGGCGAAGAAGGAGGAGTGATTAGAGAAGAAAAAAGAGAGTTGTTTGTAGAGACAAGGAGAAGACAAAGAGCAGAGGATAAAGATTGATAACTAAGATCAAAGAGAAGAGATAAGAGCTTGTGAGAAGAAAAGAATCAGGTCAATCTCAAGAACAAAATAATTGTGAGTTACAAAAATTCATTTGTAACAAGGTGCTTATTTGTAATTGAATATTTACTTATTGTATTTCTCTGAGTGGGTGCTTAGAGCAGGGGTTGGTGCTCCTTTTGGTTGGTGCCCCATAAAAATAGTAATCAATGATTTTATTGTTAGGCTAGATTGGAGCAATAGAGTCCAACAACTATTCTCACCGAGGTTTTTCCCACATTGGGTTTTCCTCGTATATCTGGTGTCATATGCTTGCCTTGTGTGTGTGTTTTTTATTTATTTCCATGTTTAGTTTTTCCATACTCTAAGTTTTAAAAGTTTTAAAGATACATTGATTCACCCCCCCTCTCAGTGTCCTATTGTGTTCCTTTATTTTCAATTATAATAATTTGCAGATACCAAGGTAAATACTTTATATAATTTTATGATGTCTATAATCATTTTTAAATAGAACCTTGATACTGGAACTATCATGGAAATGAAGGGAGATCTATTATGGTTGCTTTGAGTGATGGCTTATTGGGTAGGAATAATGGCCAAGGCAAGGCTATATCTATGTTGTGAGAGCCTTGATATGTTGTTATTTTTTATATTGGAAATGTTAGTTGTAAGGTAATATAGTTGTGTTTAAATATGGTATGGTTGTGTAGGAATCATGGTTATGGCGAGGATAAACTTATGTTGTAAGACCTATGATATTTCGAACACTTGTGATATGGGAAATATTAGATGTAGTGTTAAGTGGAGAGGATATCAAATGCTTATAAATATGGAGCATTTGAGTAATTCTATTGCAATGAAAATAGTGAATTAAGTTCCTTAATGTCAATTTAACCTCCTTATTTGGTAAATAATAAGATATGCTTATAATTTCATAATGCAATTAGATATTGGAGTAAGGTTTTAATATGGTTACTAGAAATCAACTGACCCCTTAAGCATAAGAACCCTATATTGAACATATTATAAGAATTTTAAATGGAACTAATTTTCCCATGGGTTGTGTGAACCAAGGTAACTTTATGTTGAGTAATAAGCCTAGCTCTAAGACAACTTGATAAACCTATGTGTAGGTGTCCTTGAGAGAGAGCTTAGAAGGAGAACTATGTGTGACTTTGACCCGTTTGGAAGCAGGAATGTAGGCGGTCCTTGAGCAAAGGATACCCCTATGACCTCAAATCCGCAGGGGTAGGGTCTAGGGGGGAATAATCTTAGGTTCAGAGTTGTTCCTAATGTTGCGACCTTACCTCCGTAGTAGACTTCAGATGAGGTTGATTAGACATTAAAAGATTACGAAAGATTTAAGAAAATCAAATAAGTGTAATATTATGTAATGTACCATCAAATAGAAAGTTCAAGGAAGTGAGGCTTAAGGGTACAGGATGAGATGAGGCCATCTTTTGTTGGTTCTTTATAATTGTATCATGTGTTTGTGAAATTAAACCTAGAGTTATAGGCTCCTCAGTTACTTGATTGTGTTGTACTTATCTATTTGTCTAATATTGTGAATCTTGATGTGTATAACGGGCCCTCCCACAAGAGTGAACTGATGGGATATTTATACAGAGACATGTAATCGTTGGACCGTGCCAATGATCGATGTTTGGTCTACTACAAGGGATTAGTCGTAAATCACCTAGTTAATGGATGTGATATTTCCTAGACTACCATGGACATGATATAGTATCAATTAGCAAGTCGAGTCATTGGACCATGCCAATGGCGGAGGATTAGAACTATTGTTGTATTGTTGGAACAACCAACACTCATTGAGTTCATGGAGGTGAAGGATTGATAAGGGCTATTTGGGATTTGATACGATAATGGTTGCACGGGTAGTTACCTTACCATGCTAGTAGTGGTAACCGAAGCTAATTGTTGTATCAGGAGGGTTCACTAGAAAACACCTAGCATGGGGATAATCGATGCCAGGTGTTACCCGAGATTGTGAAGAAGATAGTTGACAATTTCACTAAGGTCACTAAGTGGTATATGTTGGAAGCTACTTCTTCTTGGATGGAGAGACTTGTCATCCGTGGCCTATAGGCGACTGAAGGCAAAATCCATCGAGCTGGGTTGGTTCATTACTTGTGGAAATCCTTGGGATTGAGGATGGACCTATGGTGTAGTATGGGATGCACCAAATGCTCTTCTTGGTTGTTTGATGGTATACTTGACCCTGTTGGGTTGAGGATCAACCCATGGTGTAGTATGGGATCTATTGAATCCTCTACCCAAATCCGTTGGTGCAAATGACCAAGGAGAAGAATGGGTTCCACAATGTAGTGCGCAGTGCACCAACATTCCTTCTCTATCTAGGATGCACTATGGATAGGAGATAGTTAGCCATTGAGGATGAGTCAGTCATGTTATTTATGTGATGCCTCTATGAGCCAAACACTATTATATGTGATGCTTGTACTTAAGTCAATTACTATTATCTATTCTTGCAGGTACATGAGTGAATTAGTTATATCTTGTGATGTATATATATGAGACAATCACCGTCACTGTAATGCCGATATGCAAAAATCACTAATGTTTATGTGATGTATGTGTGAGCTACTCATTAGGCATGTGATATATGCTGGAGCTAGCCATTATGTGAACTTGTAATGTCTAGGAAATATTTCCTTGTGTATATGTGATTGTAATAATCGAAGAGTGTAGGAGATGTGATATGATCCTTGTGTGTATTTGTCCACATTGAACACCAATTATCATGTACTCTTGGTTATGGAATCAACACTTGATGGCAATGTGTATCTCTTCTTGCAATGAGACTAAGTTAATACGTTCACTTAATTAGTTGTCAAGTTTTAGAGAGGGATCAAGATCTCATCAAGGGAAGAGATCAAACTCTCTTTGAATGCTAACTACAAAGCCTCTGACTCCCTCTGAGAAGATACACAGGTTGGATCATTAGGAGTGAATCCTCGAGGCTTAGGCTTGGGTATGGGAATGACCCTAATTATGGAAGGCTAATACTTTGATCACAAGTATATAACAATGTTGTGTCATTGGGTTGACACCATTGTGGTAAATAGAGGAGTATTAGAATCAATGCTATAATACATGGAAGATGATTATTTGATCAACTTTAAAAGTGTAATTAAAAAAAAAATGTGGTGGCGGAAGGGCGGATCTTACATGCCACAACTTAGCCAATAGGCAAGGAATGAATTTGAACCTTTTTCTAGAACCTTACACATATTACGAGAGGGATAACAAATAGTTTTATCTACAAATGACAATGTGGGGAGCTTAGATTGAGGTAGACATCCATTCAAGCATAAAGAAAAGAAATCATGTTAGATGCAATAAATGCAATTACCTAGCAATCCACAACCCAACATAAGGAAAGCAATAGTTCAAGATATGAATATAAATGTGTATGCAAAATATGGAAGCATAGAATTATAACAAGGGTTGTGATACAACTGTAATCCTTGTCATTTGTTAAAAACTGGTGAATTATTGTGTTATTGTTTTTTTGTGAGAATAATAGAAGAATTTATATTTGCTTATATGAAAAGTAGGGTCCTTTAGTATGAAAAAATCTGGTTATTGTAATTTATGATAGTCATATGGAATGACAATACCTACCATTCATAAAGTTCTTGGTCATGAAAATTAAAACATGTTAATAATTCTAAATAAGTAGATTAATGTCATGTAGACTTGGTTTTGAATTCACCATCAATGAACTCATCATATGGAACTTGAACATGTAAAAGAAGGCTATTCAAATATGAAACTTTTTCAATTTGTTTTGGGGCCATTGATATAAATAAAATTCTAAACTAATTTCTAGCTAAAGAGTGTTCATCTGATTGGTATGATTGTGACTAGAACTACAGTATCAAATCATAGCGATTCTTGACAATAATTTAAATTTGAATTATTTGAAGAAACATTTGATCAAAATTTATTATCTTTGAATATAATGACAAACCATACCTCTAATGTTGCTTCTCTAACTACATAGCACATAAGAGCAATTATTTTTCTATTTGAAATTGTGACTTAAATGCCTATAGCTCAACCACTTATACTATAGTTTGACATGAAAGAAAAGTTTATCTTGTTAGGATTATTTTTACAACCCCTAGGGTTAGGGTTTCATAAAATGTTTTGAACTAACTCTTTTAAACGATCCTTAGGTAGGCTCATGTTTTAATTTTCTGTTGACTAGTTCACCCGGTAAAATCACCTCTTATGTTTTTGCTAAGGGTTTTGTATTGTTATGTTCACCAACCCTGTGCTTAGGTCTTCATTGTTTTATCGGTCGACCTGTTTCCCACTAAGTTTTCATGCAAATGTTTTTAAAATCTTCCCAAGTCATGTGCTATGCGTATTGGTCCCCTCTTATGTTCCAAGTGATGGATTGCCCACCGGTGAAGTTTTCTGCTTAGGAGAAGCTCAAATTTGATCTCGCTGATTGGACGAAGAACATGTGAATGCACAGGTGATGGCCATCGGTACTGTTTCGTATTATCGGTAAGGTTATTCATTGAAGCATTTCAGCGACCCTGTGATGCCAAGTGTACTAAAGTTAATTGTCAATCAAAGACTTTCAAATCCTATTGATAGTCGTCGATCAAATCACATCAGCAGTGTAGTTTTAAAATTGTTCAATTGCTTGTTCTAAGGAATGAAAACTCGCACAAAGGCCGTTAATGGCAGACAAGTGATTGATAAAGTCATCAATTCAAGCGAAGTTTTTTAATTTCAAGCAAAAGACAATTGAAGGCAACAAAGAAGGCAAGTTTGAGCTCTAGAGTTTCTGTTGTAGAAAAGCAAAAGAATTTTCAATGAGGGAATTTAAACAGTGAATGGCATTCTTCCTTATTTCCTTGTGTCCATCTAAAAGTATAAAGGTTAGAGAAATTAGAAATGTTGGTTGTATCATTGCTATCAGTATTTGGGGTGTTTTTATAAAATTGAGAAGTCAGGAAACATGTCAACTTTATCAAAGCCTTCACATCAGACGACCCAAAACCTCAAAGACAAAAGAAAGAATGGAACCTGTGTGACGACATACTAGCTCAATTGCCAGGGCATGCATAGAAACCAAGAAATCAAGTACATGCAGAGAGATTTCATGATTCTCTAAGGAATTTCAAGGAAGCTTATATGCCAATTAGAAGACACAATATCTTCAGATATTTTCACATTAAATCTAATAGAGAAGAGCCTGAGTGTAATCCATGGAGGCTAGGGTTGTCTTCAATGGTGGTCCCAAATGTCTTTGTAAATGTGGACTTGATAAGGGTGATTGCTAGGCAATATGACCCTAATAATAGAGTTATCAAATTAGCTAATGGAGGGTCTTTGCTAACAATAAACAAAGCTGCAATTTACCAAGTGTTTGGTATGGAAGATGTAGCAGGGAATGACATGATTATTAACTTGGGAAGTTTGAGAGTTGAATACCAAAGTGTGGAGGGAATGTACTAAAGAAAGTGGTTACCAATTCACAGGTCCAAACTAGGTAATAGATTCCAAATGTTTGAAAAAGAAGATCTAGCACCTTATAGCATTGATTTGTTTCACAAATATTTTCAAATGACTTATTATGCTCTATGTCAATTACTTGGTTTTGAGGGACGCTTGCATATGCCTCATAAAATTTTAGTATTGGTTTGTGATATTCAAAGTACTATTGAAAAAAAAACCTTTTGACTATCCCCACTTTGTAGCAGAAGGGATTCACAATGCCCAAGTTAGTATTCAAAGGGATAGTTCAAGTATCACATTCATATGGTATTCCCTATTAATGCACATATTATTTGCAGGACAGAGGAACGTGTTTTGGAGTGATGAGTTGCACATAAAGGTTTTTGATGGGCGAGGAATAAGACTGCCAATGTAGGAGTGGACCTCTATTTGGGATTGTGGTCACAAACATGCCTAGTACCTACATTTCGAGGAGCATTTTGTTAGAAAGTTGCATGGTCTACTTTGTCATACCCTCCAAGGGTTTCAGATAAAATCATGAAGTTTTTGAGGCCTAAAGGAAGAGAGAAGGAGATTAAGGTTAAGATAAAACACAATTGGGTTGACTGGTGCGTCATAGACAAATACACTTACACAAGGATTTATGGATTTGAAGGACAACCACATTTGTTTCCCATGATATTTTATGACAGACTAGTGTATTTAGAAATAATCAGACAAATGTATGAAGCAAATGCTCCTTTCAGTAAAAGACATAAGGGTTCTTTTCTTCCCTCTTACTTTCATTAGAGATTTTTAGATTTCCTCATCACATGGATTTGAACAAGCTATTAACCTTTTGGATACCTATAAGTTACCCTTACATTCAGAAGGCAAGAAATTTGATCTTGAGCATTACATCAACTTTGCAAGGAAGTTTGTGGGTTTAAGTGGGTATAATCATAAGTTTGTGATGAAAGAGGAATTAACTAGGAATTGCCCTACTTTTGATCCAACTATATAAAGAGTCAAAGCATGGATAAGAATCCAAAAGGTTGAAAAAACAAGAAAGTAGGCTAACCCTGCATACAAAGGTGTATTCCTGAATGAGAATGATGAGGTCATGAGAATGGAGCTATTTCTCCAATATGAATCATGGTTGACATCAAAAGTGCCTATCATTTCCCCATCTTCACCTAGTGGCTCATCCATAAGGATGGAATGATCTAGAGTTATTTCACCTTTAGCCCAGATATCACCTACTCCATTAGTGAGAATTGAAATATCACAAGATGTGGGAGAAAGTGAAAGACCCCATGAGGAAGAAGGAGAGGTCATGCAAAAATTGCATGTGCAAGAATAATAGTTGCCAAATGAACAAGATGACCAACTTGATGAAATTGATGATTTCCTGATAATTGAAGTCAGAGCTTTAGCTTCCAAGAAGTTCATATATGATGATGACTTCATCAATGCAAGTGAATTTAAATTGTTTATTCATAAGCTTAAAGGAAGAAAATGAAAAGAGAGAACTCTTTATACCCCACAAAGAAAATGGATGAGGTTGTCAAACAATTTTGGGCATAGGTTAAAGAGGAAACCAATGAAATGACCCCAGAAAAAGGGAGGAAGTTGTTAAAGGAAGTAGGATGTCTGCTTCTTCCAGGGACATATATATCCTCTTGCATTGCTTTTGATAATTTGAGAAGATTTGAGGGTGTAGATTTGAAATTAACAATAGAAGGATTAGATAAATTGTGCTATGGGTCAAATTTTAGACCGAGCAATGAGAAATTGACTACATGGTGTCTATATCCACCTAACAAAAGGCCTTTAACCATTGTAGACCCGTAATAGATTTTGGGACATTTTATTGTTTATAGATTGAAAGATGTAAGTGTAAAACAAGTTGTGGATTTAAATGTAAATACTGTATTATTTACTAGGGTTGCAATGGAGAATCTCACTACTAGAAATGAAGAATTGGAAAGAAAGGTTCTTGAGCTGAATGAGAGGTGGTTGGGCACTTCTCTACAACAGGGTCTTTGGTTATATGCAGAGCATTAGACGGCCAAATTAAAAATAGATCTGGCCATTGAGAAGGAGAAAAGAGTAGAAGTGGAGAGGCAATTGGCCAAGGCACAAGAATAAAATCAAAATCTTAATAAAGATTTGAGAATGCATAAGTTCAAGATGGCCCAAAGATTTATTGAACCCAAATTTTCATAGTTGCTTCCTCACTTGTAATTATTGTGGAGCAGATATCAAGATATTGTTGGTTTTGTAAAGAGAGAAAGAAACACATAGTTCAAATTGAAGTTGACTCAGAAGTACTTGAAGAGATAGCAACAAATGTTATAGCTTTTTGAACAATATGGAAACCATTTTGACAAAGATGCTAAGTTGAAATTGGAAACCATAGTGGATGAAACAAAGGCGGTGTTATAAAAAATAGATTCATTATTGAATGAATGCCACAAGTATCATGGCCATGTGGAAAAGGCTTTGAATATATGAACAATAAATTGCAAGGCACAAAACTACCTGCATTTGTTAAAGACACTAGAGAGGATAAAAATGAAGCTGAATGGAAAGAAGAACTTGGAAAAATATTTCTCCATGGTATAATGAACAATGTGCTTGATGATGTAGATAAGGTAGAAGAAAATATTCATAATCAACTAGAGGGACTAGCAGAGTTGGAGTATAGTATGAGGTTCCTAAATAAACAAAATGCTTTGGTTGCTAGTCAGGCTTATGAAGAACACATGAAGACTTGCAATGAATTTATACAAAAAGATAAATAATTTGTTGAAGAGGGCCATGTGGTAGGAGGGATAAACTATCTTTTTGTTACATCTCAGTTATCTTAATAAGGACTTTTCCAGATCATCTGATCACGGGTGGCTTACATGCAACAAAATAAAATTGAGTGTGATGAAATGGGTAGATTAGTCGGTCAACTTGATTTAAGTTCCTGGGTTGTTTCTAAAGCCATGGTCAATTTATTGCATTTGTTTCTTATTTATTTTTCAACAGTTTACACATCAACAACTTCTACACCAACCGAGTTGGTTAATATTGGCACAGTCAGCAACAAACGGTACAAGAAGGGAAATCATGTCTCAAAGAATCAAATTAGTTATATTTATTGTTTCCCTCCCATTTTTTAAATATTCTTGTCTTATGAAATGTAAAGACCTTCTTTTAGCATATTCTCATAAAAGGCAAATGAAATTTTGACAAGTGTGCAAATTAATCTGAAGCTTGTTTTGCTCCCTTGTATTAAAAAAAGGAAATCAAGATCACTTGCAAGGGGGTTCTGAAAGTTTTGTTAAATTGGGGTAGATGTAATAGCTCTTTTGAATTTGCAAGTAATAGAGGAATTCTCAGATTTCAAATTCAATGAATTATATACATTATGTTTTGAAAGAATTAATGAAGATATCTATTCAAGTTGTCTCCCATTTTGTGTCACTTTGTCATATGAATTGGTCTATTAAGGATAGTCCAATTTGTCTTTGTAGGATTGTTATGAATATGTAAAACATTTGTAGGTTTTCTTCAATGAAAAAATTAAATTTTGTAGATGGATTGCAATGACATAGGGATGCAATAGTGATATGTTAAGAATGTTCTGAAGCTTGTACACATATACATTCGTGTAAGGCATAGGGATGCAATAGTGATATGTTAAGAATGTTCTAAAGCTTGTACACATATACATTCGTGTAAGACATAAATCTTTAGATCTAATGATGTGATCTTTATAGATTTTTTGGGTGAATTAAATTTGTAATTTGATATTGTTACCCAAGGATTCAAGCACTGGCCTTAAGTGTGTTTAATTTTTAGAAACCATTCAACCAATCTTATAATCAATTTCCTTTTCTATTCTTTAGTGTTAGTTTTAGTTCAGGGTTTTGTTCTCAATCGAGTGTGAATGCATATTGAACTAGGATTAGAGCCAAATGCATGGTCTAAGTGCTTTCCTTGGTATATTTTCATTGAGAACCATCTGTTATGTACAATGTCAATGTATTCTTATTGTTAATTTGTGGGCATTGTAAAGGTTCACCCACCTAGGTCCTAAAAAGCCTAACGTACAAAGAAATTTGATCATCCCTAATCAATTCATGTTCATTGGCCACTAATACAAACTCTTGTTGATAGAACATGGCTAATTCTTAGGTAAATCTGATCAATCAACTGGAAACACCAACATATCTAGTATACAACAATAAACAATTATGAGGTGATACAAGTATTGGAAAGTAGAACTGAGGCCACAAGTAATACTATTGGATTAACTAAGTTATATTACAATGAAAAGTTGTATACGTTGGTTTCTAGAAACAAGGAATGGCAAGTAATATTTATATCATGTGACATAGATATTGGTCTTACATTTGACATAAGACATCACAGACTGTTTGCATAGAATAAAGCTTTAAAATCAGGAATCATTATATACAAATTAAATATTTTTAATAAATTACTAATGTACTTTGAGTTTAAAATGAGTATAAGAAACAAAAATATAAAACAATCATCGTAAAAGTCAATTTGGCATAGTAAAGCTCTTTCTAATCATATAATATAAGTTCACAAGCAATTGACAACTGATATTTGCCACAAAAATGATAACCGGTTGTAACTTACTAAGAACCAATAATTCAAAATTACTATGAAATGACAGTTCAAATAGTATGGTATGTAATACTATGCCTATTCTATATGGAACTCAATACTGGACAAGATTTATGCTTACAAAAATTAAGCATGATATTGAATGTGTTTAGTGAAAGGTGATTAACAAGTCATTTACAAAACAAAATAAATAGACATGTCTTTGGACACTATAGGTATGCTATAATAAAAGGGGGGTTAAAATTTATTCCAAAAAGAAGAAATACAAAGCAGGGGCATCAAACAACCCTATCAAGTTCAATTAAGTGATCTAAATGATGAGAGAAGCCCAAGGGTAATTGACCCTTATCTACAATATTCCAGTTTAGCATTTGATTAGAAACCCATTTGGCAAGACAATCCGCTACTCTGTTCCACTCCCGAGGGATGTGTGTGAAAGTAAGAGAATCCAAAGAAGTACACAAATTAAGAATCTGGTTAACAACCAAAACTAACTGCCAGCTAACATCCACAAAATGTTGTCGAGTCAACAAATGCACCACCATCTGAGAGTCTGATTCACAAATGAGCCTGCTCCATCCAAGAGCACAAGCACTCTCCACAACATATAAAATAGCAAGAGCCTCCATCAAATTATTAGTATGATGGCCTTTATAAATAGAAAAAATAAACAAAATAGTCCCCAAGCTATCTCTACCAACTCCCCCAATGTCAGCAGGACCAAGATTTCCCTGAGAAGACCCATCCGTGTTGGTTTTCGAAATGCCCCGCGGAGGAAGACTCTGTTGGAATGCACTGATATCGGCAATAAAATGAGGGGGTGGGGGGTGAATCGGTTTACAAACAATAACAACAATTAATTCAACTATAAACCTTAAACCAGAGCACAACCCAATGAAAAATGTAACATGAAAGCACAACACGCATAACACCAATATTTGACGTGGAAAACCCGGAAAGGCAAAAACCACAATGGGAAACCCTACCCACAATAAGATGAATACTCTGCAGTAGTATTATGAATAGTTACAATGGGGTTTGCACATGCAGAAAGGCCAACAACCTAGAGCACACTGCTCATCACAAAGGGAAGCCTCACTGACTTACAAAATCATCAGACTACAATCCGAAAAATAATGAAATGTGAAAGTAGCATCTACTAATGCCTGATATAGTTCTGGTTAAGCATTGATGTCTGCTCTGTAATACAAAACCTTTCCAACCTTCACCTGATTGATATGACTTTACTCGCACTTAATACTTTCTCTGATAATGCAGACTTAACCAACCATAAGCATCGCATCCTAAATTACATGAATAAGTCACCTATAAATACAAATCATCAACCTTATTGACAAGTACAGCTAAACCCTAAACCCATTAACTCGTAATTACAAAAATTACATCACATGATACTATCAAACCAATATTATGATTTACATTACATGGCATGGACCTAAATCAAGTAATCAAACAATTATATCCATCGGGGATTCCGCTAAGACCAAAATCCAACATGCTTCACTTGCTGGTAGAAACCCTCGATGAAAGTTTAACCGGATCCAAATAGGACCAGCATAATAGCACACCATCTAATGCAAAGTCACCAAATTCTCAGGATATGATCAAGAAGCACCAGCAACATGAAATAAACTGATTCAATAAGCCGGACCCGAAATCCACTGATCAAGTCACCAAAACAACATACTGGTAAAGCTAACCAGGAACGCTAGAAGCCGCTAAAGCCAAAAGCTAGTTGGTAAAGGCAAGAAAAAGTAGGTAACGAGAAATACCCAAAGCGATAACCAAACCATGAAACCACCTGAATATAGCAAGCATATAACCATTAGAATAAGCATGCAAAACAGATTCCAGAGATTTGATCATACCAGATTAGAATCACAGCCAGAACCAAAATGATCACCAAGGCTAACCAGGATAGATCCAACCGGGATAGTCTCCAACCAGGATACAATATTGACATTAATGACAACACTTAGCCAAATCCATCATATTGCTAACAATCTACCCCTTTGGCATTGATGGCAACACTGAATGTGGAAAACATCCAATTGCCAAGGAATGCCAACAATCTCTGAAACCATCAAAAGATCTAGCAATTTTCACAAGAATACCTTCTCCCCCTTTGACATCAATGACAAAGGAAAGATACTAAACCAAGAATACTGAACCAAATAGTTGACTACCCCCCTGAGTAGTAGCACCATCTTCATCAACCTGGATCAGAAAAGTATGTCTGATAAGTTCACTGGATTGATGCATCTCTACATCTCTAATTCTCTTCCGGAGGGTTGGTAACCCCCAACTGATCTCTGAGATATTCAAAAGTGTCTTTAGGCAATGGTTTCGTTAGAATATCTACAATCTATTCCCTAGTAGGCACATAAACCAATCTGACTTCCTTTGCTTTGTCATGTCCCCTCTTTAGCTCTATCTAGCAGAGACATGTGAGTCAGCTTATTATGGGGTCTTGTAGGCTGACAGCAATGGATAGAGACTCAGTGTGGTTATACAGTGTCTGGGACTTGGTGTTCTGGCAGTAGTTGATCAATTTGGAGCAGATCCTTATTTTTAGGAGACAGTTCCTACATTTATGGAGGATATCCCTACTATTTAGGAGGTTATGACCATACCCAGGGTTGGGTCTCCTTGCTCGATTATTCTTTGGGTTCAGTTTCAAAGGATTTGGGTTTGTTTCCTAGTTTCTAGGAGCATCCCTAGATTTTAGGGATGAGACTGCCAGTGGATCCTTGATTTCCGACTTTAGTCATAGACAGGTGGCAGGTTGACTTTCTGGTTTGTGGTGTCATTTGAGCATTTTGCAGCTATTTGGGTTATATTTTTAATATTTCCTAAGTTAGCATTTATTATTTAAATAAAGCTATGTTTATAGCCATTTTGGAGTAATAAGGGGTTTTTGGCCTCATCTGGATGCGTATCCCTTGGTGTAATAGCTCGTTGGAAAGGTCTTGGACTTTTCTAAATATTTCTCTTTTGACTCAGATCCTTTCGATGAACAGATTTCTTTATATTTGAAAAAAGGTCATTTTTCTATACACTTGGCAACTTAAAATGAGAAATATAACATTTTAACCCTAAACACCCCATTGAGTCATTTTTAGGGTTCGAGCTAGGTGGGAAGGTGTTATAAGGAAGTTGTGACCTAACTCTTGGATATATTTTCCACATTCAAAACTTGCTTCTTGTGAATTTGCTCTGGTAGAGCGATTCTTCATCTGGGACGCAAACCCCAGGTTGGATACTGGCTGGGACATAGCCCTCAGCAGTAGTTTGTCAGTAGATACTTCAGGGTGTTGGGCATTGGTTGACAAAGATTGGGTGCGCTATTGATTGCAGAGGATTCAGATTGCATTCAGAGGGTTTCATCAAGGCAGCTAACCTTATTCAGCTGACACGTGACTACAGTTGTAGCCCATTGGGAGTTGTGGTGGCATCATTCTTCCTTGCTATCCACGTTTGGTTTGTTGCTGGTGTGAAGAGCTGGAAATCTGCATATTGTATCTTGCTTATTCATTGCTGGTCAATTCATTTTGTAGCAGCTCCAAATTGGTAAATGATAATTGTTGGAATACAAGGAAATCAAATTATTGTCCTGGTACAAGTTGTAGTATTTTAGATTGTAAGTGTTCTAATTTATGAACATTGTTTCCATTCTTATTTCGCACTCTTATTGTTTACAGTTTCTTTATATATATATCTTCAAAACTCCAAAACAAAAAGAAACAAACCCCCTTTCTGCACTTCTGTCTATTCTATAAGATCACCAGAAAATTACAAAAAACCTAGTTTATTAAATAAAAATTACAGTAGATCAGAAAAGGGATCCATCAGGGATCTTTCATGCTTCAACCTTTTCCTTCAAGAAATTATACCTTATAGAAATGTGTTTTGATTTGGAATGAAATACCAAATTCTTTGACATATCAATAGCAACAATATTATCACAGTGAATAACAATAGGCTCATCATAACTTACCCTTATATCCTTTAACATCCATTTCATCCATAAAATCTGAGTATGGTTGGTAGCAGCTACAACATATTCTGCTTCAGCTGTAGACAATGAAGTGCTTGATTATTTCTTACTAGGCCATGAAACCAACTTCTTCCCAAAAAAGAATGCACTGTCAGTAGTGCTCTTTCGACCATCCACATCTCCTACCCAATCGGAATCTGTATATGCACATAATGTGAAGTCATCATTCTTTGGATACCATAACTCAAAGTCTATTGTACCTGCCAAATATATGAATATCCTCTTGACGACAATATCATGAGTTTCTCTAGGATCTGACTGAAATCTAGAAGCAATAAAAAGAACATTCATTATATCAGGTCTTGTTTGAGTTAGCTACAGAAAACCGCCAATCATTGATTTGAATTTTCTCTGGTTCACTTTAGGTGATTCATCATCCTTTGACAATTTACAATTGATTATCATAGGAGTACCGATAGGTTTAGATTTCTCAAGTCCAAATTTCCTAAGTAACTCCTTCACATACTTAGTTTGACAAATGAAAATACCTTTATCAGTCTGAGTAATCTGCAAACCTAAGAAAAATTCCATCTCACCAATCATAGACATTTCAAATTCATTCTTCATATCATTAGTAAATTTCATGCATAGACCTTCTTCTCCTCCAAAAATGATATCATCCACAAAGACTTCAATAATCAATACGTCATCATGCTCAATTTTGTAATATAATTTAATATCAACATTAGCTTCATTGAAACCAAGCTTTGAAAGATACTTATCCAATCTAGCATACCATGCTCTAGGGGCCTATTTTAGTCCATATAAAGTTTACTTCAATCTGCAAACCATGTCCTTGTCTTCTGATAAATAAAATCCATCAAGTTGTTCAATAGAAACTTCCTCTTCAAGATCTCCATTTAGAAATGCACATTTGACATCCATCTGATATACTTTGTAGTTCTTGTGTGCAGCATAAGCAAGAAAAAGTTTTATCGCTTCAATTCTAGCAACTAGGGCATACGTTTCCCCATAATCAATCCATTCTTCCTATGAATAACCTTTGCAAATCAATCTAGCCTTGTTCCTCACAACTTGACCTTCCTCATTCAATTTGTTCCCGAAAACCCATTTAGTTCCAATAATGTTCTTGTCTTTAGGTCTAGGTACAAGTTCTCATGTCTTATTATTTTCAATTTGATCTAATTCCTCTTCCATTGCTTTTAACCAATTTGCATCCTTACTTGTTTCAATGAAAGATTCCAGTTCAATTTGAGAAATTAAACATACCTCTCCAGTAGCTAACCCTCTCCTAGTCATCACACCTTTCCTTTTATCTCCAATAATTTGATCTTCATAATGATCTAACTTTACATACCTGGGAGTCTTTGAATTTTCTTGATTTGTTGACTATTCTGTTGTTCCATTGCCACTGTTGAATTTTCTGATGCTATTGGTGTCACAAGTTCACTGTTCTGAATTGATTCTTGCATTACGAGTTTAGGTTTGATAAATTCATCTTCCGGTCCATAATCATATGCTCTGATCTAATTACTACCATGCTCATCCACCTTGACATTTATGCTTTCCAATATCCCATTCAATCTTTTGTTATAACATCTATATGCTTTGCTCTTAGTAGAATAACCAAAAAATAATGCTTCATCACTTCTAGGATCAAACTTTCCTAATGCATCATCTCTTCTAATGTAACATTTGCTTCCAAAAATTCTGAAATATCTGACAGTAGGAGTATGACCAAACCATAATTAATAAGGAGTCTTAGCATTATCACCTTTAATGTGTACTCTATTGAAAGTGTATACAACGGTATTGATAGCCACTCTCCAAGATATCTGGTAATTTAGCTTCAGTCATCATAGTCCTTGTAGCATCCAAAATTGTTATGTTCTTTCTTTCCATTAATCTATTTTGTTGTGGGGTCATAGGTGCAGAAAGTTGTCTCCTAATACCATTCCTTTCACAAAAGTTGTTGAAATCATCGGATGTAAAATCACCGCCATGATCTGATCTTAAGCACTTTATCTTCAGTCTTGTCTTAGTCTCAACCATAGCCTTAAAGATTTTGAATTTCTCAAAAGCTTCAGATTTCTCTTTCAAAAATGCCACCCACATCATTCTAGAATAGTCATCAATAAGTAACATAAAATATCTATCACTCTGAAAACTTTTAGTCTTTGTCGGTCCGCACAAACTAGTATGAATAAGATCAAGAATTTCATTAGATTTATCATGTACACTTCTGAAAGAAGTTCTAACTTGCTTACCCATTTGACATTCTCTACATACCGAATTATGAGGTTTAACAATCTTGGGAAAATCTTTGACAACCGGTATTGAATTGATCCTTACTATACAATCAAAATTTACATGACACATCCTCTTATTCCATAACAAACTTTGATCAATCTGAGCAATCAAGAAAACCTTCTCATCGGAGTTCAAATGAAAGATATTACCATTGGTTTGAGTTCTGGAAGCAATCTCCAATCCCAATTTATTAATGATCTTACATTTTCCGTCGAATTGTAAATGAAATCCTCTATCCATCATCTAACCTACACTTAAAAAGATTATGATTTAAGCCTTCAACATAATAAACATTATCAGTATTAGTCTTACCATCCAATGATATTGTTCCTTTGCCTTTGATCCTACATGCCTTGTTGTCTCCAAATCTGACCAATCCACCATCGAATTCTCGTAGTGATAAGAAATTTCTTCTGTCACCAGTCATGTGATGTGAGCATCCACTGTCTATAACCCATTCATCCTTTTCTTCAATTTTAGCAGCCAAGGCCTTTTCCTCAGTATGTGTTAGTTCAATGATAGATTCTGGAGAATCATCCTTGATAGAAATAAAGAACCAATCTTTGCCGAATGAAACACCATTACCGGATCCACTCACAGATTCATCATCATCATCATCATCATCATCAGAAATACCATCATCATCACCAGCATAATAACATGATTTATCCTTATTCCTTTTGAATCTAGGTCTGCTCTGATATTCAAGATTAGGCTTATAATTCCTCACAAATCTTTCATGATTCCTAGTAGCTCTTTCATGAAATATAGATGCAAAATAACCAATCTTATTGCATGAAAAACATTTAAAAGGGACTTTTCCTTCAGACTTACTTCCAATCGGTCCTTTAGGAATTCTTCTAGCAATCATGGCTTCTAGCTCTTCAATCTTTCTTTCTTCTTTCTCAATTTCCTCCATATCCTTAGCATACATCTCTTTCCAATCTATAATTTTCTTATCGGATGTAGATGCTCTAAATGCAGTCTCAGTTTTAGCAACACTCTGATCTCCAAGTTCTTCAAGTTCAAAAGAAGTCAATTTCCCAAGTAGTGTTTCTCTGGTCACAGGGGTACTTGACATTGTCTGGAGTTCATTGATAGCAGTAGCCTTCATTGTGTAAGCCAAAGGTAGAACTCTTAAATTTTTTTACACTATCTCATCCTCATTAATAGATCCACCACAACATTTAATACCCATGACAATCTCATTGACTCTATCCATGAAATAACTTACCTTCTCATCTTCTTCCATCTTCAAAGTTTCATATCTTACCCGAAAACCTTCAAGTTTTGCAATCTTCACAACCTAGTCACCTTCATAAAGAGTTTCAAGCTTAGTCCAAATCAGTTTAACATTCTCCAACTCTATGACATTCAATAGTTTTTCATCAGATAGGGCACTCAACAATGCTTCTTTTTCTCTCACATTATTTTTCAACTCTCTTCTGTTCATTGGCAGGTGCTGGTGTTCTAGAATTAGGATCATGAGGTATATACCCTTTCTCCACTATCTCCCAAACTTCAGCTCCAAGACATTTGATATGAATCTTCATTCGCTCCTTCCATATCTTGTAATTTGTACCATCAAATCTAGAACTCTCCTTCTGATAAGGATTGAATGTAGAACTAGATGCAGTTGCCATCGGATCTCCTCAAGCGGTTAAGCTTCTACAAAGAGGACCTCTCTCTGATACCAATTGTTGGAATGCACTGATACTGATAGTAAACTAAGAGGAGGGGGGGTGAATCATTTTACTCACAATAACAACAATTAATTTAATTATAAATCTTAAATCGAAGCACAACCCAATGAAAAATGTAACATGAAATCACAACACACATAAAACCAATATTTGACGTGGAAAACCTGAAAAGGGAAAAATCACGGTGGGAAACCCTACCTACAATCAGATGAATACTCTGTAGTAGTATTATGAATAATTACAATGGGGTTTGCACATGCAGAAAGGCCAACAACCTAGAGCACACTACTCATCACAAAGGGAAGTCTCACTGACTTACAAAATCATCGGACTACAATCCGGAAAACAATGAACTGTGAAAGTAGTATCTACTAATGCCTGATACAGTTCCGTGCTCTGCATACAAAAATTTTCCAACCTTCACCTGAATGATATGGATTTATTCGCACTTAATTATTTCTCTGATAATGCAAACTTAACCAACCATAACCATCGCATCCTAAATTACATGAGTAAGTCACCTATAAATACAGATCATCAACTTTATTGACAAGGTTGGCTAAACCCTAAACTCATAAACCCATAATTATAAAAATTACATCACATGATACCACCGGATCAATATTATGATTTACATTACATAGCATGGATCTAAATCAAGTAACCAAAAAATTATATTCATCGGGAATTCTGCTAAGACCAAAATCCAACTTGCTTCACTTGCTGGTAGAAACCCTGAGTGAAAGTTTAACTGGATCCAAATAGGACCACCATAATAGCACACCATCCAATGCAAAGTCACCAAATGCTCTGGATATGATAAAAAAGAACCAACAACATGAAAGAAACCAATTGCATAAGCCAGACCCAAAATCCACTAACCAAGTCACCAAAACAACATATTGATAAAGCTAACCGAGAATGCCAAAAGTCGATTTAGCCAAAAGCTAGACGGTAAAGGCAAGAACAAGACAGTAACCAAAAATATGAAAAGTGATAACCAAACCATGAAACCACCATAATATAGGAAACATATAACCATCAGAATAAGCACACAAAACAGATTCTAGAGATCTGATCATACTGGATCAGAATCATAGCCAGAACCAAAATGATCACCAAGACTAACCAGGATAGATCGAACTGGGATAGTCTCCAACCAGGATACAATGTTGACTTCAATGACAACACTTAACCAAATCCAACATATTTCCAACAAACTCCACCTCCCCACCCTATTTACCTTTCGAAGAGGGTGTCTGCATCTATTTCTCATGAACCAGCCTTGTGGCAGAGGAAGATGGAGACAATTGTAGTAAATAACATTGCTAGGATCCACAGTCTCTGACAAGTCACAATTTCCTAAAATAGTTTCTCCCCAAGAGTGGAAAATTTTCTGCCAACCGCACATCTTGAAAGATCTGATGATTCCTCTCCAACCAGATATGCCAAACAATAAAAGAAGGGCCAAGAGTCCAAGCTACTTGAAGAAAAGAGGTTTTGACAGGGGCCTTGCCTCATCAAACAAAAAACTCAGTTAGAGAAGAGACATGCCAACAAGCTTGGTTTCACACTTCCCACCAAGAGTGTCAAATATGTCTACTAAAGGAACATTGAAAAAAGAGATGAGAGACACTCTCTTCACCATTACGACATAACACACACATTGAGGGGCCCTGAAAACCGCGCTGGCATAAATTATCCCAAGTAAGACACGGATTATGGATGACCAACCACATGAAAAAACTGCACTTGGGCCATGAGAAATTGTACCAAACTTGCTTCCACCAAGGAACCTGAATTTCCCCAAAATTTTGCTGCACCAGCTCAACATATCTTGCAAAATCTGCAAACTTTCCAGACAAATCACTACTAGCCCAAGCCAAAACATCATACCCAGCCAAGGTAGTGCACTCACGAAACTCCAGAATTTGTGCTAGCTCTTTCATATCTTCCTCATATCCTCTTGGCAATCATTCAAAAGGATATTTCCAACGACAACAAGCCACCAATCCATAATTATGAGCAATCTTATAATGGTCAACAGTGTCCCAACCAACAACGATAAAAGAATCATAAAGGGGCTGAAGGTGAGGATGAGAAGAAAGGATAGGAGGATGACCATCCCAAGAATCCAGCCAAAAAAGAGCTTGTGAACCCGAATGACAAATCCAAAAGAGACCATTCTTAACTAATTGAGCCCCCAGTTTCAAAGTATTCCAGATCATAGAACCTTGTCCCACCAAAGAAAAGCGGGGAACATCAGATACATTAACATCTTTAAGATACTTATGGGAGAGAATACGAGCCCAAAGTTGATTTTGGCTAGTACACCAATGCTAATATAACTTAGCAGCAAGAATTTCCCCATTCAAAATAGTAGATCTTAAACCAAAGCCGCCCTCAATCTTAGGTCTACACAGTTTCCCACTTAACAAGGCTCCATTTAGCAGTCGACAAATTACCACTCCAAAGAAATTGTCGAGATAAGGCATCAAATTCTTGACGAAAATACATGGGAGCATCTTGAACAAAACACCTGTAGATAGGAAGAGCTTGAATAACAGACTTTAAAAGAGTTAATCGTGCAACAATAGATAACCAACGGCGAGTCTAATGATTAACCTTTTGACGCAACTTGTCAAGCAGAATCTGCCAAGAGGACCTGGGATGTCTACCACCAGTAAGAGGAATACCCAAATAAACAAAGGGAAGAGACCCAATCTAAAATCATAGAATATCAACAATATGCCTCTGAATGTCCCGGGGAGTATTAAAGAAGAAAATGGAGGATTTAAGCTCATTAACTTTCTGACTTGAAGCAACAAGGTAAATATTCAAGGCCCGTTGAAAAGATTCAGCTTCCTGAAGACAAGACAATCCTATAAGAAAAGTGTCATCTACAAATTGGAGATATGAAAGCTGTGACAAACTGTTGCCCCATTGCCACCCATGAATAAAAACCTGAGAAGCTTGAAACTTTATAAAATAGCCTAGACCCTCAGCCATAATCATAAATAGGTAAGTGGAAAGAGGATCCCCTTGACGAAGGTCACATGAAGCGCTAAAAGACTCTGAAGGCTCTCCATTCACAATAACTGAGAAAGATGAAGAAGCCACACAACTCATAGTCCAACTCACCCAATCAGGACAAAACCCAAAGGCTAAGAGTAATTTGTGAAGAAAACTCCATTTAACTCTATCGTAAGCCTTGGCCATGTCAAATTTGATAAACATATATCTCTCCTTTGAAGTTGTCATAGAGTGAATAACCTCAGAAGCCACCACCACCCCATCCAAAATCTGTTTACCAACCACAAAACCCCCTTGTTCCTCTAAGATCACAATAGGAAGACAAGTTTTGAGCCTCTTCACAATCAATTTAGTGATAATCTTATACACCACATTACAAAGAGCAATAGGTTGAAAAAATCCAAGCTTATTAGCACCTTCCTTTTTGGGAATGAGAACCAAGAAGGTAGAATTCAAGGCTCGAAGCATCTTCTTACTACAAAGAGATTCCTGAACAACCTCCAACAGGTCTTGATTAATAATATCCCAGAACTCTTGAAAAAATTCAAGAGGAAAACCATCCAGGCCTAGAGCTTTACCTTTGTTCATCCCAAACACAACCTCTTCTAACTCAGGCAACGAAATCAGATGGATGAGAGAATCATTCATCACATTGGTGACCCCAGAGAGAATACAAGAAAGAATCAAATTCTCCTCCTCAATAGCAGGAGGGGAGTCTTTAGCAAATAGAGCAGAGTAAAACTGATGAGCCTCGCGAGACATAGCTGATAAGAAAGAAATCTAAAGCCCATTAGAAGTAACCAGAGAGGAAATGTACCCCTTATTACGATGAGCCTGAACAAAATGATGAAAGAAAACAATATTCCTATCCCCTTATTGAAGCCAATCCACCTAAGCCTTTTGTTTCCAATAAATCTCCTCACAGATCCTCCACATCTCGCACAACTAAGGATTCAAAATTTCCAAGAGCATAAGAGAAACCATAATACCAAATCTGGCAAGTAATCACAACAAGACATTCCAAAGAATTCCTCTTCCTGGACTTAAGGTTACCAAAACATAATGTATTCCATCTCTTTAGGTGATATTTGACCTATTGAAGTTTCTTAACAAAGAAGTACATAGTTGTGCCATATGTAGGGCCTCCATCTCTCCACCACTTAGCCACTAAGTCATGCAACAAAGAGTCCCAAAGCCACATAAGCTGAAACTTCAAAAGAGGAAGCACAAAATTTAATTGGTCAGTGATCAGAACCTCTCTAGTCAAGAATTTTAGAACTAGTAACCATACCACCGCCAACCCAAAAATAAGAGACACGAAACCTATCCAACCTTTCAGAGATCGCTTCCTCTCCACTCCGTCTATTATTCCAAGTGAGAGTCCCATTAGAGGGCTTAACATCCACTAAAGAATGAAGAGAATCCAAATGATCATGGAAAAGAAAATTAGTTAGACCTAACCTAGGCAACTACCCTCTTTTCTCCTCCAAACTCAACACATAATTAAACGAAGCACATGATAAGGAACACGTGAATGGAGATACCTTATATGCACCCAAAGCTGGATTTTACCACATATATCAATTGGAGCATAAACATTAGTAATAAGAATAGTCTCACTAGAATCTAAAGCGGTAGCAACCATGGAGATAGAAGATTGACAATAAATCCACCAAAGGGGAACAATCTTGTGTGGATCCCAAAAAAGAGCCAAACCTCTAGAATTACCCTGAGATCCAATGCACTGACACTGACCAAAATATCGGATACGAGAAGCATACTTAAGCATAACATCAATAGAGACCTTAGTCTCCTGAACACAGAAGATGTCCAACGAATGAGTTGCAACCAAATCATGAATAGCCTTTTGACGGGAGGTGCTATTCAACCCCCTTACATTCCAGGAGAGAATAATCATGGAGGAGACTGAGAAAAGTGAACATCAATGGGTTTAACAAACCCTGATTCCACCAATAAATCTCTAGTAATCTTAATCTTCTCAAGATCCTTCTTACACCCTTTTGAAGATTTGTCAGAAGGACCTTTCTTAAGGAGGCGTTGCTACACCCCCAAGCCTTGAGGAAACCCCTTACTATTATTAGAAGCTAAAACCTCCTTAGCCAAGTTAGCCAAAACAATATCATCCTGCATAGGGTCATTCAAGGTCACTTGTTGATCTTGCACTCCATGCAAATCATGACCAAGCCCTAGAGCTAGCACAACCTCTATACCCACACCAGCAGCTGCAGAAATGATACCTGGTGGAATACCTTCCTCCAAGGCTTAAGTATCTAACACTTCAAATAGGTTAAAACCCTCATCAATATGTTGATCCTTTAAAGTCCTTTTCTAACCCCATCCCTTAGCTTGAGGTTTAACTGGCATAAAGCCATCTGCATCCTTACCCGAAACTCCCTCCCCTTGGGAGTTTTCCCCTTGTCTGCATTACCCACAGGCTGAGCCGATGAAGAAAGCAGATTGGGAGAATGAGAATCTTTATGAATCTTAGGGCATTGCCGCTAAAGATGGCCATACTCATGATAAATCTGACACTGGAAAGGAAGAGATTCATAATCTAACTGTTGTATCCATGAGGATGATCCAAGACAAATTTCCAATGAATCCGACAAGGGATTATTCAAATCAATCTCCAAACGAATTTGGGCAAAAAAATCATCTTCTTATCAAGCGTTTGTTGAGAAATAGCAGCAAGTTTCCCCCAAAGAGAAGCAATTCGTTATAAAATATCTTCTCTCCAAAATTCCAGGGGAAGCCATGGCAAACGAACCCAAACAGGAACCCGAGGAGGAAGATATTCAACTGAGTTAAAACCCATATGCCAAGGTTTAATAAACAAGCCAACATGATTGTAAACACTAGTACATTCGAAGTCGATTTCCGACGGCCGTTTGTCAGATTTGTGATGAATTTTCGTCGGAGTGCCGACAAAATCAACCATCGAAAACTCGATGTCGGATTGGTCGATGATGCCATACCCGTCGGAAATACGACAATCCAATGGAATCTGTCAACGCTGTATGTCTACTGGTTAGATTGTAGGTCAAAAGCTTGGTAGTCGTCGCAATTTCGACGATGATAATTTTTATCAAAAGAAAAAATTATTATCGATGTCGGTGTTTCCTTCCTACTATGCCCAGGCGAGGTGGTCAATAGAAGGAATAAAAGCAGTGCAAGTCCCTGAGATCTAACAGCCCGCGTTATTTCATGGGATGAAGATGATCGCGAGTTACCTATCGCGAAATGGCGAAAAGGAAAGTGGGTCCACGCGGTAGTAAAGCTAAAGTTAAAGACCGATCATTTCTCTTTTGATCGGACGGATTGTGTGGTTTCGTGGGATGAAGATGATCGAGTTTTACCCTCCGCGAAATAGCGAAAAGTGGCAGGTCCCAGAAGTAGGCAGGTTTTCCAAAGAGTAAAGAGTGGTTGGTTCAGAGAATGATCAACGACCCGCGTTGATTCACGACCAAAAGGTGCTCAAGATTTAGCCTTCGCGAAGTAGCGAAATGACATGGTAGTCTAGTTAGTGGTCTAGGTGGTTTAGGTGGCAAATCAGAAAGTCACACGTGGCCTCGAGGTTAAGTAAATCAAAGAATAAACTTGGCGACCAAGTGGTGGGCCCAACAGATATATTGAATCATACCGCCAATGAAGAGGTGACCTGTCAAGCACAGGTGGCAGTTTAGAAGTGGATCCCACAAAAAAATTTCGGCAAGCAAGAAGTTGCCATGTCGGTTTCTTAGGAGATCGAATGCCAGGGTAGATAGTGCTGAATTAGAGGGCCCACATCTATCGGATTAAAGTTGTTAAAGAGAGAGTATCTCAAGGAGGATCCAACGGTGGGCGTTATTTTGTGGGATGAAGATGATCGCGAGTTACCTATCGTGAAATGGCGAAAAGGAAAGTGGGTCCACGCGGTAGTAAAGCTAAAGTTAAAGACCGATCATTTCTCTTTTGATCGGACGGATTGCGTAGTTTCATGGGATGAAGATGATCGAGTTTTACCCTTCACGAAATAGCGAAAAGTGGCGGGTCCCAGAAGTAGGCAGGTTTTCCAAAGAGTAAAGAGTGGTTGGTTCAGAGAATGATCAATGGCCCACGTTGATTCGCAGCCAAAAGGTGCTCGAGATTTAGCCTTCACAAAGTAGCGAAATGACATGGCAGTCTAGTTAGCAGTCCAGGTGGTTTAGGTGGCAAATCAGAAAGTCACACGTGGCCTCGAGGTTAAGTAAATCAAAGAATAAACTTAGCGACCAGGTGATGGGCCCAACAACCAGATTGAATAATACCGCCAACGAAGAGGTGACCTGTCAGGCACAGGTGGCAGTTTAGAAGTGGATCCCACAGAAGTTTTTCGGCAAGAAGTTGCCACGTCAATTTCTTAGGAGATTGAATGCTAGGGTGGATAGCATTGAATTAGAGGGCCCACATCTACTGGATTAAAGTTGTTAAAGAGCAGGTATCTCGAGGAGGATCCAACGGTGGGCGCTATTTCGCAGCCCAAAGGAGCAGGACAGTTACCGTTCGCGAAACAACAAAGACTATTAGCCTTAACCTCTTGGTGCGCGGTTAGTGAGGTAAACTGTCTGGTCACGATATGATAAAGACTGATCAAGTTCTATTTGATTGAATGGCTAGCGTGGTTTCGCTGGGTTAAAGTGCACGATGGTTATCGTTCACGAAATAACGAAAGGAATTTTAGCCTGTTGCCGGATGAAGAAAAGTCAAAAGGTAAAAGAAGTGCAAGTTCTATCTGATCGAACGGTTGGTGTGACTTTGCTAGATGAACATGCAAGGGTTTTATGCTCTGTGAAATAGCGAAAGAGCGAAAAGAAAAAATACTCAGGATAGTTTTGACCTGTTGGAGCCAAATTTTTGAATTCTTTCATGAATTCAATTTTGAAGGGATGACCGAAACATGCGGTGTTAATGTCGCAATTAAGAAGCCCAATTGCTGTATATACTCTCGCATCAATTGAATGAAGGTATCATTTCAAAGAAGTTGTTGCAGAGAAAGTTGGTGTAGAGCAAAATTCTTCAAGCCGAAATCAGGTTTTCTTGTTCTTTGCTTACCCATTGCTCGAGTTGAATTGTGGTTTTGTTCTGTTAAAGAACTGCTTTGATTGATAATTGGCATAGTTGCATACTTTCAAAATGGCACCCAAATGGGAATTGATAGGAAAGGTGAACTATCAGGACATAAACATCTGTGATGACTTTCTAGAGTAGTTAACCATGTCAACTAATGTCGGGGCCAGGGCCAAAGAGTTAGTACCAAAAAACCCTCATTTGAAAATTGGGGATGGCCTGTATGACAAATGAAATTGGTTAAGGGACCCCGAAATAGGGATATCAGGTCTAAGTCTTTTTAAAATTGGTTTTGGTTAAAGACATGCCCCGCCCCTTTGAATAGCATCTAGGAACTGGATGTGGGGAAGCTTGTGGTCCCTGGTGTGTTCATGGATGTAGATTTGTTGACCCCGATTGCACAGAATTATGACCCTGCTGCCAGATGTATCATAAATATAAAGGGATCAACCCTAGTTGAAATCAAAGATGATGAGTTTAGAAATGTTTTCAAGCTTAGTGAAGCTTCAAATTATCTTGAGCCTATTGATTTTGAAGCATTAGCTCAAGTCTACAATGCACAAAGAGATCATCTTAGGAGTGGTCCATTGAGAGAATTCTTTGTTAAAATAGGAGGGTTAACAGTTGTAGGCCCCAGTACAATGGAACCCATTTCCCTGAATTTGTTTACTTTAAGAGCTAAGGGTATGTATTGGACACTGTGTCAGATCTTTGGAGAAGATGCTGAGAAACATATGCCAACCCATTATATGCCGATGATTGCCCAAATTCTAAACCCTTCCCTGGCAATAACATTTGATTTTGCCCCATACCTCACTGATGCTATTCATGCAAGGCTTGTAGGGATTAAAAATGGTAAGCTGGATAGGCCATTTGGATGGTACTCCTTGTTAATGCACATGTTTTTGTTGAAAGGTGCTGATTATTTTGCAAAAGATATGGATTTGGTCAAGGTTAAAGATAAAGAGGAGATGCCTGTGCAACTTTGGGGCATTGTTCTATCTTGGGATAGAGAGGATGCTAGTTTTTTGAAGTTTGATAGATGCTTTGTATCTAAGATTAGAGTTCTTTTATGTGCAGAAAACCCTAGGATTCCTAAGGTTGTTTTGGAATTCCTTAGGCCTAAAGAGTTTGCAGAATATATCAAGATTGTTCACAACTGGGGAGACATGTATTTGTACCCTATTTCTATTATTTTCAAAGTATATGGCTTCAGAGGAACCCCCTATCTATTGCCCTATCAGGTCCCATTGAAGATAGGGATTGCAGAAGTGTTGAGACAGACTGGAGGAGTACAAGAGGCCGAGCTGACCAATAGGGGTAAAGGGACCATTTTCCCAACTATTACCATGGCCCATCATTTTGTAATTACCAAAGGTGGCTGGAAATACTTTGAAGAATTCTTTAAGCCATATATGTTGTCAACTACAGTTTCAAGGTGTGCAGACCCTGAGAATTTCTTCAATGGCATGTTCAGAAAGAGGGCAGTATGTAAAAGTAGGCCTCACCAATTTCAATTTCCTGAAGATTTAATTACAAATGAATTTAGCTTAGACGAGCAGGAATTAAGAAAGGAGAAGTGGGTTGCATACAAAAGAGGACTTGATTTTATTCATCAATTTGATTCTAGCTATGACCCTCTTTCTAGTTTTACCCCTTTTGAAGAGAAGGTTAAATTCTTAATTCTTTATTTTGAAGGCCTAATGCAAACCATGAAAGAAAAAAGGGAGGCTATAATGCAAAATGATCCTGATAGGGCTAAATTGGTCTTATCTAAGCTTGCCTTTACTAAGGCTATCCCACCTGGTAATTATATGATGCATAAAAAATCTAAATATACTGTGATGATGCCAGTGACAAGTGAGCCTTCCACTTCAAGAGGAAAAAGGGCCATTGAAGATGTCGTTGATATTCAAGATTCCCCTAAAAGGCAAAGAGTAGGGAAGGAAGTTGAAACTGATGAGCCTCAATACTCTCCATCTCAATCCCCTATTCACATAGGAGATGAGCAAGTAGTGGCCAAACAATTGCTACAGTTAGGGAGTCTCGGTGAAATTGCATACACCTATGATGAGACCCAAGAGGGAATGCCGGAAGAGCCACCTAGTGTTGAAATGAATATAACTAATGGTGAGCTAAAGGGAAAGGAATTAGACCTCACTGTCAAACAAGCTAGTGAAGAGTTTCTAGCTGACAACAATTTTGTCACAACAGGGGCTTTCATGCAATTTGTATGGAAACAAAATATTGAACAATTCAAGGCTAGATGTGAAAAGAGAATGAGTGAGCAGCCTCACAAAGATACAAATTCAGTGGAAGAAGAGGTTAAACAAGAAATGATGGCTGAATTCAAAGCTATCACTCCTGAAGTTGGAAGAGAGATGGTGTGAAAGGCTGGTGTTCTAATCCTCCCTGAATGGGATATAGCAGATGCATTGGTTCTTGAAGAAGTTAGAAAAGAAACCAAGCCAATGGAGGGAGTGACATTCAACAAAGATAATGCTTCTCTAGTCATGTGGTCCCTCAAGAGGGATGAAAGTAGAAGAAGGAAAGATACCTCAAGATCTAATCTTCTAAGAGGTATGATAGTAAAAAGAGTCCAGGATACAGGGGTGGTAGAAGCTGCCAGTACAGTCTTAGAAACTGCAAAGTTTAATGTGGCAGTAGCAGAGAAAGAAGCAAAGGAAAAAGCTGATCTCCAAGTCAAGTTGGAGACAATTTTAAAGGCTTATAATGA
Organism: Cryptomeria japonica; assembly: GCF_030272615.1. Classification (NCBI taxonomy): domain Eukaryota; kingdom Viridiplantae; phylum Streptophyta; class Pinopsida; order Cupressales; family Cupressaceae; genus Cryptomeria; species Cryptomeria japonica. The sequence continues at coordinate 156,508,825 of NC_081410.1, forward strand.
AGCCAAAAAGGAGGTAGCCAACAGGGATACTATTATTGCTAGACTTCAGAGTCAGTTGGTAGGACAACACCAAGGAGGTGAGTCCTCTACCCTGGCGATCTCTTCTTCTCCAGCAAGACCTCCACCTACCAGTCCTATTATAGAATTCCCCCCTTCTCCTATGCCTTCTGGTTTTCAACCAGCTGAGACTTTTCAACATGAGTTGGAAAAAATGAAACAGGCTCAAGCCTTGTTTGCAAGTAAGTATGAAGAGAAGGTAAAGGCCACCATTTTGAGTTTTGCTGATACAGTAGAGGCCCCTACTGTGCACACTAATATGAAAAGAATTTTAGACACTCTGTGTGAGTTAAATGAGGACAAGGCTATTTTAGAGCCTATTTTGAATAAGTGGATGCCAAGAGAAGTGGATTTAGAACTTATGTGTGCATCCTATGATGAAGCAGGATCTAATGTTACTATCAAATCCACATGTGAGTTGGAAAAATGTTTGACCAAGTTAGCAGAAGGAAGAGCCATTGTAGAGAGGAAAGCTAACTTGTACAGGAAAGAATATACTGAGCATAAATTTGAATTATTTCCTGGGGGTTTTGTCAGCCAAAATCAGTTGAAGGACAAACAGGTATGGCTTGATGAGTTGGGAGCTAATTTATCTTTCAGGGTAAATGAAATTATTAACAAAGACGACACCTCTCTATTTGTTAAAACAATTGAGGAGATAGAAAAGATAAAATCACATTCGGTTTTTTGGAATCAGAGGTGAGGAAAATAAGAAACTCTTGGAAAAGGTTACTTAAGTTAGAGAAAAAGATTGTTGGCTACTCATGGCCTACTAATGATGTGTTCCAAGAGTGGACCAAAAGGTATGCGGTGAAAGAGGAAGATGCTCCAGAACAGTTGGAAGATGCTCCGGGACAGTTAGAAGATGTTGCAGAAGAGTTACCAACCGAAAAGGCCATTGAGACAGAAAAAGACTTGTAACTACTTCTTGAAAGAAGCTATGGTTGTAAATAATTTTCCTTAGGGATGTCTGAAGCTTGTATGCATCCATAATGTTATAAATGGATACCAGGACAGAGGAAAAATGATCACAAGAATTTGTAAATTAACTCTGCAGAAATTTATCTGCGTTTTTTCTAGTGTTTCACAGAAAACTATCTAAGTTTTGTAAGATTTTCCAAATTGAATATAAATATACAAACCATTAACTTTGAGCCTTAAATTGAATATACATATACATACCATTTACACAATAAGTCCTAAAGAAATATAAAGACTTTGTAGCCCAAACAATGAAGAAAGGCATTGGTCATCTATAGAATACAATTCATCAGTTCACATTTCATTTTAAAGCAATAGGAGTAGCTGAGTAGGAAATATAGAGTAGACTATAAATAGTGTATATACATAAATTTTAAGCACAAAAATCGAATAATTTCTACAACAACAATCTTGAACTCATCTGCTATATGTCCATCCTGGCAATTTATGCCATTCTGAGATGCATTAGGTTAGTCTCAGTCACTAGAACACAATTTGCAACATGTATTAGGAGTTGTCCTCCTTACAAATAGTGCAACATTAAAAAGGTATTATCAAAGCTACAACCACAATTCAAAGAGGAAGCTTACAAAGATAGGAAAAAGCTAGGTACAGTCATAAGTCAAGGCAAATTCATAGTTGAAACTCAATCCAAAATAGTGAATAAGTGCAACAAATGACATGAGAAGTCTGAAGAAGTATTATAGCAATCATGAGTCAAGGATTAATAGAGATTTTTTGCATCCATGATACAATCCTTAAAAGCATCCATGATACAATCTCAAACACACTTTTTACCGTTCTCTTGGTGATTTTTCCCAATTGTGTATGTCTTGCTTATGTATGAAAATGGCATTTTGCAGCTTTCCACCGACCATGTATTTGAGATGTCTTTGATTTAGATATGGCATGAGCTTAGTCGTAGAGTGAGACTAGGGAGTTGGACCATCTCAACTATGGTGTGCCTGCATATGTATATAGTTTTGTGTATTCATTAAAGATTTTCATTTAATTTTAATCAACTAAAGAGCAATATTCATGACTTACAAGTAATAAAAAAACTTACAAGGATGAGGCATATTCAATACTTACAAGTAATAAAAAAACTTACAAGGATGAGGCATATTCATAATTTTTGCAGTCCTACCTTGGATATCAACACTAGAAGCAACTCATATTGTTCGTGTACAAACAAGACAATATGGGAGTTCATTATACCCAGTAACTTGTGGTGTTGTTGTTTGTGTTGGCTCCACATTATCCAATAAGATTAACTGTGCAACATAATGAAATATTGAAAAGTGTGTTACCTTGTTGAGCTTCGCTTGGTTTCGAGCGTAGTTTAACATTCTCTACTTAACAGGGCCAACCACATGAAGGTGGAAGCTCATTTGGCCCCTCCCGCCCCCCTTAACATCACTCTAAATTCCCCGTTAACATCTTATAACATTCATTCATTAATTCTTTCTACCATTAATAAAATATAGCATTCATTCATTAATATCACATAACGTTCATTAAAACATAACATTGATTAACATTAATTAACACGCAACATTCATCAATATTAATTAACACATATCATCCATAACCATTAATTAGCACATAATTACATTCACTAACACATAAAAATCAGTCATTATCAAATTAGTTAGATTACAATCATTTCTTTCTTTGTTTTTTCTTTGAAGCTATGAAAAGACTAAGTGGAACATCAGTTTCTTCATCATTTCCCCCCTCTACAGATGTTCTACCAACTGCTCGTGATCTCAATGTATGCCTAATCGTATACTGAGGACGAGGACACTAAAGCGAAGGGGGGTCCTCTGCAATAACAAATAAATGGGTTAAATTCAAAAAAAAAAATATTATTGTTACAAGTATTTCATTAATTTAGAGAACATAATTGTTGTGCTCTTTACCTGATGGGGCCACATCATTTTGTGTAGCCTCAACCTCAACATGCTGAACACCCTCTAGATCATCTGGAGTTGAAATACTAAAGGTTACATTAATGTTGAACACCAATTGTAATTATATTTGTTTAAAACAATAACAGTGGTCCTCTTTACCTGAGTGGGGAACATCACGTTCTTGAGGTTGTGTACCCAGATCATGATCCACTTGCTCACCACCGACTACATGCTCTAAAATATTAACAAAAAAGGTTACATTAATTACTACTCTAATTACAAATTAAGATATATATACTTGTATTAATAGCTAAATAAATAAATTTGAATAGCAAATGAATACCTCCACTACCGGGATGCACATCCGGACCTTCATGTGCAGGCGGTGTTTCACAATTAGCATGCTGCATTCCAATGACATGCACATTGTTATCATTGCTTGCTTATTTAAAACAAATATAGTCACTTTATGTTGGAACTCAACATCAATTAGATTATTGGTAAAGTATTCAATTTGAAACAATTTCCATTTACCATATTTACCTGTGTGACGGATGCACTTGAATGTTGTGTATGCCCACTCAATTCTTGTAGCCAATCAACCACGACTGAATAGCCTTGCTGGTAGGCAATTATCTTGTCATCTTCTGTGGGCGCTCTATTGAATTCAGAGCCCTGCATTTTTGCTTGGTACCATGAATTTTGCTTGCATTGTTTGATAAAAAAAAAATGTTTGCAATTTATTAATATTTTGATGCAATATTTCGTTTACATGAGATACTTACAATTCATGCAGCAAGTTTCATGTAACCACCAGCGCTGAGTTTGTGTTGCCCGTGTTTTTCTTGCCTTGCCTTGGTTTCCTTTGACGTGTCACTCGGTCTATAAAAAGTTTGAAATATGTTAGATTATATAAATATAAAGAGTAATTAATTAGTACATAATTACATTCTTAATAGTATCCCGTACCTTCTTCTGGTGTCTAGTGGTGTATTTCCTTTTTTCCTTCAAGTCTCTCCTTGGCATCCAAAATCAGGTCCTTCCACTCCCTCTCTGGAATCATGGGGGGACGCTCGTACTTTAGGTTCCTCTCCAAATGGGTCCTGTATTGGTCCCTCACATACTTTAGATATGTGCTAGCTTTTTCAAGGAGCTTGGTTTTGTCAAAGGTGTCATTTCCAAACCACTCAACCATTTGGTTTGTCAATTCATCTTTTAACCTTTTTTCTTGGTCATTCCACCTTTTAAAGCAAAAACAAACCTGTTAGATTCAGAAATGAATTGAATCTACATTTATTACACTTCAAGAAATGGATAAAAGGAAAACTATTCTAGCAATGATATGAAATCAAAAGTGGATAAGGGTTAGTTCACATATGATGTACCACCTTTTACGTATGGTGGGCCCAAATATCTGCAATGCAATGTCACTAAGATGTTTATAGAAAATATCATTCCCTACAAAAAATTCATGGGATCATTAGTCCAAAATGAGTGATCATAAAGTAAATTACAATTAGAATATATATAATAATAATTTTAAAGTACCTGGAACCTTTTGTATCTTTAAGGGAAGCATTTCATCATCGCTCACCACCAATGTGGCCTGCAACGTTCCCGTACTAGCAATACGAGAAGATCCAAGAAATGATGGTATGTTATCAGCAGTAGTCACCTCTGGCACATCCTCATGTGCATCTCCTCCTGCAAAAAATGAATCCGCTATGAAATGGCATTAGAATTCAAGGAAGAACGCTTGAAGGGAAATAAACACATGATAGAAGATAGAGCAAAAGAGGGATCTACCAACAGTGGGCGGGCCAATATGACGTGCACTAGAGGATGTTTGCATGCTACGTGTTGTCGACATTGCAGTCGGCAATACAGGTGAGGGTGACCTCTGATGAGGCGGTGACGACATTTGCACAGTAACATTGACAACACCTAAAGAATAATACATTAAATACATCAAACATTAAATATATGAAAAGTGCAAGAATTGTAAACAAGGATGAACCTTTATTTTGAAAATTGACAGTATCAAGTATGATGTGTTTTGGGTACTCAGAGTGATAAGCCAAGCAAGTGATAATACAAGAAAATCATCATCACCTGAAGATCCAACAACACCCTGATCGTGGGAACGACTTTCATGAGGGCGGATAAATTGCTGTAAAAGCAATACGTACATATTTTAGTTAATGACATAAAAGAGAATAAAATATAAACCATTATTGAACTTTTGTTATAATTAAAGCTTTCATTACTGCTTACTTGCAAGTTTTCTGCTATCTTAAACAATAATTCCACCCTCTGTCGTATCCCATCAGTGGTAGGATGCACGGCTGCCAAAGCAACAATCTCTTTTCTAATTTTTATAAGAGGCATTTTCAAGAATTTCACAAGGTCTATGGGATCTTCAGGGTCATCATTGCTTAACCCTAATGATTCCACATCCATAGAAAGGTGCTCAGGTACTGCAACTCCCTTTCCCTTTCCCCGAACATCCGTCTGTGTCAAGAATATCATTAACAATTACAAAATTAGTATAAATCACTAAAAAAAAGAACATAATAATGTAACAGTTTGCTTCTATCTAATTTGTACAATTACAATGAGGTTTACCTACTTGGTAGAAGTGTCGCAAGCTACATCTCTGTTTGCGATATGTGATGGATCCATGTCGGCCTGTGACAAAGAAAAAGTATAAAAAACGTTAGTGAAATTACATAGTACACAACATGAACAACATGAACTTTGTAGACAAAAAGAGTATTAAATAATAAAAAGATGTTGTCATCAAAATCATTGTAATTTTTTTAATTCCTTACCTTTACTTTATGTAGACTATGCAAGATCCTCAACTAAATGGTTGACGATGTCTGTAGTCAACGACCTGTTCCCACCAAGGGTGACAACATCACACAGGGACTATACCTGAAATCAACACCATCAATTGCGCATCATAAGCACTACTACATTTGTAAGTTGATAAATAATAAATACATACATATCATAAGCATCAGAAGCATCACATGATGTGTCATCATATATGTAATTGAGCATCACAATTAGCATCACATATCATGTGTCATCATAAACATGTAATCCATCACATATGTATCATAAATCACCATCCATCACATAGGTAATAAACAATCGCCAACATCATCATCATCATCATCATCATCATCATCATCATCATCATCATCATCATCATCGTCGTCATTGTCATCGTCGTCATCATCATCATCAACGTCTTTGCCATCACCATCACCATCACCATCACCATCACCATCACCATCACCATCACCATCACCATCATCATCATCTTCTTCTTCTTCTTCTTCTTCTTCTTCTTCATCGTCATTGAGAAATTGTCGATCATGATCATCCACTTCATCTTCTACTTATTCGATATCTTCTTCTTCCATCACATTATACTTTATCGGCCTTCCTCTTGGATCATGTCTAACAACAAATGACCAACCCGGTTTATGTGGAACCTCTGAGTAAAATACTTTCTCACATTGGCTTGGAAGAACATAGGGCTCATCCCCAATTGGTTCAAATGACCTTGTATTTAGCATTATAAAACCATTATAATGTTCAATAACAGTTCTATCAGGATCATTTTTATTCAATCGTAGCCTGTACCATTTTGACGATGAACAAAACTAATTTGAAGGAATTAAAGTCACACTCAAGTATATCATCCAAAATGCCATAGTATCGATTTTGAGAATGTTGAGCATGAATGTCATTTCTCGATGAAATATTTGTCACCTCAAAGACTGCAGTGATACCAGAATCACAAGTTTTCTTCGTGTCATCCAACTTTTTCATGCGAAATTTATGACCATTGCAGCACATAGCGTTGTGGTGTTTGACCTGCGATATGTCAAACATGTAAAATTTATTGCATTGCGAGTTGATAAACATATGGGTGATTAATAAATTTATACGTACCTGTTTGTCTCTTAAACTATATGCTAAATCAATTTCCCTTTGCGTAACATTGGAATCTCCATTACGATGTGCTTCTTTAACCAATGAAGCCACACCTTCTCATGTTAACGTGCGTCCAGAATGTTGACAACGTTCAATCCATACCGTCATCCAATCAAGATTATTTGCAATATACAAATGTAGTGCATCCCACTCTCGACCAACTGTACAAAAAATAAATAGACGTCTTACAATCGATTTATTTTGAAGATTAAGAATTAATTAAATACAATAACATCTTATAATTACCTCTCACTTTCCTCAATCTACCTTTCCCCGTCAAGTACTCCCCTTCGAATTTGTTAATGGTGTTGGGATCCCAAATGCGATCCACGTGGATCTTTGCTGCAAACTTAGGAAGATATTCAAAAATGTACACCATAGTCTGGTATACCATATATCCCTCCACCATAGAACCCTCAGGATGTGCTCTTTGTCAAACCAAAGCCTTCAAAAATTTCAAGTGCCTCTCAACCATCCACATTGACCTAGTGTGTACAGGTCCACACAATTCAATCTACTCAACTTGGTGTATGAGGTAGTGTTCTTGTGCATTGAAAAAAACTGGAGGTAGACACTTTTGCATTTCACACATTAAATGAGGAATTTTTCTCTTCCAATATTTTATATTGTCTTTATGGATTTCTTTACATGACAACCACCTACAAGGTATTCAAGACGCAAAAAAATATATTACATAACAAGTAAAACAAATCACAAATATAATGTCTATACAACAAACTAAACAAATATCACTACTTACCTCATGTATTTTCCAAGATCATATATGACTTGCTTGACATTATTGTCGAAGTCATCTGGGAGAGATAGAGGTAGAACGTACTGCAACAATTATAAAATTATCTTTTCATTTTTTTGTAACATAATGAAAAGTACACGTACGCACAGTACTTAAATACATACTAAAAACATAAGAACATGAATTACCTTAATGAAGGTATGCCAACCATGCATTTTCATCCCTGGCCCAAATTCACTTTTCTTTGATATGAGATTGTTTATGTTCGCAGCAAATCCTGTGGGAAATCGAATTTTTCGTATGACTTCTTTTATAGCATTGCTTTGCTGGTTCCTTAATAACCAAGGAAGCTCACTTATATTAATCTGGTCTCCATGGCTATTTGATTGAATGACATTTATCATTGCATGATTGGAATCCTGAATGTCACTACATATTTTGACAATTTTTTCTTTGTCATGCCTTCCATCCAATATTTTCCATACTGTCTCTGTTATATTCTTTCCAATATGCATACTATCAAACAAATGAACAATTTGTAACTGCTCGTAGTAGGGCAACCTACTAAATTGTCGGGGATAACTGTTTATTCCCTTATGAAGGTGGTCATTTATGCCTTCACGACCTTCATGATCATCAATCACATCATCAGTAAACAAAACAAAATAGAAAAGATGTTTTATGATAAACCAATAGATGGAATGGCATTACCTTGACGATTAATTCTATTATATTCCAACTTCCACAGGTGAGGTGTCATTCTTCGTGGCTTTGATCTTCTTTCCCATTGAAAACATGTTTTTCAGTATTTCGATACTTGTGATTTTTGTGGAGAAAGTGCCTATACTCATCAAAAACCTGCTTTCCTAAACTTTTTGAATGACAAGATTTCATCTTTGGACCACAAACAGGACATGCAAATTTTCCCTTTGTTTGAAGACCTACAAGATAATGTATAATTGGATTAAATATGATAATTTTTTGAATTATAATGTTCATGCACAACTTAAACATTATAACATACCACAAAAATGTGTTAGCCCCGGGGCATCGTGTATTGTCCATAGAAGCATCGCATGGAATTGAAATTGTCTTTGTCCTATTGGTCTAGAGACATCATACATAGTGACACCATTCCATAACTCTAGCAACTCGTCAATAAGAGGCTCAATATATACATTCATATCTTTAACTTCGTACTTACCTAATCGAATGAACAAAAACATTACATAATTATTATGACCATTTTACTGCAATATTTATAATTAAATTTAGATGACTATATTTAAATGATTAAATACTTGGAACAATCATTGCCAACATTATGTTCTCCCTCTTTATTGGCATCCATAGAGGAATGTTATTGTTGATAACAAAAACAGGCCACATTGAGTTAACAGATCTCATCTCTCCAAATAGATTGACACCATCCGCTGCCAATGAAAGCCTGAGATTACGAGGTTCTTCTTTAAAGTGTGGCCACTTTTCCTCTATGTCCATAAATGTTGAACCATCCGCAGGCATTCGAATAATGTCATCTCAACTTCTATTGCGTGCATGGTAATCCATAAGTTGTGCCAAGCTAGTGCACTTGAATAATCGTTGCATACGTGGAATAATGGGAATATAGCGAAGAACCTTGTGAGGAACCCTTTTTGTTATTTGATTTGTTCGATATCTACTGATATGACATTCAGGACATTCAGTTCGAAATTCATGTTGTTTGTGATATATAATATGATCTTTGGGACAAGCATCTATTGCTTGATACTCCATTCCAATATCTTTCATAACGGCAGATAATTCTCGGTATGAGCAAGGTAGAATATTTGATGGTGGTAACAAAAACTCACCTATCAATCTACAACGAAAAAATATAATTTGTTATAATAAAGAATATTAATGGTACAACATGATTCACAGTTTATTATGACATATATGACATACCTTAACATACGTGACATTGTTATGTTGGATAAACCATTCATAACCTTCAAGTTCACCAACAACAATACAACGGAGAGAAGAGTTTCTTGTGAGCCTTCGTAAAGGGCCTCATATGCCTTCTCAAGTAGAGGGACATCATGATCAGCTGCGCGAGTACTAAATGAGTCATGGATCAATGTATTTGTACCATCATCTTCAATTGTGTTTTCTGGCTCATGATCGTCATCTTCCATGGGATCATTATCTTTAGCTTCAATATTCACACCTCCATGTTCGTCCACTTCGAAAACCATATTCTAAGGGTTGTGTTGATCCATACCATGTGCTCTGGGGTGCTCGACCTATATAAAATTGATAAACATAAATAAACCGTGATCATGATCTCATCATCACGTGATTTATTATGTATATAAATTGTCGCCACGATATAATGAAAAAATTACCAATGGATGATAATCATGTCCACCTTCAATGTGACCATGCAGCCTACAGTGTTTCTTCGTTGTTTTGATTAGAAGTCTTCTAGTCTTTAACCCCTTACAAATTTTGCACGGGCAATAACATTTTCCATCACCTTTTCTTTTCAAGTTAGACCACAATCTAGCAATTGTCTCCTTATTTTGTTGTTCGTTGATATTGTCTGACATGGTCTTTCTTCACAGGCAAGAAAATAGAAATTATCATCATTGAACAGAGCATATTATTGAATTTAGATTTCTAGTTTTCTTATGGTACGTCACACAACATGGAAAACTAGAAATACTCAATAAATAACAAGATTCATTGATCTAGTATTATCACAATCTGCACTTGGCCTTCAATATTTTCTCCTCCTAACACTGTTTATCCATTACCTGTCAAGTACAAAACTCTAAAACCCGTGGCTATTAAAATACATAAGACAACATTGTAGCATCTTATAATCATCTGTTATAAAGCCAAAGCACTTGGGAGTGATTCTTTTGTTTGTCACAGTCCAGGAAAATGGTGTCTACTGGAGCCTTGAATAACTAACTAGAAAGATTTTTAATTCCTTTTCTTTTTCCTTCTGATTTTTTCACTGTCATTTCCATCCTCCGAGTCAGATGCCCTCGACCTTTTCTTTCTTCTTGTTTTTTCATACTCATAGTCATGCTTTGAATTATTTTTCTTTCTTGGTGACTCCTTACTGCTCTCACTGTCAGTTTCACTCTCAGAATCTGAGTCTGATGTATCAGAATCTGACGAACCTGATGAACTAGAAGAACCATCATTAGAGGTAGATTCATCTGACACAGGAATAGACTTTTGTTGCTGCATTACAAGCCTTGGCATATTCTTCAAATACTCATGTAAACTCTCAATGATACCACCAAGACCAATAGAAGTAAAGAAATTGATAGAAAACCGTGAATTTTTGGGATTTTCCTTTGGAGAAATTGAATCAAAAGACTCCTACATTGTTGGATCGTTCAACCTTTCATTACGCAACAATATACCAAGCTGCTCTGCTAGCTCCCGCAAGAGAAGCTTGGTATAAAAATACGGGAAGAGGAAGTAGTATCTTCCTCTGTCAGACATATATAAGCAAGACAATGCCATGGAAGAGCATATGTGCCAAGTAAGTGGGCCAAAAACTTTAAAACATTACACAATTTATTTATTTCCAGTCTGTGTATCATAGAATACTATTGTACAAAACACTTATCAAAAAATTCCTCATAAATTTTATTGATCATACAAAATCTTTGCCCAAGAAGACCATAATAACGAAGGTATGTTATCTCTTGACCAGGTTCAAGCTTGATCTTTAGTAGCTTATGACCAGCTTCCTCAAAATCAACACTTGACATGATTGTCAAATAAATTGAACGTCTTAAATTGACCAAGTTTGTCTCTGTCTCATCTTGTATTCTCAGTGCTTCCTCACCTTCCTCTTCATCATCATCATCATCATCATCATCTGAATCATCACCTGAATCATTCTCCCCTTCTGCTTCATCTGAAGAAGCATCTCCAAGAATATCTTTCTTCAGTTTTTCATAGGTTGCCTCATGCTCTTTTGAAATCAGGATCTGGCTTGAAAACATCCAAACCAGCTTCTTGATAAAGTTCATCTTCTAGGAAAACTTCATGTGTTAACTGATCTGGATGCACAGTTGGATGACCCTCGAACTTAGCTTTGCGAATTGCAAAAAGGCCTTCAATTAAAAACTGTACTCGTTTGTCAATTTCCCCCTCATGGAGAATACCTCTAAATCCTTCAAAAATCCCATAGAGACCTTTGGGTGAAAGGTCTTGCAACAAAGAACCACATTCTTTCACGAACCCAACAACAACCTCTACAATGTCATCTGTGGGGTTCTCTAGTAAAAGGGTGAGAAGTTCCAAGGCAATGATCTCATGTGCAACTTGTTGATTCACTAAATGAGCTATGAACTTGGCTGCTGCTATCAACATGTGCTTGTCATTGCGTTTGTATGCCCTCTTAAGCTGCAAAATAATTCTTCGCAAAAGCAGATTGCCAACTTTAGGAAATTTTGTATTTACCACAACAACCAACGCAGCAAAACCATCTGTAAATCTAGGGGATGCCATTTGGGATTTCATACAAGACCTACAAAATAGACCCCTCCCACAGATGAGATTCTCCGCAAACAACTCTGGAATGATGTTCTTGATGTTAGATGCATTTACCTTGTTTACTAACCAATTGATACTCTTTCCAAGGGAATCCCATGTCATGCACTGGTATTCCACACTGCTCTTGTCTTCCACATCTTTCATCATTTGAGCTAGCTTAAATGGGGGAATGTAAACACCCCCACTTCTTCCAACACCCTTCTCAACTCCTCTTACAACACCTTCGCCATTCCCATTCTAAGATGGAGCAAACACAACACTAGAAGTTTTCACTTCCACTACCTCTTTGTCCCTCTTGTTTCCAGAAGCCCCTTTACCACTTAATTCGAGCTTATTTCCGTACATAAACCCATCAGGAAGCTTGAGTTTTTGCATATAAGCTCGCCCAAATATTTTACAGTTATTTTTAATCAAGATTCCCTCAGGAGCTAGCATATCCTACTTCCATACTTTAATTCTGTTTCCTCAAAGGAGAATCCTAAAAATCCATGCATTGCAAACAACTTTTTACACCTTTGTTGGTTGTGGTGGCGTCACAGAGAGTTTACATCAATAAATGAAGAACATGCCAATGCTTTTAATGCAGCAGTAGAAGTCTATCTCTTATTCAATATCTCTAGTGAAACCCCAATGATCTTTTGTTGGAGTAGAATTTGTTATATTCTAGAAAGGGTCTTGTCCTTTGTTGATGTGATATTCATCTACCTCGAGAAATAACTATTCTTTTCTCCAACAAGAAGTGGAACTAAATGAAGATCTAGCACCATGAAATGAATCCTCAAAAGGATTACTATAGTTAGTTTTGGTAGATAATGATCTGGGTTAAATACTAATGTGGCTTTAGGAAACATTATGTACAAGCTTAGCATACTCTAACAACTTTGGTGCGACATGCTACATCCAATTAAGTCTCCATCGGTATCTCTGTTGTGTTTATGGATTGGGATTCAATGTACTCTTTTTATATACAGATTTTACTTTCAACTGAGGAGGTTTGTATGTACTTACTTGTCTTTCGATTGTATTCCTATTTCAAGAATTTCTTCTATCAACAAATCATTTGTTGTAAGTTGTACAAGTGGAAGCTTGAACATGCCTTCCATGCTAGCCTTGTTGATACGTTCAACACCATCTTGTGCAACAAATCTTTAGAACTCCACTATTTCATTGGAGAGTGAGTAGTAGGGACAACCTAGGACACTTACAGAGGTTTTACAAGAGAGATAAATAGACCTAAATATTATGGCTTAATAATGATTAATAGGTAAACAGATAAGAAACTCTCAATATCAAAATGACTTTCTCAGTTGTCTTTACTAGAAATGGATAGATCTGCTAATAATGGCTTTATGACTATATGTCAACTTTAGACTCAATCCAAGAAGAGCTAGAACTAATATGCGATATCTAGATTTATGATCTCTATAATATAACAATCCCATAATTATGTTTCCACGCATCTATACCACAACACAAACATCATGCTAGTGTTCAGCCATAGCAATTGATATCCTAATTAGAGAATGTGAAATATGCACATAACTATGAATAAAGATTAAGAAAAACAAAGAAAGATGCTTATTGCAAACATAAATGACTAATGGACAAGAATTGAATTCATTGTAGATAGTTTTGAATATCAAATTCACTTATTGTGTGCATTTACTAACTCATGTACTTGTGGCCAACCATTTATCTCTTTCATAAATTAAACACTTATTAATAACATTAAATGGCTGAGTAATTATGTTTTAGTTGAAATTGAAAATAAAATATTTTATTTCAGGACAACTCACACTATTCCCTATCATATTTTAGACTCTCAGTTTTGTTAGTAGTGGTTTGATGTCTTTGGAGCTGATCATTGCATTTCTTTAGTTACGTTTTCTAGCATACTCCCAGCCTGTGCCAAAATGGGAGCTTTGGAACAGGGTATGGACATCCATCAAAGCATAAAAGATAGAGGAATTTTGTAAGATGTAGTTGCAACTGCACAAAATGGATTTGTTGAGAAGGCTTTAGAAACTTTCAAGCAAATGTAAAAATGGGAGCTTTGCTACAGGGTATGGACATCCATCAAAGCATAACAGATAGAGGAATTTTGTTAGGTGTTGTACTTGCAAATGCCCTGCTTGACATGAATGCAAAATGTGGAAACATGGACAAGGCTCGTGAATTGTTTGATATGATGCCGCAAAGAGATGTGATCTCATGTGAACAATCAACACGTGCGTATACGAGAGGAAGGGATTACTGCTACAAGATTGAACGCTCACTCCTCAATCACAGTTCTATGGTTTTACGAGATTAAACTAGGACAATTAACCACCGCAAGTATATTTTTTGCAACATGAAATAAAAAACTAGGGCAATTTGAATCTACCTCCTGCGCGGGATTGCCTTCGACGCGGGTTTGATCTTCTTGGGGGTTGAAGTTGCCACGGACGCCTACGTGGGATTGCAATTCACAAATGAATTCCCCGCCTCTTTTTTTATTTTGTAATGGCTGCTGTCGTCGGAATTATGACGAAATCGAGCACTTTTTTGAAAAAAAGAAAATTCTCATTGCTAATGCCTTCTTCGTTGAAACCAAATGGGAAATTTCCATTGGAATTATGACGAATGCAGGCATTTTTTCAAAAAAAATCAAATTTAGCCACAATATACCTTCTCTGTCGGAAACCTCAGTCGAAAATCTAGTCCAAATGTATTAGTGAAAAATAAGGACCTCCTTCAAAAACCCGATTCTAATAAGCTATATTGGAAAAAACCACCATAAAATAACTGTTAGCAATGAGCATTATGTCCATATCTCCTTCAACCTGCCACAAATGCTTGATCTAAGCTTCCAATGCAGACAAAAGAATGCAAATTCTGATAAAATTACAAATGAGAGCATGTCAGCTCCAATACAAAACATCTTCAATAACTGAATCAAGAGAGATTACCGAAACAGACCGACCTGGCTTCTAGGCAAACAACCATTTACTTTCTTCATTTTTGAACCCTCACTCGAATAGAATGTCTTTGGCTGCTATGCATGCATGTCTGATGCAGAGCCATTATGATTCATATCACCTCTAGTCACCACCAAACTGGAAGACAAAGAGGCGCCCGCCATGCAAAACCTCCCCACGAGAAAACATACCAAAACCAAAATGTAGCCATGAACACACCACAATGAACCGCTTTAAAAACTGAGCATTGTCTTTCCCCTATCAGGCAACATGCATGCCCTTGCATGCACAAACAAACACTGCCAAATCAAGCAGCACCCTGCAGGACCCCCAAAACACCCTACCAATCGTGCAAAAAGCAAAAGAAATCGCAGGCCAGGACAAACCCTAGCCTGTGAACATGGAAGCATCGACCACCATCAAGCCTTCATCAAGCGACAATATAGGTATACATGATTAGCATGTTAACTTCTTTTTTTCTCGGTGATATGATTTTATTTATTCAAAATAGAAAAAGATACAACCATGTAATTTATCGTCTTCTAGCCAAAAGCCAAAACCACCCAAACAAAGCCAGTTAAACAATTAAAACCACCTCCCAAAAAACCCCTATGTACCCAAAACATCAAAATGCATGCTCAAAAAATTGCATACACAGTTTACATTTTTCGACTGGGAATTTTCATTTCCCATTTAAACTACCCTACTACACCTTATACAGAGGCTACATTATTTGTAAAACAATGAAAAAACCAGATCAATTACATATTTTGTTTCAATTCAAAAGAAGGGGAAAAGTTAATTTCATGCACCCTGTGAGCTCCCCGCTTTTGCATTTCCATTTAACTCTCTCATCCCTTCCTATTGTGCAATCTCAACACTTTGCCCTCCAATTGTTCTGCTTCCACCTTTGTTTGCTGAATCACTTCATCGAGCTCTGTAATTTGCACAAAAATCTTCAAGGCTTCCCACCCATGTTTAGATTCCGCCCTACGGTGTGCCCTGCAACATCCATCCGACCATCAAATAAAAGACAGGGGTTTCTTGAAGCGTTCATGAGGCACAAATTTAATACCCACGCACACATCGAATCCTATCCCTGGAATAGCCCATTTGAGGATGGAGTCCAAGCCTTCCAAATAATTACTGTGCACTATTGTCTCGATCACCTTTCTCACCACCTCCACTGGTTCACCAGCATCAAACCCCCATGCCAAGATCAAAGAATAAACGTCCATATCCATCCTCTATATGTGTCTCAGGTTGCCAAAAACCTTCCCCAAGATTAATTGCACACACTTCACCAATTTTTCATCTTGGAATAGAAACATTCCTTGCAACCTTCTTTCTATTACATCCCCATGGAACGAACATAGTTGTTTCTTGGTCTTCGAAATGAAGTTTTCCTCCATGTTCACTTTGCAAACACCTACCGTCACCCTACTCCACTCCAACTCAATAGCTTCTTCAAGAAGAAAAATAATTGCCAAAGCATCGAGGAGTGTTAGCTCATAAATGAACATAATAATTGTCATTCCCATCCACCTTAAATGCGATGTCCTCCACATTTCACCATCTTTTTATCACCACCCTGCTTTGGACAGTGCAATAATTAAATTTCTATAGAGTCGTACACATCTTAAAAGCCTTCTAATAAATCCTCTCGATCATTCTGCTAATTCCTTAGTGGCCAACTGTCTAAAATCTCCACACCTTAACTCGCCTACATTCTCAAAAGTTAAAGCCCACTTCGATAAGACGTCTACTTCCATGTTTCTCGATTTCGTGACATGAGATATGCGAAAATTCTCACATAAGGCTAACTCTTCCCTAATTTTTACACTCGAATTTTGTAAATGCCACGCCTCTACGATCCCTTTTATTATTTCTTGAATTATAACTAAAGAGTCACCTTCCAGATAACTTTATGTGCTCCTAACTTCCTACCAATTTTAATAGATGTTAATGCTGCTAAAGCCTCTACCACATTATTTGTACCATTGTCTAATTTCTTTGCTCCTAGAGCTAATACATCCCCTTTCCAATCTCGTACAATAAAACCTGCTCCTAATGGTCTTGGATTCCCTTTTGACACTCCATCAAAGTTTATCTTCCAATAACTCTCTGATGGTTTTTCCCACACAACCTCCATTGTCTTTTCTAACTCTGGACTAGCCTAGTTAGGCCCCTTAACGGGTCATAGTATGTTAAATTCTTAAGTAGTTGTAACATGGAGGTTTTCACTATTTTGAGATTCTGTATTTATAAACTTGTAAAATCAACAAAATTGAGATGTGCTTGAGAGAAACTAGTCCAAAAAATTTGTGCATTAGAGAAGCTTGAGCAAATAACCATGAAACCGAGACGCGATTGTAACTCATGGTATAAGGAATTATGCAATCTTAGAAGATAGCATAGACAAATTTTTATTTTTTTCATTAATTGATGGAATGCACATTTAAGTGTTCAATGTAATCAAAGACATTTCTATGTTTAGTGCAGCAAAGACATTTCTTTGTTTGTTGCATTAAATATGATTTGAAAAATATCTAGGGGATGTTTTAGCTTATGGCATGAGGTATGGTTTTCTAAAGTTGTAGGATAGCAAATATTTTGAGAGTTTGTCAATTCGTAAGGTCTTTTATGTCACTGACCTCTGCCTAAGTTAAAAAACTTAAAATTAGAGCATTAAAGTAAACTAGTAATGCTCTCCTTTCATTGCTATAGTAAATTTTAGTTTGTATAGTATATTGTTTCTATGGTCTTACTCAATATGCACAAGATGGAAGGAACAAACAAGAAATGAGGCAACAAGATCAAGGAGAAATTCAATCAAAGATTTTTTGAGCAGAATGAGGAGTTTTAAAAGTCTTGTCTTCTAGTCATCTGGCTAGAGATTGTAATGTGTGCCACAAAACCTAATTAATACAATATTGCATTATAAAGAATGCAAGAGGATATCCAATCAATCATTATGTATATGCAAATGCAAAGGAATTTGATCAAGGTATAGTGTGTCTCATGACCTTTCTTTATTTTGAAGTTCTCAAATATTTGTCAAGATAAGCTAGTCATTTTGAGATAACAGATAAAAAAACGTTATGTACCTATATTTCCAAGAAAAAAATGTATATCCTCTAATTCCATTATCAACACGTCACTCAATAAGCTTAAAAAAATAGATATTATCAAAGTCTATTCCATATTGTCAAAGTGATACAATCTTTGTGATAAACAATCACTTCCTTTATTAGATTGATTTCTAATTATTCAAAATATCTACTACTTAGAGAAAAAATGTATTAAAATAATTATCCAGTCTCTAAAGTATATGAAACATCTATTACAATGTATTTATAATATATAAAGAACATTGATATCTTGATGCATCTTAAGAATTAAATAATTGTTTCCAAAATGTTAGACATCAAACTAACAACCTTCACGTTACCATTTAAGATTGATGTGCATAAAAACTATTAGTGGCTGTTGTGTATGGGTGTCTTGCATGATTTTAGGGAGAAATATGTTAACTGACTTTATTGTCAAGAGGATTTGAATAGTTGAAGGCACATATATGTTGTATGTTGGACATGGGCTATTTGTGTACCACTGTTGGATGTGGAAAATATTTCTGAGTGTTGTATTTTCCTGGCTACTGTTAAATCTGTAGCCTGAGTGCTATTCTGATCCTCCTGGGTGATTTGCATAAATTGTACAATCCCTCTTAGAGTAGAGCAATAATTTTACAGTAAAATTTCTTGAAAAGCCACTGGGTGATTTGAATTTCTACATTTTCATACATTAGATTGGAATCTAAAATTAAAAGGTTAGAGAATATTATCTCAATTATGTTCTCTTCAGTTCCAAAATCTGCACTATTCTGTTATTAATTAAGGTGTATTTCTTTGAAAACATTGCCATGTCTCTATATGCATTGGGCACAACTAATATTTCAAACATGTTGCAAACTTGAAATCTACATGCAAGCCTGAAATATACATCATTGCAATCAAGGATTTTATTTATACTTATCCAATGCAAATTGTTTGTTTGTTTAAATACTAAGTGGGAAAAAGGGTTAAGAATTTGGGCGAAATTCTTTGGAGATATTACATAGATTTAGATAAAAATATCTCAGCTCTTTCCATCTGAAAAAGAAATTACACAAATACTCAATGCAATACAAATTAATTAGGACTATTGCTCTAACAAATAAAACTGCACTTATAGAAGATAGAATTACAGAGATATTTAATTATGATATGAAAAGAATAGGATAATATGGATGTTAGATATTTTAAGAAAAAGTATAATCTAATGGTCAAACACTAAGAAGTGTAAGATCAATTATGATCATGTGCTGTTGGAGCAGTAATGGTAGCATGGAAAGCAAAGAATATGGCACATTAAAACAAAGTGTGTAATAAGCCTTTGTTATTAGTTCCTGCCAGCAGGAAACTATAGCAGAGGCTATTGTTTTTAAACCATTATTAATTGTTTACCATTCAGCCAATCAAACCTCAGGATTTCTTTGCATAAATTTCTTTTCCAATGTATGTTATGTATAACTTGTATATTGTTTATCTGAAATATTAATCTAAAGTATTTTGGTGGTCTGGGATTGGCGTTGCAGATGGTTGTCAAGATATTTGTAGATACCAACATGAGATGGTAGGGAACGCATGGGTAGGATTCTAGTTAATGATGCTGATCTACCTTCAATTCTCCCATTTTCTTCGGTCCTTTCTGCTGGCATTCAGCTTTAAAAACATGTGTTCTGCATGCCAGTTAGCCATGCAGCTGGTAATATGCATGCAAAACTTTACGAGGTGTACCAGCCCAAGAGGAAGCTGTATAACCATTCCTATCAAGCATTTAGGGGTTCGTAGAATATCAATTTTAAAGGTTTTTGGAGCACTCACATTAGGTAAAACAATATTTTCAGATCTGTTTCATCCCTGTGGTAGCTGTACAAAGATCACATTTCCAAGTGTACCAGTCATTATTGTAGCCGTAGCATTATTGTAACAGGCCCCGTACTTTTTGGTATTCTGGTTGATTTTACAAACTACGGTTACGATTTTCCAAACGATCGATAATACAATTTGACCGTTTTGGAACCAGTTTAGCTTCTGTCCCTCTTGGTTGCTGTTTATCAGTCATTTCAAACTCAAATCTGATCAGCGTTTACAAATGATTTGTATGTTGGTTTGGCATTGAAAAATCTAAATAATCGATTTATGATCAACATTGTACCTATTGATGGCATGTAACAATCAGGCCTGGACTTTACGACGATGTTCACAGCCCTGTAAATCAGTTCCAGTAGTTGAATATCAATAAAATCAAACTGTCGATCATTTCTATGTTCATATTTGGCTCAGAAAGCATAATTGATTTTATTTGGTTCAAACTTACTATGTGATGTGTCTAAGGGTTTGTTTTTGTACTTTCAGTTGATTGTGTGCAAGATTACTTCGTTGTTCCATTTGGTTTTCATTTTAAAAAAGCATAAAATTTTTTTTAAAAAGTATTGCAAAAATACTTAATTAGAGACATTACATTTTTGCAATTATAATCTTTGTTTTTCAAATTGTTTAATGCAATCAGATTTCTACAATCCATGTTATAAATTGATGTTTTAGGAATCCATGTTATAAATTGATGTTTCAGGATTAGGATTAGATTGTGTGCAATTTTTTTTATCATCAACATTTTGAATCACACTCCGTGATTCATCATCAAGATTTTGAATCACACTCCGTGATTCATCATCAAGATGAGAGAAGAGTTCAAATTGTTCTCAAGTGTGTAGATTATCAAGGAGCAACCACAACAAAGGCTCAAAAGAGGAACCTTGAAGACCTCTACGAAAGCCATGAGTTAGTTTTGGGAGAAAGCAAAGCTTTTTAGAGAGAAGTTTGGTAATTGAAAGAGAAGATTGAAGGAAGTTGAGAAGGACCTATTTGAGTTATTTGTTAGAATCTCCAAGCAATTGCAATTAAAGCTGAACTTATATATAAAATCTTCAAGATGAGAGAGGCCTCTACCATGAATATTGGACCAGTCTCTCCTCAAGAAAAATAAATAATAAAAATGGATTGCACGAGCATCCGTGACAAGTTTCCTTCAATGATTTGAAATCTGATTATTCCACTTGTATGTTTTAAGAGCACACTAAGTGTGTAGGTTCAGGATCTCTTGCAATAAGGCGATATGATGGAAGAGGACTCGATAAAAATGGCCAAGGAATGAATACGCCAGCCCATCATAGGGAAGGACAAACCACCATTTAAGGGCCTTGGTTATACCAGCATGGATATTAGATAATGTTCTAATGGGTCAGTTACCATCAATTTGCAACCATGCCAGTTAAAATAAAACAGACCTTACAGGTTGGCAAAAGGAGTCTTATGTCAGCTACTCAGTGCCTTAAGCATGTGAGTGTTTATAAAATGCCTTTAGGACAACAATAGAGTTTCTTCTTTTGGCTGGAAAGTTTATATAAAAGTAAGTACCAAGACTGTTTCTTGCCATTTGCAGCACTTTTAGTTGTCTTGGATTATCCCTGAGTGGGAGCCCACAACATTCCAACAATTTTTCATGGTGTTTTGTACAATCCGAAGGTGTTAATTGATAGGATAAAGGCCACCTAAAGTGGTTATTTTTCACACCTATAGCCATTATTAGTTCCTGCCACAGCAAGAATACTATTGCATTCATCTAAATGTACTTTTTCAATTAATTGAACCAATCAATATCTAGAATTAAAAAACTTAACCAAAAATTCTATAGTTTATATTTATTTGATATTTTACAGAATTATTTAAATATCATTTATCTTGATTCTTATTGGCTCATCTTAAAAATAGTAGGTAAAAAAATAATTTTTCTTTGCAAAAAATAACATATTTATCCTTTCATTAATAATATTAATCTGACCACTGTACGAAATTGATTATAATATTTTTTTTTACATCTCTATATATTTGATTCGATTTAAATAACTAGTCATTCGTACCAAAAGAAAACTCAAACCTAACCGTCGTTAATGTTGGAGATTTAATGCAATCTCTCCGTATTGCTATTTAGTTGGCATTCATACTGACGGATTTAATTGCACATATATATTAAAACACTAGACCGTGCAATGCATTTAGATCAATCCGATATGGTAAATACTACAGGGTACATGCACATCAATTTATATTCTTTTAACTTTCAAACTATATGATTGGATGTTTTAATAATTACTAAACGTGTATTATATTTAATTTAATAATTAATGTGAAAAAAATTAATAATTAATACATGGGTTCACATGGATGGTCAATATTTTTTGAATTGATTTTAATATATTTTTTTATATATTTTGTTTAATGTGAGATTTATTTTAAGTTTAAGTATTAATGTAGATAATTATATATTTAATACTATTTATTTTTTTAATGCTAGATTAAAACAATTTCATTAAAAATCTAGAGAAGGTAGGTTATTAAAATTAATCATTTTTTTTTTTAACAATGTTTAAATATATGATTAAAATATAATATTATTTTAGTTTAATTTAAAATTATTTTATTTTCTTCATTTAATTTATAAAAGATTATATATCATATAGAAAAATATATTGCTAATTATATTATTGTTAATATATTTTACATAAATTGATATAAATATTTTAAACATGTATATCAAAATGTAAAGAGATATCAATTTGGAGCTATTCTATTTACTAAAATTTATTTTATTTTATTTCAAATAATTTAATTTATTATTATTTTATAAAATATAAAGAAATATTTTATGTAAAAAAAGGATTTTTTTAAGGTCAATTAATATGTTTTTTAGAGGTTTGTTGATAAATTTTAATTATGAAATAACATATTCATTTTTAAAATTCAATCTTTATTTATTTTAAATTTTTGATTAATTATTTAATTAAAAAATTATATTTATACATTTATCTAAAAATTATAGTTTAAGTTATAAATTTAATTTTTTAAATTCTTTATTTATCTTGAAATTATTATATTTATATTAAATATTAACATTTTGATATCTAAATGATTGTCAAATTGAAGATAAAAAATAAAAGCCTTTCTTAACATATTCTTTTCCTCCTCTATTCACAATAGAAGGTAATTACAACACTTTTAATTATACAATACATATACTTGTTTTTTAAAAAGATAAATGTTAAATTTAAATCAAATTTTAAAAATAAAATAATTAAATATTATCTTAAAAACAATTCAAATTTTGATAGTTTATATTGTAATGGTCATTATCTATTTCTTTTTTATCTAGTCTAAACTCATCACACTAATGGCAGGAACTTGACGCTTTGCGTCCTTGTTATTATTGTGAGTACATTGTAGTTCAGTTTCATAAATTAAAAAAGGGGAGAAATTAGATTTTAAAATGTCACGGTTTTCTATAAATAATGTTTTAGTTGTTTGTTGTATTTTTATCTATGTTAGATTTACTTCAGAACATAAAATATGTCTTATTTTTTATATTTCATGGTGCTAAAATTGTCATGTCTAATTAAATAATTTTTTTATTTATTTAATTATTTTAGCTTAATTCTTCTATTAATTAAATAAATCTTCATTTATTTAATTAATTCATTTATCCTCTTCTAGCCTTATTTCTCATTTAAATAAATACATTTATTTATTTAAATTATCATTTTCTTAAATTAAATAAATATCTTATTTATTTAATTGATCCCTATTCCTCTATTAATTAAATAAATCTTTATTTATTTAATTAATTCATTAACCTTTTCTACCCATGACACATGTCATTCATCTCTTAATTCCTACACTACCTACCCCTTTCATTATTTTATTATTTTCTCTACCTGCCCTTTAATCATAGCCGACCTCTTTTACACCTCCCAATCTTATCCATCCATTTCATATAGTGTCTTCTATATAAGAAGATGCTTCCTTCATTATCAAATCCTGACTAACTACTTGATCAATTGCGCATTTGACTACACTACACCTTTGCACTTTCATATGCAAGCCTACTTGCAACCACATTTTCGTTCTTTGTTGAGCTCTTGTGCACACATAAAATCTGAGAGCAAATATATCAAGCAAGATCAATGGAGATAGGAAGAATGGAGATCCAAACCCTATTGGACATGTGATGGTATAATATTTGTGATTTCATTTGATTTGCATTGTCTTAGGTAATCTTCATATGTTATGGTGGATCTTTGTTGTTGTTAGGCTAGGGTTTTGTGGTTGAATCTATTTAGTCTTTGAACATTGTTGTTATCCATTTTCACCGTATACACATGGATACCCTTTTCTGCGGTAGAATCTTTATTGAACAAACTTTGTATTCATAAGAGCATAATCAATGGTGACTTGACTTGGCGAGTGTTGAAAAATGATAAATGATGTACCTTCTACTCTAATTGCTCTCTTTACACTTTTTTAATTTACACTTTTTCAATTTCCAAATTCATCGACATCTACACTTTTTCAATTTATAAATTGAAAGGTAGTGATTCTTTTTCATCTGTTTCTTTGTCCATTGAGTTTAAAGATACAAACATATCTCCAGAAACACCCATTCAAGTGGAGGAACAAACAAATTGTAATATATATTGATGCATTGAAAATTGGGATTAGTGGAAAACCAATATGAGATCATCTAAATAACATGCTCAACCATAAACATAATGAACTCAAACCCTTTCAAAACATATCAAGAACAAGAAGCTAGCTACCTAAAATAAACAAAATGAAATGAATACTTCCCCATGATGCTCCCTTGCCATGGCTCTTCCTTGTCCTCCTCCTCTCCAAGATCCTGTTGCTAGTTGATGTATGCCCTCAGCTTGAGCACTTAGTACAAAGGTATGTCAAATGGAAGATGGGAGATGGTTGATTATGTCAAGTGTGGATGAGGATGTAAATGAAGTGTTAATGTAAACTAGCAACTCCAACTAGTGGAAAAGCTAAAACATCATACAAATCATTCAAAATCTAATAGCAATGCATGGATAACTCTTCTTTTGTGTGTGTCACCCTGAACAATGAAGGAATGAGCCCTATTTATAAAGAAAATGGGCAAATGAAGGGTTGAGATTGAGTTGAGTGAAGAAGGTTTAGGATTGCTTGAGGAAGTGGTGATCATCAATCCATGTGCTCCCCTTCAAGCCAATCTCATGTTGACAAGTGTCAACAAGGGAAGGCTTGAGAGGAGAGGGATAAAGCATTAAATTCTTGAAGATACATGATGGTTACCATGGGTGGTTAGGTTAAGGTTGGGTTAATGGATAAAGCTTTTATCCAAGGGATAAAAGAATGTGAAAGCATTAAAAGGTTAGATTGGTCAAAGCCTTTAAGGCTTGAGGGGACTTGAGGGTTACCATGGATGGTTGGGTTAAGCGATAAGCCTTTAACCAAGGGTTGGGGGAATGTGCAAAGGTTAAAGGTCAGTTAGGTTGGTCAAAGACCCAGTGGGTTAGCTTGTGGAAAGGAAAAGGCTTTTAATGCTTTGTAAGAGCCTTAAATATTTTGAGAAGTGATTTCACTAATCCCTTATTTTAGGAATGTGTAAACACTTAGAGGGTAATTAGGCTAATAATAGGGGTTTAGACATGATTAGAAGAAGGGTTAGTGTGCAACTTGCATTTTCTAAAAAGTGTAAGTGGGTGAGGAATTTAGGAAATTAAATAAATATTTATTTATTTAAATGTTAGAGATAGGATTTAAATAAATGTTAATATATTTAAATGCAAGAGGGGGGTTAATTAAACAAATATACTTTATTTATTTAATTAATTGTCTGAATTTGGTTAAGTGAATTAAATCAAATAAATCAAATAATTTATTTAATTAATAGGAGAAGAGGGTTAAGATGAATTAATTAAATATTAATTGTTGATCAATGGTTAAATAATCAAATAAATACTAATTCATTTAATTAAGTGGATAGATTTGGGTGTCTACACATACTATCTATTTGCCAAATTAGATTTTGTGCCATAATACTTTATTGGACTTTTGGTCTAGTAATCTATATACATTCTTTAATTACTGCTCTGAATTATCTTCTTCCTTTGCACTGTCTTCATTCAGCCTTTTCTCAAATTCAAAAAGTGCATCTTGGGCTTCTTCTTCCTTCTTTCACAACGAATTTCTTTATTCTCTTAGGGTTAAGGTTAGGAGAAGATTCTTAAGGCCCTGTAACTTGGGTGTCATATCATCATTATTCAGATGAGCAACAAAGGTGTTTGTTGAAACAGTTTCTTTTCATTTTCAGCAAGCAGAGGTCTATTATGAATTTTGTCTTCACATCAACAATTAAGTGTATTAAGTTAAACTTGTTTGTTCAGACCTCCACTTATGAATTTTTTCTTCGCATCAACAATTAAGTTACACTTGTTTATTTCATTTTTGCCTTTTTCTGTGCTTTTGATGACAAAAATAAACAAATGACAAAAAAAAAACCATGTTCTTGAACTCTTGGGTAGGAACTTCACTGTCCTATAGCTCTTGTTTCTATAGTGTGTGTGATGAAAACATAGAAGTTTGGGACTGTAGACTTTTATAACTCGAGTAAAGGACAATTTCTCATAGAGTTAAACATCAACATTAAATTTTTCCAGTCTCTTATGGCGGATTATTCAAGCTTTTTGTAGAAAACTATGTACTAGTTTTCTACATGATGTCAAATCATAGTGCATGGTGCAACACCAAAGTGAGATAGGGACACCAAAGTGAGATAAGGGAAAAAAATGTAGAAAGTTTTAACATTATAGAATGCATGCAAGATTTATTAATGTGTTTGGCAAAGTTGGCATTTCTAATCCACACTTAAGAAAGCGACTCACCCATATATCTTCTTTTCTTCCATTCCTAAGTATCTGAATCTTAGATTTTGTCATTACTTTAAAATTTCTATTTGATGTTGTGAAATCTTTGGCATAAAAAGGGGACATAATATGTATATAGAATTTTTCTATTTTAATAAAAAATAAATATTAATTTATAATGAAAACACTAGTGTTTTATTGTTTGCGCCTAGAAGGATCAATTTTGGGCTAAAAAATTATGAAGCCCTAACCAAATAGTCTTCATAGTTTGACACATTTGAGAGTCTTTTGAAACAAGTTTTAGATATTGTTTACAATATAAGTTTTGTTTTAGAAGGATAGTTTGAATACCTATGTAAGTTTAAAAATCTTGAAAGTTTTAGAGAAGGACTATTTGAAGAAAATTATTGAAGCACGTGATTTTTTATGGATCATAGGAGGATAAAATTGGATTTTGAACAAATTAAAGTATATGTAAGTGGATATATATTATCCACTATAGATAAACCTAGAAACCAATCATCAAATGTACAAATAAGGAAATAATCATAAATCTTGGATATTTCTAAGTCAAGGGATATTTTTAAATAGCTAAAACAGTTGTTACTTAATTACATTCAACTATAATATTAGCTAAAAACCTATTATATCTATTTTTTTAAGCATTTCTTAACTTAGTCATTGAGATTGGACAATGAATACATAACAAAGAATCAATAACAAAATGTGACAAAGTGTACTTCATCATTCAACTATGTTGGCAATGGCAATGCCACATTTTAACATGCACCCATATCCTATTTTCATCACATAACCTCACCATAACATCCACCTTCCTTATCATACTTTATGTATTTCTTGCTATTATCATTTCTTCCTTTTCATTATTTAATTGCATTATTCTTCATTTCCTAGCATCACAACCTTCATACATTTAGCCATCTCCTCACCCCTTTTATTTTTTTAAGTCTCCTTCCCATCCATCCTTCATCTCTTCAAACTTGGCTCTTCTTTTGAAAGACCACATAAGTCCTATTAACCTACTTCCTAACTCCCATTCCTCCAAACAAATAGGGTCTCGTACCACCAAGAAAGCCCACCAAATATCTACAATTGTCTTCTTCGGAATAGTATTTATTTATTTAGTTGCAATGTCATTTCAAATAGGGGCAAAATATAGACACCTAAAATGCATTCCTACATTTCTATCATCATCACACCAAGACCACACAATAGATCTACCTCCAACATTAATTAAAATAAATACTATATGTTTAATTAATGCATTCAATCATTCCTCTAACATTAACTAAATAAGAGTCGACTATTTAATTAAGTAATATATTTCTTTTGACATTAATTAGATAAATTACTTTATTCATTTAATTAATATAACCATTTTAATCTTTCTTCAAAAATCATAACCTTAATTGAATAAATCACATTTATTTAAATGAAATCAACCATTCCCCTAAAATTCTCTCGTAGATTAATTGAATACTTAATATTTATTTAAATCCTCTAAAATCCCTTTCATCGTTAGTAGAATACACAAATCATGTTCCGTCAACTATTTAATCATGTGCACATTCCTCCACCAATTTGTTTAAAATAAACAAATTTAATTTTACATATAGCTCCAAGTGCACAAGGCTCAATAAAAAACATTTTTCAATCCTCACCCTTCATCAAGAATTGAGAAAATCTCCATCTTATCTATTGTCAATTTTTGACATAATCATGTGCACTAATCACGTGATGTCATGTGTAATCTCCCTTGCATATGGATCAACCCCATCCCTTCTTTGCTCAAGATCTAATTTCATCTATCCATCATTCTCATCCAAAATCTATAAATTTCACAAGCCATTTTAAAGAAGAAGAACTAAATGAAAAAAGAAAGGTTATGCTACTAAATTGAGAAACCAACATTTATCTTCAAAAATCAACCAACCATCTTGAGCATGTCACTTGCTCAACACCGTTTGTGAGGTAATAATTTCATTCTCTTTTACCATTTGTTTTCATTTCTTTGATGGATTGGAGTGTAGCTAGGTATAATATAGGAACCTTGTTTCATGCATTGTTTCCTATTTACTTCCTTTATATTTTAGCATACACAATATCAATTGCAATCCCAATTTTATTTATATAAATTTGATAAAATAACAATTATCACTTTTAATTTAATCTAAATTTATTATTATTTTAAAAAATTGATATTAATTTATATAAATTTCATATCAATTTGATATATATATGTATATCATTTCGAATTATATCAATTTTTCATAAATTAATATGAATTTTACATCAAATTTAATGTTATATAAATTGAAAAAATATGTCAACATTAAATTTTTAAAAAAATAAAAAATCATACAAGTTATATTCAATCAAACCAAAGATGTTTTGTGTCCACTATATGGTGCAAACTTAACTCATTTGATCACACATATGTTTAGTTAAACTAGATTCAATCAAACCCATCATAAAAACTTTATTGCCCTAGGTGACACAACTACGTTATCACCCCACATCTTCCACCCATATGGTATTCCCACATCCATTGTTTATTACTGCTACCTAAATCTTTACCAATAACTTTTGATAGGAATTATTCAAGCTACAAGAAATGTAATTAAAGATGATCTCAACATGTCACTTGCAAACTAATGGTCAAACAAAGATTGTGATTAATACTTGGAGGCTTATTTATGTTGCTTTGCTTCAAAGCAACAAACTTTTTTAGCTAAATGATAAACCCTACAAAAATGGTAGCACAACACCTAACATTCTTCCACCAAAATGACACCCTAGCAAGCTATGTATAGCCAACCTCTACCATCTCTCACTTCCTACTTGCCTCATAGTTCCAAAGTGCAAGTTGTTGCCCTCACTCCCAACACACGAGACTCTCTTCTCTACATTCTCAAGGATAACCTAGCCTTGTCGTAGAATCTTATGAAACAATAGACCAATCAACATTATTTTGGGTACATATTTACTATTGAGAACATGGCTTTCCTACATCTTCAACCATATAAGTAGATGTCCCTAAAGCTTAGTGGCAAAGAGAAGTTAGCACGCAAAGTCTATGAATCCTTACATATATTAAATGGCCGGGGGGCATAAAAATTGGATCTTCCTCCTCCTACGCTACAACATACTTTCCAAGTATCATGTCTGAAGAAGGTCCTTGACTAACATATTCATATTTTGTGTACACTTTCCATAATGGATAACAAAGGATCTATGATTCTCAAGCCAAAGGTTGTTTTGGATCACCAATCACTTTCAACTCATAATAGTACCATAACCAAAGTTTTGATTTTATGACAAAAATTGCGATAAAAAAATGCCACTTGGGAACCTTCATACTAGCTTCAACACCAATTTCCCAATTGAAACCTTGAGGACAAGGACTTTTGAAAGGTTAGCCTTGTTAAGACCCAAAACTCACTCCTAACTTTTTTAAGTAGTCTAATAGTTATAATATAGTTATTCAGTTAATACTACATTATGCAAATTCATCTCACATTAGTTCTACCTGATAAGTCACTCTGTGAAAACTATACATTGGTGTGTGCTCAAACAGATCTCATCTTGAAATCATATTTTGTAATATCAATTTGTTGCGAGGAAAGAAAAGGAATATGATTCTTGTTATCAATATTAGTATTTTGCACTACTTTTTTTATTGTATGACATGGGGAATGCCCTATTACCCCTGGGATTGTAAAGGGACGCCATGACATCCTTTGGTCATCCCACGAATCCAAGGCTCACCCTGCAACAAAAAATATTAAGGGGCGCAACAAAAAATATTAAGGGGCGTCCTTTGTATGTTCCCTTTTTAGGGGCGTCTTGGAGGCACCCCAACTATTTGGTATAAGATGGGAGACGGGAAAGATGGATGGGGAAGGAGAGAAGGGTGCGTGCATGTCCTCACATTCCCAGACCATCTCGGACAAGTTGCTGTGCCTTCGGAATACTGGTTCTCAAAAGGATTGCAGAAATTATGAAGACAAAGAGCCAAAGGAGAGGAAATACACCAAGAACAGAAAGCATGGAGGAATGATCGCTGAAGCGGGATGCTTTACACTTTCCACTGGTATGGGTTAAATAGATTTGAAGGATGAAGGTATTACGGCTGAATATGCTAAAAGAAAACTACAAACTACAGAGGTAAAAAGATTCTAATTACAAATACTGAAATATCCCAATTATAAAGAACGATTTTCAAGATCGAATCTTAACAGAAACATATGAAGGCAATATTAGATCCTAAAGTAATGGAAAAGAGGTATCTAAAAACAGAATAAATAATATGTAAAAAAGCAGACGCATATGTGATGGTGGGATTTAATACTATGGACAGAATGCACAAAATGGACCAACTTATGTGATAATAGAAAGCTGTGAAGTGAGAAATTCAGGTCCATACCAAGTTATTAATCATCCACAAGGTAGATATAGATATAAATGAAGCTATAACTTGGGTAATTCAGAATGGATGTGCAAAATTGTTAATAACCTCATGTCCCCATACGGCTGTTTATGAGCATTTCAGCTAGAGTGTTCCCATGTAAAATTCTAATTAAGGGAAAAAGATAAATTGGAATATTTCGCTATTTTAGTGGAGGAGCAGCTGCTTAAAAAATGAAAAATAAGCTTTGAAAAAAAGGGGGGGCTAGAAATAAGCACTAACTGCTTATTGAAAAAAAAGACACATGGCTTCACCATATTTTTTTGCTCTCCTATTTACTTGACTAAAATTTTGCTTATGAATTTTATTTGTAAAAAATATTATCAATAATTGCATTTACAAAATAATTTAAGAAGATTGCATAAAAATAAGCAGCCATTTGACTATCCATGGACCACCTGCTCCACAAATTGCTCCTTAAAAAGTTGAGCTGCTGCTGCTAAGCAGTGGCATGGGACATGCCCTAAAATTGCATAAACAAAGTTATATTAGTATTAGCTGTAGATAGGGAAAAAGAAAGCATGTGTAAAAAGACAAGCAACAACTTACTTAGGAAATCTTAGTTACTGTGACAGCACCAATCAACAGAAGTATAAAATTGGTGAAACAATTGATGCACATGAACCTATTATAAGCACTGTATAGACCCGCTTTGAGACATGCCGTTGTCCTCCGAAAATAAGCTAAATAGGCTATTGCCAATATCACATTTATAGAGCTCAAGCTTATCAGAAGAAAACGTCAATCTACACTACCATAACTCAAATGCACATTCAACTAGGAAAACGGTGAGTGGAGCAATACTACTTCCATGACAATCCATTTAGACTTAAAGCAGAGAAAAATTTGAATAAAATTGAACCAATCTATTAGTAAAATTATGACTAGCCACTCGATCTTTCATATTAAACTCATTGCTCATATGAAATGGAAGTGGAAGCTTTGGAAGCTAAAAGACCTCGATGGCTATATTTGCATTATCTGATCTGATGAATCAATCAAAAACATCCTTTTAAAAATTACATACAAGATAATTGCTTCTGATCCAGGATATTTCAAATTAGTTTCCATAATGTTTAAATATGCAAGTTATCCATCAAATGTAGAGAACCATTCATAATCAAATTGAACACCTGCATCAGATGCATCATACATGATATTACTTTGACAGGTTGCACACTAAAACGTGTGACTTCAAGGTTGTAAACATATTGAGTGGAGTCTTCAAATAGAACTGAATTGTGTAAGCTGTAACAACTGGTTTCTCATGTTTAGTTTGCATTATAGAAGCCAAATTTAAAAGTTAAAAAACAGGACAATAGGCTGATGATTCTGCTAAATTTTGATTCAAAAAGACAATACATAAGTACTCTGAACTAATGAAACTGGCTTCCTATTTCTTGTAACTTGCATCATTATCAAGTTTCTGATACATGAAGGAACCAGGAACCAGTTCCAAAACAATAAAATATGTAACACAAATGTTCTCTAGGCTAGTGGAGCTTAGAAAAGCTCTGTAGATACCAATTTGAGTTCATTCTTCCATTTTGTTGACTAGGACGCAAATCCAATGAATTGACAATATTTCTATCTTTACATACATAACACAATTACATAAGTACTTAGGCATAACAAAAGTAAGAGGCAAAGACTGTGCTTATAATAGGTTCATGTATGATTGGTATTCAAGCAACACTGGCAGTCTGGCAACATTGAAACAATTCATAGAACACCTGCTAACATTGGAAATTGTCACGACCTTTGACTAAAACAAATTCCAAACAAGTTAAAAACCGGTCCAACCCTGTCAAAAAAGAAGAATGTGGAAAATTTGTGTCAAACTCTCATAAGTGCTGCAATATGCTCCAGGTAATTGTATGAACAGTAGAATTTCCCTGCCCATTATATTGGATAAAGTTCTGAAGGCATGTTTCTTTGCTAAATCTAACCATGCGAAACAGAAGAAGATGCTCGGAGTGTGGCTTTACACTCGGAGATTTAAAAACACTGCCACTGGATCTCAGCCTCTTCTCTTTACTTAAATTCAGAAATGAAAGCATTCAACACAATAGCCCTGGGCGTGAAACCTGCTGTGTGTATCAACAAATTCATTTTTCCTGAAGCTTACTGGTGCAAAAATGAAGTATATTAGGGGATTTCTTAAGAATCTAGGAGATCTCCTCATCCATTAAACCAAAACAAGACTTATCATGTGCTTCATTTGCTTCTCCAGGTTTTCAAACCCTAAATTTGCAAATGCAAATGTTTTAAAAAATGCTCATATTATTCTCAACATGCTTTGCTTTAGGTTTGAGCTGCTAGTAACTATCGCCAATCTTAAGTTCAGGTGCCACTTGGAGAGCCTTGCAAAGGTGGATGTTTAAGCCGAGCTGCCGACCAGGTTTTTAGGTTTTTAAGGTAGAGCATTCAGGACTTTTTCTTGAGCTAAAAGCAAGCAATCTAGATATCTTAAAAGTTAAATATGATATTTGCCAGATCTTGATCGGTGAGGCCTGATTTGTTCATGAATTTTATCTCGAGCTTAAATATCCTTTCACTTTGAGTTAAGAGCGGAAGGGTTTCGAAAAATGTTATTTGGTGAATCCCGAATCTCTCAAAAAAATAAATGGCCCGTCTAGCAGAGTGGTTGTACCTGGTCCTCAGCAGGGGTGGATGTGTTTTTAGAGGATTTTTGTTAGTTAAAAAGAACAAATCCCACGTTTGTAGAGCAAGACTTCTGAAATGACTGTGTAGGGTTATGGAATGAGATGATGATAGTGTTGGAGCCCGGGTGAACAAGAAAAAATGAAAACCGTTAAGCCAAAACTTTGTTCCCAGGTATAAATCATGCTACTAATAATTTCCTTTGCCAGTATGCAACTTAATATAAGGCAAAATCCTCTTCAAGAAAAATTCCTCTTTAGAATAAATTTTAAGAAATATGTGCATGCTGGCTCTTTGCCTTTTCCCCGAATAAAAGCTACTAAAGTATAAAGTAGCTGAATACCCAATTGATCCTTTTTTTAAAGGATCCATTGCCACAAATATGAAGTAATGAATTCCATATGGCAGTGATGCTTAATGTTCTTATGAACAGATGTTCTTGTAACAGTTTTTCACAGCATCCAGATTTGAGATACTACATAGGAAGACACCCAGTATTGGCAAGAAAAATTTATCAGATGGCATAAAATTCCCTTTCGAACGCAACTTGATTTTTTCCTCACTGGAAAGATTTTATTGGACATGTATCATCCAAAGCCCTTTTTGTACAGAAGCTGACTACTTTAACCTAAGAAAAACTTAAAACACAATCCTTTCCTCCCAACTAAAAGTCTATAGTGGAAAATCTACATTACATGGCCTGCTATGAATACAACACGGTTTGTGTGCATATCAAAAGAATTGAATTACACATCCCTCTAACTAGAGCTTCATTAGTACATGGATTACATGACTTTTTACTCGTGGATATGGGTTCTTAATCAGAATAACCAAACCAATGCCTTCAGCAAGGCACCCTCAAAATTCCTTGATACTTATCAGAGTTATCCCAGAGGCGCTAATACTGATCTAAAGGCGCCTATTATTTGTAACAAAAACTGACCTCTCACCGAGAAACAGCAGGCACTGCCTCCAGCAGCCTCGAAAAGTAGAACTTTGTTGCAGTCATGTCTCTTCTTCTAACCTCCCATCCAGCTGCCCTGAGGGCTGCCTCCACATCCTCTTCAGAGTGCAAATAAGCCCTAGTAGCCTTGGAGGGACCAGGAAAAAGCTCCCCAATCCTCTTTAACACGCTATAATACAAAGTCTTGGGGGCGAAGCTCAAAATAAGTCTTTTCTCAGCGAGAGAGGCAAGATGAGCAATCATTTCTCCTGCTTTATCTTGTGGGTAATGTATCAAAACATCCAAACATGCCACAGTATGATACTTCCCATCCAAGGACTCCAAGTCCTTAGTCTCAAATGTTGGTTTCACCAATGTGGATCCCAAAGAAGAGGGCTTCAGTACTTCATTGGCCTTCCTTTCTGCCTCTGCTACCATGGAAGATGAAATGTCATTTGCATAGACAATGGCCCCCTCCATTGCCAAAGGGATAGACAGGCTACCAGTCCCACAGCCTGCATCACAAACACTGATACCATTTAAAGATCCATCTTTTTTAACCATCTGTAAAACTTTTTCTACAGTTTGTGCATGTCCCTCACGAATGTCCAGCTGAACAGAATTCACATCAGCTGTTTCTCCATAGATTCTTTTCCACCTCTCAAAACCAGCGGTATTGAAATAGTTTCTTACAACTTCTTTTTCATCTCCACCCGTTTCGGCTGCCTGCTGCTTCCTTCTCTTCTCGGGGTCTGCAAAAGATAGCGCAGCTGCCAGAGCAGCAATGGCTCCTCCTCCCAGTAATGCAAACGCTGTTTCGTCCAGACCGCTGGACAGGGCCTGGGCAGTTTCTGTTAATACTTCTGAAGATGAAGCCGACATTATGGTATTACATCTTTTAGGGAAAGATGATTTGGGATGTTCAAATTTTGCAACGCCTGTGAATTCATTGTAGTTCTGAGGCCACAAAGAGTGGTTTTGAGGACGAAGATTGGCGGTCTGTGCAATGGAATGAATGGTGATATTGTGGGTATTGCACATTCGACCAGTCGCAGCGTTCGCCATTGCAGCCATCGTCATCTGCTAAGCCAAACTGGCGTAATTTTGAGCCACAGAGACTGTTTTAATCTTCCTGTTGATTTTATCTATCCGACGGTACATTTGCTGACAGAGAATTTCAAGAGAGCACCTCCACCGTTCGATGATGATAAGGTTCAAAAGTGTTATCTGATGTTTATTCCTCTGCTCGAGGGCAACCAGCGCCATGTAATTTATGGCTGTAGTTAATCTGGCTCCAAAACGGTATGCCCTTACATGATATCATAGGACATCGCATTGGAGTACATAATGTCAGGGCCCTAGGACCTACCGACAATGTGGAGGCATCTTGGCGTTCGATGATATGGCTGATGTTGTCATTTTGTCTTTGACGAAAAAGTTTGCATGTAGCTAACATTTTGTCAGTCGATCTCACGGTTACGGGCACACGGCTAAAATTTAAATCTCGCGGCTCTCACGGTTACGGGCACAGCGTCGTGTGTTGAAAAAGCCTAATTTATATTTTTTTGAAATTTGATGTAAAACTGGTAAAAAGAATCAATAACCCGGTCATTTGAAATTCTTTCGGATTTATTTCGTACATGAGTTGCATGGGCGAGGGCAGGCGAACGTTGTGTCCGCAGGGGAAATAATTCGAGAAAATCTCAATAGTTCTAGTTGAATGTCCCTAGTTGAATCACGGAGCGACGGAGCTGTGCATCCAGTGGAGGTATATACTGTTGTTGTGGAAATGGGGACAAGGCAACAAAACAAAGTTCTATTTAAATACGTTAGTTCCAACCAAAAAACCAAAACTAAAAACTAAAAACCATTCCAAACATATCAAAATAGATTTCAAAAAACATGAAAGAAGTTTAACAAAACAACAGAAAGGAGAAAAACCTCCCTAAGATGCTTCCATGATGCCTTTTGATGCTTCTCCCTTGTTTCTCCGCTATCCAAGTTCCAAATGAGTGTAGCTCTCAGTGTTTAGCACTATCCATGGATGCCATATGGAGATTCAAGATGGTTGTAGATGATAAACAAATGCTATGCAAGTGTAAAAGGGTTGCTATGAAAAAACCCCTATTGTCTATGTAAATTTTACTATAATAACAATGTTCTAATGCTCTCTAATTCTTTTTTTGTTTGGGAAATGAGGTCCTTTTATAAGAAAAAAATGTTGATTGAATGGCTAAGATTGAGTGAGCTTGTGAAGGGTCAAGATTGATGGGTTTAGGATCCATGTGATGGCTTTCAACCCAATCTCACGATGACAAGTGTCAACATGAGATGGCTTGAGAGGAGAGGAAAGAAACATTTAATGCCTGAAGAGACATGAGGGTCACCTCATGTGGGTTGGGTTATTGGATAAATCTATTATCCAACGGATAAACTCTTGTGCACGAGTAAAAAAGATAACCATGGTCAAAGCAATGAATGCTTGAAGAGACCCATGAGTTGAAGGATGGTTGAGTTAGAGAGAAAGTGTCTAACCAAAGGTTGAGTTTAAATTAACCATTTATGGTCATGTAAGAGCCTTTAATGGTTTTAGAAGACTTTAGATGTTAGCTTGTTGGAGACACAAAGCCTTTAATGGTTATTGAAGACTTTTGAGTTGTTTTGAGAAGTGACCTTTCTTAAGGGATGTGCAAATGATTAGAGAGGGGGATTAGGCTAATTAGAAGGGGTTTAGAAGAGTCTAAAAGAAAATTAGAAGAATCTAGAAGGAAGTTAGTGAGCAAGTGGGTGAGGATGAAAGGGGATTTTAATTAAAATAAAATTCATTTATTTCAACTAAAATTATGCAACTTGCATTTGTAGGAGAATGCAAGTGGGAGGGTTTTAGGGATTTTAAATAAATATTTATTTATTTAAATGTGAGAGAGAGGATTGTAGGGATTTAAATAAATGTTGATTTATTTAAATGTGGAGAGGGGTTAATTAAACAAATATGCTTTATTTATTTAATTAATTGTTAGAACATGGTTTAATGAATTTAATTTTTTAAATTCAATAATTTATTTAATTAATAAGAGAAGAGGGTTAATATGAATTAATTAAATATTGTTGATTGATGGTTAAATAATAAAATAAATACTAAGTATTCATTTAATTAAGTAGATAGATTTGGGTGTCTAGATATACATTGTATGGATATCTTTTTTTTTTGAGATCTCATCAGGGTTTTTGTGAAAGCTTTTTTCTATATGTTCATTGTTTGTATCACGGGTTGTGCAGGAGTTGTGAAAAAGGACATGGGGTTTGTGGCTATGAAGGTAAGGACAAAGTCGGCCACATGCATAACACGAGTTGTATGGGTTTATTGTTATCACCTACTAACATGTAGGTTTTTCATGTGCAAGGAGGAGGGATTGTAGCGCAGAGGTGGGTGGGAGGTGTCGAGATTGGTGTGTAGGGTTTGGTGGCAGCGGTAAGTTCAAACCCCAACAGATAACACAATATTTTTTTATTTGCTTGCAAAAACGTTCCGACTAAGCCTCATGTTTGCGAAAATCGTGATGTTTTTGCAGACAGATTATCTACATCCATGTGTCGTTGTAGATAATTTGGCTGCAAAAACATCAGTAAGTTCAAACCCCAACAGATAACACGATAATTTTTTGATGTTCGTAAGTTGAAACCTTAACACATAACATGACTTTTTTTGTTTTCTAACATTTACTGTGTTGACTGTGAATTTTGTTTTTCATTTGCAACATTCAAGTGGAGGTGTCAGGAAACCAAGTGTCATTGTTTGTGTGGTGGCTAGGTGAAGAAGAGTATAAAGGTGTGTATATTTACCTAATCATATGTGCTAGTTTTCCATAGTGGGTCGCGGCTAAACTGGCTCCAAAACAACACGTCAATAACACAAAAAAGTCAATAACATGAAAAATTTTCAAAAATTGGAGATCATTGAACGTGATCAGCAGATTTAGCTACGACTTTGATTTTTCAAAATAAATCAGAAAAGTCAATAACACGAGTTTTATAACCCCTTTTTGGAGCTATTTTAGCCGCATCCTGAGCAGAGCTGTGAAAGATGAAATGACAATTTTCTTCGTTTTTTGTTTGTAAAAATTCAAATTGTTTGAAATTTGTTGAAAGGTTGCGTGATAGGGCCCAATATGTTAAGAGTTATAAAAACAACGGGTTGCTTGCTTTCTATAACTGTGAAATTGTTGTAATGCCTCACTTTTTTTAGTCTTTTGTTTCTGTAGTCAACGAACTATACATATGTTTGTGTGTATATGTGTATTTGTGTTTGTCATTCTCTCTCTCTATATATCATGCACACATACATAAACATACATATATACACATTAGAATTGTATTATGTTTTAAGTGATTATACCAAACGCATTTGTATGCCTTCTTCGTCACAGCTTTGACACTATGGCAAATTGACACATATAATTTTGGTCATATACATTACTTAGTGTTAGTTATTAAATGTTAAACTGCAATTTTATATCTGAACATGTAGGTTTATTCTATGTGTTTTGAAATGCATTTACTTCCCAATGTAGACTACCACTAACACTAGCTATCCATGCATGTTGTTGATTTCCAAGGACGATTGAGAAGTCCACCTCAACGTCCAGAAATTTCCAAGTTTTTGCTCCCTCTGCCTGCTTTAATATTAGTTGCACTGTAATGTCTCCTTATTAATAATCTTTAGGGCTTGTCTAATTTCTTATAAGATGCTTGTTTTTTTATATATATTGATGCATATTATTCCTTTATTTGATAGAAACGTTTGAATAAAAGTTTGTTCTTTATCATCTAATATTAATGTCCTTAGTTTAATCAATTAGGTAATGAAGAAAATGATCAATGCACTTGTTTGTTGTCTTATAGTCTTTCTTGTAGATGTGCATCTTAGAAAATAAGATATAATTCTCGGATTTGAATGCAGTAGTAATGTTATTTATGAAAATTTCCCTCGTCAAACCAATGTGAATTTTATGAACCTAATATATCAATTCCTACAGATGATGTGTGCAATGCAACTTCTGATCTGTATATATTATATTGATATGAATAAAAGAGTTTACGTTGATCTGGTTGTAAGCGTAAATCTATATTAGCGATGTTCCTGAACGGAAGAGTACCATGTGTTTTTGACAATCCATGACAGATTTCAAATGATATCTAGGGCACTGTGTGAGATGAATGGATATCATATACACGTTGTTGCAGTGATGGAGCCCTCTCTAGTTGGCATCACTAACTCCTCATCTGTCTATCCTTCCTATTGTCTATTTTTCTCTATTGAGAAATTCATACCAGGTTATTAATAATATCCCGATAGCAATTAAGAGACGGAACCTTTAGAATAGATACTTCTTTTGAAAGAGACGTGTCTTTCCAATAAAGAATTAATGCTCTTTATAGACATTAATTATCATCACAAACTTCCTTAACGATAATTTTTGTCTTTGTCTTTTGGCTAATAGAGTGACCAACTTAATCGTTGCACAATAGATTGTGATGGAATCATTATCTGTGTTTTGTATGCTTCTTTATCAATCGCTAACAAAGTCTAGTGTTTGTATTATAATTTGGATGGGGACATCACATGCACCCTTTTCGAGAAGATGTCTGATGGATCATAATCAATAATTCGATGCAAATGCAATGAAATCATTCCTTATTACTATTAATGATGATCTCGAGTGGAATGTCATAAATAGTTTATGGGTAACCGCTTGATGTGTTGTATATAACACAGCCACCTGTAGGCCTCATATCACAATGTGCGAATAACTAGTCATGTTGTCATTGTGACCTTCGTCTTGAACGAGCAGTGTTATTAATGTGGATAGAGAAAAATATAGACTTACTTCAACATCCTCAATAGAGTACCTGCAAAATGCACACAATGCAAAGCCAAAAAAACTAATTAAAACTCACATACATGCTATAAAATCTGCTTCATTTCACTTCTACCGGCCAAGATTTTGTGTTCAAAAAATGATGCTCTCTAAAGCACATGCACAAGAAGCTATGGTGAATGAATATTTGAAATATGGTGGAAGCAAAATAAAAATGCTAGAATGCAAAGAGTACGCTTCAATGCTAGATTGCCAAATTGCTAAATTGCCTATTAGGATTGATGAAGATGAAATAATCCTCTTATATAGAAGACCTTTTAGAAAATGGAGGGATAGAATTAAGAGGTGAAAATATAAATGGTTGGCTAGGACTAAAGGGTAGGTATAGAAAATGATAAAATAATAAAAGTGTAGGTAGAAGAAATAATAAAACAACGAAGGGGGTGGGTAGAGTAAAATTAAGAGATAAATGGCATGTGTCATAGAGTGAAAAAACAAATGAATTAATTAAAATAAATACAAATTTATTTAATTAATAAAGGAAGTGAGAGCAATTAAATAAATAAAATATTTATTTAATTTAGGGAAAGGATAATTTAAATAAAAATATTTACTCAAATGAGGAAAGGCTTAAAAGAAGATAAATGAATTAATTAAATTAATTAAAATTTATTTAATTAATAGAAGACTTGGGATAAAATAATTAAATAAACAAAATATTTATTTTATTAAACATGACAATTTTAGGCGTCTACAATTGATAGTGCCTTTTGATATCAATGGAATGTTCGTTCTTTTTTCAGATCAAAGATGTCATATGCGTTCAGAAAAATGTTTAAAGAATCTCTTGATCTTCGTTTAGAAATGTCTGAACCAAATGACACACCAAGAATTGGTCGCATTGCCCGATTGGTAGTGTCATATGACAATTGCTTGCTTGTAAGCGCAACAGATTCAATCGATGATACAACTTGTAGTTTTTCTTGATTTTGTCATCATTTAACGCTTCTGATTAGGAGGTCCAATTTGTATACTTAGGAGGGAGTTGGCCCTTCAAATCTGAAGCAATTGCCAGTTGGGCTTTCAATTTTGAAGTCATCAACATGTTGTCTTCAAAGTGACTGCACGACCATATGGGTAATCATTTCTCTTCTTTGTATTACAATTTTTTTCCACTTGTGTGTGTTGTGATTACTGGAAGTTGGGTCTCATAAGTGGAACTGTAGACTAGTTTATGGAGATAAAAGCACTGTTGAGGTCTGCTTTTTTATTTAACAACAACATGATAATGTGTCTATTGGTGGGGAAGATCAACCCATTAGCAATGTAGAGGAGCGTGAGTATACTTCTATTGAAGGTGGTGATAGTGAAAAATAGGATGTCTGCAGCGATAACGAGACGAGCACCGAGGGGGAGATTGAAGGGCAGGGTGATGGTGTCGGTGGACACGAACAGGGACAACGAGGGGCCAGTAATGAGGAGGTGTACTATTTGTTATTATATTTTGTATCATCTTTATATTTATTCATTCCACCTAAATTGAACATGACAATTTGTCCTTCTACGATGTGTGCAGCAAAGTCCAACCACAAAAGAGAATATGTAAATGGCAGGTTGTTCTACTTTTGTCTGTTTGGTGAATGTTCTTATAAAGGAGCTCATAGATTTTTGGATCTGGGGAGGCTGAACCTGCATAGATTGTCAGTGCACCACCTCCCATTATTGGAGGGCCTAAGACACGGTTGTGCACCACATGGTACCAAAAAACGCAGCCAATGTCGTATTGAGACAATACGGAGGAACGTGAACAAGAGGGTGGCTGATATCGAATATCATATGACTATACGATATAATATGCAAAAAAAGTGTCACTAATCAGGTGTGTAGAAATTATGGGAAGAAAACATATGATGAGCTTCCTCTCGAATGGAAGGAATCCATAAAAGAAGCAATGCGGGTGTACAACAACAATCCATTGAGGGAGGAGAGAAGGAAGAAGGTTTTAGAGTTACTGGAAAGAAAGAATCTTGGAAAAGAGGTAATTCCTAGTGATTGTTTTGTTTTACACTTTACTAAATTGAATGTAATTTTCAAAAGTACGCATAATTGAGCTATCCTAGGTTGTTGGGCAGGTAGTTTGTAACACTGGAGGGGATGGTGAAGTAAATATGGAATTTGATGCTCTATCTGCAACAAATGTGTCAGTCAACGAGTGTGCATCTCCTTCATCGGGGAGGTATAAAAAGACGAAGGTTGCCACAAAAAAAAGGCTGACTTCGGATGAGGGCACATATTTGACATCGAAGGTGAATGTTTGTTCATATATGTGCTTGCATTGCATACTATTCTTTGCACTCCATAGTCTACAATGTTGATTATTTCATCCCAGTTATGCTAGGCTGATTTTGACAGGGTTTGGTGGAGGGAGCGTCCAGTTGTCCAGGGTTCTAGCTGACACCGTATGTAGTGTGCTAGAAAAACTATGTTGCAAACCTCAGATGTCCGTTAGGACGAAGAAGCTGAAGGAGACGACGAATGAAAACTCGACTGCATGTAGAGACGAGAAGAATGCAAGGCAATCTCTTGAATTGGGGAAAACGTTGGACGATACAAGCAAAGATGAACAGGTAATACACGCAGTTTTGCGTGGCTAAATAGGCTCCAAAAGGGGGTTATAAAAATCATGTTATTGACTTCTCCTATAATTTTTGAAAAATAAAAGCCACAGCTAAATCTGTTGATCACGATCAATGATCTGTAATTTTTGAAATTTTTTGTGTTATTGACTTCTCGTGTTATTGACGTGGGGTTTTGGAGCCAGTTTAGCCACAAACATCTTATATCACACACAGTGCTTTATTACCGTTCATATGGGTTAATTCTGTAGTTACACTCCTTTACAATGTGCCCTCTTTTGCAGCATACTACAGCAGAAGGAAGTGTGGATGGCAAGAAACAATCCACAGTAAATGACAATGGCTGGACAAATGCAGTCCCCGATGGGGATAATGTGGGTTAGCCATCTATTTCGGTATTGTTCTATTGCATTGACATGAATTGATTTTGTTATGTTGATGGTTAGCTATACAAAAATCGTATTTACGTTACCACATGCATAGGTTCCTAGTGCAGGCAATTGTGCAAGATGAAGAAGAGTGCGTTGATGAAGATGTTCACACTCTTGTTGTTGGAGATCAAGTCCAACTACGAGTCGATGGGGAAGTGGTTGGGAATGGCATTGTTGATGGGGTTGGGAGGGGTGTCCTATGTCACAACAAACCGCTCTGACGAGGTTGTGCTAAAGTACGAATCGTGGATGTCTCTGATGGCAATGCCTTACTGCCTTATCTACATGCCTTCTCTGACGTCGTATTGGACTCCCTAAACTCATGGGAGGTGTGGGATATCGAAGACCTCATCCATCCCCCATCTGCAGTAAGATTGCAAGATCCTTTCCTATGTTTTCTCATGCCATCGTTTATCTTTTTCAAAT
Source organism: Cryptomeria japonica (assembly GCF_030272615.1). NCBI lineage: Eukaryota > Viridiplantae > Streptophyta > Pinopsida > Cupressales > Cupressaceae > Cryptomeria > Cryptomeria japonica. The sequence goes on from NC_081410.1 coordinate 156,553,386, forward strand.
GCAATGAAATAGGTAGCAGTCATATGATATTTTTATGTGGTAGGTTAAAGTTGTCGAAACTTTCGAGCTAAAAAATCAGGATGTTAAATGCAATCTTGAGATCAAACGGACAAGTGGGAGGTTATGATTACTTGGCATCACCCCTCCTGAGTTACATAATAACTGGAAGAAGCATAAAATCTTCTATTGTAGTGTCAAATCCATTACGCAAACGAGACAACAGATGCAATAATATATTTTTCTTATGTGTGTGCCCCTTTTGGGCCTCTAAATAGAAGCTTGAAAACTCAAAAACTAGACAATAATATTTATAGCTAGATAGCTCAAAAACTAGACAATAATATTTTAAACACACAATAAGAAATGAATTAATAATTTAACATATAACAATAGAAATAAATAAAGTTAGCATACCTACACAAAACTTTCATGAAAAAAATGTTTAATAAGTCGATTGAAAACAACAGGTGGAGGAACAGTGAGTGATGGAGTCAGTTTCTGAAGAAGTGCATTCCCAATTGCAAGGTAACATGCCACCCATGTGCCCCCCCCGATTGTTAGCTCACTAAACATCTCAAGTTCAAAATTGTACATACTGAAATTAAGACAATAATACAAGACAAACTTGTTCGTTTCATGTTCATCTGCACTCCTGTTTCATGCATCTTTCATGCTCTTGTACATTATATTTCCTTGTTGTTGACTAATATGGCTTTCTTTTGGCAATGTTTGCAGGGACGACAATGGGAAAAGAAGGGACTAGAAAAAGAAAGGGCGTTGAAACATCTCTTGAGGTGGATGCAAAGCTTGCTAGGAGTTCACCCAAGCATGGGGCCTCCAATGTTCTCACCTCTGACGGTTTAGGGAAGACAACAACAAAAGCACCACCCTCCTTGCCAAACATGAAGGATTGTTGGAGTCATCATGGCATGGACAAAATAAAGTTTGGCGCCATGCATGTACAACTACTAATGGACAAGGTTGAAATGACCGAGACTAAAAACGAAAGGCTAGACAAGATGGTTATTGATCTGAAAAGGAGATACATTGAACGCAGTAAGGTGGTCATTGAGGTGACCGATAAGAATGTGGACCTGGAGATGGAAGTGCGTAGACAACAAATGGTAATGGAGAAATGAGAGGTAGGGCATGAGGTGACCATGAAACACAACAAAATTTTAACTGACCAATTTAATGTCATTTTAGATGTATGTGAGGCAAACATTGCACACTGGAAACAGAGGTTCCAAGAGGTAACTGGTTTGGTAACCAATGAAGTTGATGGAAAGGGTGTGCCTCCTGTTACCTCAAGGAGTGGGGGATAAAAAATTTCTTAATTACTTGTTGTCGTTTGCCTTCATAAGAGGCTTGTTCTATTATGAAACTTTTCTAGATGTATATTGTTGACCTCTGTTGAATAAAACCTTAGAGATGATGCAGACTGTTTGCAATAACACAAGTTGGATTTCTCTTTTTCAATGAAGCAGATTACAATGGTTGATGAATGGTTATAAACAACTTGAATGGTTCCTTGATCAGTTTTTCATGCCTTATGAATGGTTTTACATAGCTTTTTGTTATGTCTTATATGATGAATGGTTATAAATAGCTTGAATGGTTATTTTCAATAAAACAAATTGATTTCATTTAAACATCTTCAATGGTTATTTTCAATAAATCAAATAGATTTCATTTAAACATGTTGAATGGTTATATTCAATAAATCAAATTGACTTCATTTAAACATCTTGAATGGTTTTTTTATTAGGATTACGGATAACAAATTGCGTGTTATTGACCATTCCTGTTATTGACATTTCACGTTATTGACAAATTACATGTTATTGACTTTTCATGTTATTCGACGAATGGTCAATAATTTGTCGTTTAGTGCTATGATAACTTTCCTATTATATGAATAGGGTCAATAATCTACAATGTTTCCATGTTAAAACCTCTGTGTTATGTACACAATTATGTCAATAATCTATCGCTTTGCAATTCTGAATTCCTTATCTTGTGTTGCTTTAACCTTACTCCACTTACCCTTTCGAGATAAGCTTATGTATGTTCACAAAAGCTTCCTCTTATCCTGCATGGCATTGCATTCCTTTGTTTCTTCGCTGCTTTGTTCTTTCACCGCCTTATGCTTCTTACTCGCACAGGATAAGCCTTTTCCCTTTCGCTTTTGTATTTTCTTATCCCGGAGGCCCTCTTCTTATCCTCGCGTGATCACGCGAGATAAGGAAATCTTTCGCTTTCCTTTGCTTGTTTATCCCGCGTTGGTACTTATGACTGTTGGGAACCTCTGCGGGATAAGAATTTCATTTGATGCCTTCAGACCATCCTTATCCCACATTGCACTTAGTCACACCTTCTACATGTGGGATAAGAGTATCAACTCTTAATATTCATATTGTTATCCCACACAATCCACTTTCTCTTCACTTCTTTTATCCTTGTAGTTGCGCCACACTATCATGCGAGATAAGCAACCTAGCTTATTTCCTTATGTCCTTATCCTGCACAGGTAACTTACGATCCTCAAACATGACGTGGGACAAGCCTTGTCGCTTGTTATTCCTTCCCTCTATTATCTTGTGCAGTGCTGGATGGCAACACGAAGATGCCATGGGATAAGAGGAACTTCTTTCCTCTATTTTATCTTCCTATCTATCACTGCACGATGGCGAGATTTACCATAAAACTCATGTTATTGACTTTTTCAAAAATTTGCAGAATACTCAATAACACGAGTTTTAAACCCCTTTTTGAAGGCCCAAAAGAAGTGTTATTGACTTTTTCCAAAAATTTCCAAAAAATCGAAGTCTTACCTATATCTACTAATTAGGATCAACGATTTGTAATTTTTGCAAATTTTCATGTTATTGACGTGCGTTTTGGAGCCAACTTAGCCGTGACCCAGTTTTGGAGCCATTAGCTACCAGATCAAGATTATGTATAACAAATTGCGTGTTATTGACCATTCATGTTATTGACATTTTTCATTATTGATAAATTAGATGTTATTGACTTTTTGTGTTATTCGACAAAGGGTCAATAATTTGCAATGTTTCCATGTTAAAACCTCTGTGTTATACGCAATTCTAGCAATAATCTGCAATGTTTTGTAGAAGACGAAAGTTATTATAGCATTAAACAAAAGATTATTGACCGTTTTTCGAATAACATGAAGGTTATAAACATAATAACATGACAAATTATTGACAGAATTGCATATAACACAAAGGTTTTAACATGGAAACATTGCAGATTATTGACCCTATTCAAATAATACGAAAGTTATCATAGCACTAAACTACAAATTATCGACCCTTTGTTGAATAACACGACAAGCCAATAACATGTAATTTGTCAATAACGCGAAATGTCGATAACATGAATGGTCAATAACACGCAATTTGTATACGAAATCTTGATCCGGCTTGTGGGTGACAGAGAGGGTCACGGCTAAAATGGCTCCAAAACAACACGTCAATAACACAAAAAGTTAATAACACGAGATTTTTCAAAAATTACAGATCGTTGATCGTGATCTGCAAATTTAGCTAGGTCTTTGATTTTTCAAAAAAATTTGAAAAAGTCAATAACACGAGTTTTATAACCCTGTTTTGTAGCCAGTTTAGCCGTGTTCGACAAAGAGGAAGATAAAATAGAGGAAATAAGAAGTTGTTATCCCACGACATCTTCATGTTGCCATCTGGCATCGCGTGGGATAACAGAGGGAAGGAATAATAGGTGGCAAGGCTTGTCCCACATCATATTTGAAGATCGTAAGTTACCTGTGCAGGATAAGAAGGACATAAGGAAATAAGCTAGGTTTCTTATCCCACATGACAGTGTTGCGCGACTACACGGATAAAAGAAGAGAAGAGAAAGTGGGTTGTGCAGGATAACAAAATGAACATTAAGAGTTAATACTCTTATCCTGCGGGCAGAAAGTGTGACTAGGTGCAACACAGGATAAGGATGGTCTGAAGGCATCAAAGAAAATTATTATCCCGTAGGGGTTCCTAGCAGTCAAAAGTACCAACGCGGGATAAGCAAGCAAAGGAAAGCAAAATATTTCCTTATCCCGCGCGATCACGCAAGGATAAGAAGAGGGCTTGCGGGATAAGAAAATACAAAGGCGAAAGAGAAAAGGCTTATTCCGCGTAGGTAAGAAGCATAAGATGGGGAAAGAACTAAGTAGCGAAGAAACAAAGGAATGCAATGCCATGAGGGATAAGAGGAAGCTTTTGTGAACATACACAAGCTTATCCCGCAAGGGTAAGTGGAGTAAGATTAAAGCAACGTGGGATAAAGAAACAAGGTGAAAGCAAAGGAAGGTGTATCCCGTGTGGGTAACAAGGAATCATAAGAGGTTGTGCGAGATAATCGAATGGGGAGGATTTTTACAAAATCGTGAACAACAAATCTACCTATGACTCCAACCATGGTTATTGACCAGACCCACTGCGTGTTATCGTACACGTACAACAGTGGGAGATAGTTGTCTCCCACTACTTTCCCGCCCGCCCAACCAAGCCTTCTATAATCGCAGCCCTAGCGGTTTGCAAAGGACCAATTGTGTGTTATACACACCCTTAACTCCAACGACATGACGTGTGGTGTGGAGGTCACCTCCAGTGAGTCCACGTCATTAGAGCCCCCGCCTACGCGATGTCCCATCATGTCCACCTTGTCACCACCTGTGCATGGGACCACCTGCAAGTGGGCATGGGTGTGCATGTATGTTATGCATGTCGTCGGTATGACCCTACCATTTTGGAGCCAAAATAGCTGGGTCCATAATTTATAGCAAGCAACATACATTCTAAATTTTGATTTATTTGGTTATTTTCTATCATGTAGTTGTATGGTGAAATTTACATGCTTTGAGGGCATGTCTTGATATATGTCATCTCTTGTTTTAAATTTATTATTATATGAGATTTCACATATTTTTATCTTCCAACTTTGGTGGGGTTCACCTAGTCTACTCAACACTTCACCTAGTTGGTGTTGCTCAATTCCACCAACTCACCAGGCCTAGTTGCTCTCTAGACCTCCAATTCCTTCTCAGTCTCTTCTAGGGCTTGACTCTTTACCTTTCCAAGGTGATTTCTTCAAGTGTTTTTGGCTAGGAACCCTACCAATTCACAATGCTTCCCATGTGCTCAATTACAGCTTCTTGGCTTAAAGTTGTCAAATTGACCTCCTACCATTGTGAGATGATGCAGTGGTGTGGAGGTGTCTTCTTTTATATTTTGAATGCATTTAGGGTCCATTTGAGGTTTTCAATCATTAGGTTTCTTACCGATTTTAAAATCTTGCCTAGAAAAGGGCTACAAGGAATTAGCCCTATTAGGCCTCCAAAATCTGGTTTTCTAGGGCTTGAGTGAAAACGGTCCAAAAGACCCCCTAGAAAGTTTGGATTTTCTTCAATGTTTCACCTAACCTCAAGATATTTTTGTGGTTTTGGCTCCTTATTCCACCGTACAATATGCTAACCCCAAAATGAGGGTTTTGAAGGGTTTCTAGGCCTTCTAGCCAGCAGTGACTGGTCAAGTTGGGGTTTGAGCATTAAATGACCTTGTCAAGGCTTCTCCTTGCATTGGCAACTCTGTCCCAACTCCACGGACCCCTCCAAAATCTTAGATAGTGATTTGGTATTCACCCCTGCACTTTGCACCACATTTTCACCTTATTTCCTCTAGTCGGGTTGCTCCTGGACTCGCCTAGAACAAGGTGACAGTCATATTGAAACTCTTCTCCAGCACTTATCCCTGCATATGTACACTATAAAGGTGGTTTCCCTCCATGTCCCAACAATCTGTGATGGCAGCACGTGTGGAACTCATGGGGCAACCATTTTTACATAAACTTCTATATACAAGCCAAAATTGGCTATCCACAAACCAAAGCAAGAAAACACCAAAGTAAACTATCTACAAAGCTTGAAATGGAACCAACAATACTATAACACACTAGACAAACTCAATCCATTTCTAGATCAATGGATTCAATCCATTTTCAATTACAAAATGAGTAAAATCAAGCCAAAATGCTACCAACTAGTCTGAAAATGAGTAGTTTCAGATTGTTGAACTTACAAAAAACATTCTCCAACCTTGGTAATCATGCAAGAGAGGGTAATTATAGCTTTTACCATGTGTGGAGTCATCCTAGGGTGTTGGACAATCCCTAACTCCATCACTAACCAGTTCTGGACAAAAGTTGTCATGACAACTTTTTGCAACTTTGCACTTTTGCACCTTTTGGTCTTTCCAACCTATGAGACCTATTCTAAGTCATCACACATGACTTTTAAAACATTCCTAAGACTATTTTAACCCTCCCTAATTCCTATACCAATTTTTGACATTTTTGACCATCAAGAAGGTCAATTACCTACTCAAATTCACTATTTACACAAAAATGCAAACCTAAGAAGAATGAACTCAACCTAGGCCTACATTGACACAAAACACTAACTCTTGGACCCTCCTGGAGTCCTTATTCACTACTAACTTGGATAGGGTCAGTACAAGCCAAAATTGAGAAAACTAAAAAGTCTAAGTCCTAGGTGCTCCTGCACCAAACTTACCCTCACATATTTTGATGCATTCACTAAAACTATTCATTTATACACTTATTCCAATATATATACTATCCACCTAGGGCTAACCACTTCTATATCCCAAGCTAATTTTGCAAACATGGGGTTGACCCCATACTTATATATCTACTCTCACTTATTCCATGATGAAATGACTAAACTCATGATTCACATGATTTGATGTTATGTGCTTGTGTTTAAATGCATTCATTTACATCATCAATCATATTACAAGCAACAAATGACTCATCCCTTGGAAGTGCCATGGCCAGTTGTGGAGCAATTGTGGGAAGAATGATTTGTTTAGTACTTCTTTGTTGGGAAGGAAGTTGGTTGCAGGCAAGATCGTTTGATTTGTGATGGTGATCTTGATTATAATATTCTCATAAAAAAGGTATGATGTCGAAGTTAACTAAAGATGAAAGTGTTCCAATGTGATGAGATTTTTAAAAAGTAGAACTTATTTTGGTTTCAGAGGTTAAGGAAGGAATCAAGAGATTGGACATAGGAAAGGCTAGGGACATAGTTGAGCGTCAAGTTGAATATCTAAATTGGGGGATAAAAATTCTTGCTCCACACATTGTGATTTTTTTCAATAGTATCATCCAAAATGGATTCTCAAAAGATTAGACCACCAACTTAACCATCCCCCTCTTTTGAGAGTGGAGATGTTAATAATTATCAAACCATCATGATCAATCCTATTTTTGCAAAGTTGTTTGGTAACATGGTGTAACACAAAATCAACAAGTGGGTAGAGGAAAAAAAGAGAGAGCAAAAGGGCAAGTGGGTTTCAAACTAAAGCAGTCAATAATCGATCATGATATCATTTTGGGGCATATCATTGAAAAAAATTTGGATGACAAGGAAGATGCTTTTTGTTGTTTTGTTGACTTTAAGAAGGCTTTCAACATAATTCCTAAAGACAAGTTATGCAGTAGAATAAAGGATCATGGCCTTCTAGAGCAATTATACATATGCTTAATAAGGAGGTTCAAGTAAAAAACATAACTTGGGCAAGTATTCCAGAGATTTTTAAGTGACATTGGGGTTAAACAAAGATGACCTCTATCCCCTACTCTAAATAGCCTATATATCGACAAACTTGAGGAATGGTTGAATATGAAAGGTAAGGACAGTGCTCCCTTGGGAGAGTATGTTGTCAAGCTTCTCTTGTATGTTGACAATCTTATTGTGAAATACGGAGGTGAAAAAGACCAAAACAATGTTTGGGATGAGAGGGTTTGTTTATTGTGCACAAATGCTATGGAAACATAAAAACACTTTATTTTAGACTGCAAAGTGTACAATGACATTAGAATTAGATATGAAATAGTTTAATAGTGACTTATTTTCAAGATTTATTCAATGGATATTGGCTGGAGAGAACTGGAGAGCTCATTATTAAACAAAATTGTAGAATGTCAACGCTTCACAATGCTAAAATAGAAGGTTTTGTTGTCTCATAGGACATCCTTGGCCTCATGGATAGTAAAACTCATATATTCTATTCTCTTCTACTAAAACCAAGATAAGTAGTTGATCATTATTTGGACATATAGATGGAAAAAATAGGCAAATAAAAAATTAATGGGAAGATTAAGTCAAGTCCCACCAAGCATTGCAACTATTTTTTGTTGCTTTGAATTAGCACAACCCTTTTAAGGGTGTGCACACACTAGATATGAGTGGAATTTGTGGAATCTATCATGAAAAGGAAAGGATTAAGGGCCCATGATCATAGACAAGTAGAGGCAAACAATTTCTTGGACATACAAATGAAATATGCAACACCATTCACTAGATTCAATGGAAGATTTACAAGTAGATATGTTGCCTTTAAATAACCCCAATAATATGAAAACCCATGTGCTCATAGTTTTCACAAATCGTATGAGTATTTTCAAAGAAGGGTGACTTCTTTTAATATGTTGCTAAATCATTTGTAGAAAAGAAACTAGTCTAGAACTAATCTATTTTGACCTAAATGTAGAAAGGAAAAAAATAGAAAGATAAAATTATAAACAAATGGAACAAAGAAAGAGATTTGCATTAAAATAAAAGAGAGTGAGATTAGAGATAAAACAAAAGAGGGTAATGTACCAAATACTAATGATCAATTGAATTTCATTGTAGTGTTCAAGACATTGTAATTATAGTCTAGGCTAGTTCACCTTTCTTCTATAAAATTTCTTGATGTGTAAAACTCTAAAATAATATTATTATGGCCTATGATTTTCAAATACACATACATAAATCACTTTGACATTTCAAAGACTCTAGGCTATCAAATAATTGAAGATAAGTTGGAAAAAACTTTTTAAAAAATGTGCCAAAGAGCTTGGATAAAACGAAATAATAGGGTGAGGTCCAAGATGAGTAGATAGTGGAGTTTTGATGCAGTAAGTAAAAAAAATGTTCAAAAGATTTCCACCAATGAAGGCAAAGTTTGAAGAAAAGAACTTACACCTAGCATTTATTTTGTGGACCATAAACAAAGAGGTTTCACCAACACTATGATGGGTCCACCAATACTTGAAAATTAAATTCACATTAAAGAATGGAAGTATAGATCTATCAAAAGAAAAAATGGACCATCCAAAACTGAAAGGAAGAGAAATCTTGGTGTAATGATTAAAATTGTATACCTCTCAATTTTGGCATTACATATTGTAATTATCTTAGTATTTGTTTTTGTTGTGAGTTTTAGAGTTTATTTTAGACATTTTATAGTCTTTTATATAATTAAAATTTTAAAACTATTATATTCATTCACGTCATTATATCTTAAGTCTATTTTTAAGTCTTTGTGTGTTGTTATTTTTGGGCAATTACACTAACATCTCCCATCTATACATTTTTACGAAGTCTATTTGATAAGTTAAAAATAGAGGTGTTTCTAATACTTCATATTTTTAAAGCAACATCAAATCTGACTTTGCACACATCCAACATCCATCTTACAATTCCCTCTTTCAAGATTAGCAAACTTTTGCATGCAAGTTTGTATGAATTTTGTCTCTTTCAATCCCCTTGCCATCTATTAAGCATGACCATCAAAGTCTCTATTGTTACTAATCTTCTATTATCATAAGATCTTTAAATTTTTATTGATCTTTACTTATATTCTTTTCATTTTCTTGAAACTAATATATTTTCAATTTTTAATGATGTTTTATTCTTTTCTGTAAATGAGATGATGGTATCCCAGTTTTCAATCGAAAGTCTTATATTTACCTTTTTTTAAGAGTATCAATCTCCATTTTAGTACTCCTTATTTCTTCTTTTTGACATTTACGAAACTTTGTTGATCTCAATGCTCTTTCTCTCATATTTTCAAATTATCTTAGTCTTGTACTTAAAATTGAGAATATTTTTACATATATCATTGTAATCATTTAGACCCAACACCTTTGACAATGGTTTGATACTCCACATTCTCTTGTCACTTCAATCATTTGATATTAATTTTGCATCTATGAGATTATACTAAGACTATTCTACAAACACCATTGTATTGATAACCTTGTAACTAGATCATTTTTCCCTTATGCAAGTCCTAACAAGAATTTTCATTTTCTATCAATATCAGATGATAGTGCAACTATTAGGCAGCAATGCAACTGTAGTTATGTTTGGTAGTTGCAATTTCATCCAATCTCACAAGTAGCATTAACAACAATTTGTTATCCCTTTGAACAACATGTTATTCAATAGCAATATCCTTGTATTTAGCTATTTATTGACTCATTCATTGTAACACATTTTTTTTTCTTTACTTAACATCAAAAATACAATTTTTCTACTCTGTTAGTTAAGTTAATTCTAAAAAAGTATGTTATTTGAAAACACAAGGGAGTGTTGTTGAAAACAATATATGTCTCTACAAAGGGGGCCTAATTTCTCCCTTCATCTACATCATAGTAGCTAAAGAACTAGATCAATTGTTGAAAAAGAAGAATAAGAGAAAGATGTATATTGGAATCGAGTCCTTATCTTTAGGTAACTTGATATTCCATGCAAAACTTTTTGACGTTACAATGTTAATAATGGATCCCTCCAAATGATAATACAATCATATTAAAAGGGTTCAAATAGACTATGCAATGGTAAAAGATAATAATTAAAACAATAGAAATCAAAATAGTTTTAAAAGGTCTCTCTACATACTAAATACCCTAACATCCCCCCTTTTATGAAAGGATAAATAATCTCTAAAATATTTGCGTAATCCATTGGTATTGAAAGCACAAATCAAAGTTGCATAAATAATTTACATCTTTCAACTAAGAGCCAAAGATTAATGGATATCAATGGAATAGGGACTTGGCTCAATTGGCGGGAGCTTCCTGTGGTAGGCACAAGGTCACAAGGTCCAAACTCCCCTTAGCCCATGTTGTACTAAAGGGCTTATCGTGCCAACATCAACGGTCACATTGAAAATTTTACCTAATGCACTGTTGTTTATAGAGGGCTACTCGGTTCCTACAGTCTAACAAAAAAGATTAATGTATATCCATTTTGCTAAATTCACTTAGGGTGCAATCCTAGCCACATCCCTTTTCAAGTGTCGTGAGCCTTGCAATTGGTGCAGAGGCACCTAAGCACACAAGCATACCAGGAGGTCAAAAGTCATAATATGAACAATTTATTGTATTTGAGTCATTCATAATGTATTAAGGTTATTTGAGTCAATTGAATCATAATATGTAAGGCTAAATGAGCCATTTTTTCCAAAGATATCATATTTGGTCCATATTGAAGTTTTAAAAGTGTCCATGTAAGAGTTAGAGTCATTTATCTCAAAAATTGTTAAAATTGCAAAGTTGCAATATTGCCAAAAAGTGCAACAAAAGTGTAAAAATGAAATCCATTGGTTATGAGGTGGTTGGAGTAGTTATAAAGGAGTTTGAAATGGTTTATAAAACCATGTTTGGTCGAAATCAAGAGGGTAGATCAATTTGGAGGGGATTTGACAAAAATTATGCATCAAACCCTCAAACTGTCATGAGGTTTTAAGGAATCTATGACTGTCATAGATCCATGGAGGATCACATTTGATGTAATTTTGGTTATTTTGGTGAAAACAGTTTTTAAGGGATGAAACCCTAAGCTAGGGTATTCCATGGCAATAAAGAATTTGTTCTCTCATGTTATGGTGAATTTTATGATCTAAAATATTGAATAAAGGGTTTTAGGGATGTAATATAACCTTTTAAATTGGTTTGGAGTTGAGAAGAGTGATTTATCTTTTTATATGTCTCTTGATTCAAGTTTAAAGTCTACCCTTGAATGAAGGTTTTATGGTTTGTGATAGATGCTCTGCATCAAATTGGTATTAGAGCTAGAAGAGCCTGTGTGTGTGGGTAGAGCGCTGAAGGAGGTAATCCACACCAGGACCTAGCCATGAAGGATTTGTTATTTGGTTTTTGCTAATGAGTTTTTGGTTGCAAGGTGCTCGTCCATCTAGCTGCAAGAAGGCAGACAAGGAAGGTCTGTCAAGGGCCAAAGGGATGGTCCAGGGCCATGGAATGGTCCATTGATTGCCAAAAGACTAGGGAGAGAGGCAAAGAGGAGAACTCCTAGGTGAGGCACAAAGGTTGTTGTTGATGTGATGCAGCATGGAGAGGTGGACTTATGGTTGGTATAAGCACTTGGATGGCAGCCACTACAAACTCCATTGGTAGGAGTCCCAAAGAGATTGTTTAAGAAGGAAGCAACAACATAAAGAGGCATAAAGAGATAAAGATGAAGACAAAGGTGAAAATTTTCACTCAAAATTTTTCTTGCAGGTCATTGTACCCACGTTTCCAAGGGACTTGGAAACTTTTCAACGTCGGGAGTACAATCTGATGCAGAGCATCTATCACAAACCATAAAACCTTCATTCAAGGGAAGACTTTAAACTTGAATCAAGAGACATAAAAAGATAAATCACTCTTCTCAACTCCAAACCAATTTAAAAGGTTATATTACATCCCTAAAACCCTTTATTCAATATTTCAAATCATAAAATTCACCATAACATGAGAGAACAAATTCTTTATTGCCATGGAATACCCTAGCTCAGGGTTTCATCCCTTAAAAACTGTTTTCACCAAAATAACCACACAATATTCAATTCTAAACCAAATTAAGTAAGACAAAAAGAACTGGAAAGAAGCTTCCGAGAAATTTCCAACACATATATCTTTCTTCATTAATATTCCTCATGTGACCACACCAAATGTTGCAACCAAACTGTTGCTGCCTTCACCAGTTTGCCTTTCACCATAAACTGTAACAAACAGTCATCAATAACATTTTACATATTTCTCATAAATAAAATCGCTTCAGTCATAATTTATAATATTGAGTTACACAAGTTCTCTCCAAATTTCAGCCAGATCCAACAGTCAAATCAAAAGTTCTGATCATTTTCCCAAAAACGGGTAACCCTTGGCAGGGTTTTGACAATTATTGAAAAAACAAACATATATTGCCAAATACTCCACAAAAATGCACAAGAAAGGATTCATCTGAAAGATATTTAATCAATATATCATTAAATAACATCTACATATAAAAATTACATCAAATGTGATCCTCCATGGATCTATGACAGTCACAGATTCTTTAAAACCTCATGACAGTTTGAGGGTTTGATGGATAATCTTTGTCAAATCCCCTCCAAACTGATCTACCCTCTTGATTTCGACCAAACATGGTTTTATAAACCATTTCAAACTCTTTTATAACTACTCCAACCACCTCATAACCAATGGATTTCATTTTTACACTTTTGTTGCACTTTTTGGCAATATTGCAACTTTGCAATTTTAACAATTTTTGACATAAATGACTCTCTTACATGGACACTTTTAAAACTTCAATATGGACCAAATATGATATCTTTGGAAAAAATGGCTCATTTAGCCTTACATATTATGATTCAATTGACTCAAGTAACCTTAATACATTATGAATGACTCAAATAAAATAAATTGTTCAAATTACGACTTTTGACCTCCTGCTATGCCTGTGTGCTTAGGTGCCTCTACACCAGCAATCAATAAGAGTTGATGCTTGATGAACGATTTATGACTCATTAAACTTCAAAAACAAGCCAAGCCTCACTTGATTACCTCCGGCTTTTTCATGAAAATGATAAAGTAAATTTAGAGTAAGGATTTTTAGTAATTTTAAAAATAAAATATTTTTTTCATTATTTATTGAATATATTACAAATATTCTATTGGGTTGTAAATTCCATATATTTCCAATTCCCTTATGAACTATTATGAATAATATTTTACAAACTAAGAAAAATATAGGTCATAATATAATTAGTGTTGTTTCTTAAGTGAATATAATCAAAGTATTTGCAGAGGCATGAAAGAAACAAATGATGAACTATTTTCTATTAGAGTGAATAATGTCTTGTACCTATTAATTTCCTAGTGGGGACTTATCCACATGTTAAATTAACTTAGGTCCTATGTGTTATTTCTAGAAGTTAGTTATAATGGGGTCATGCACCTTTATTTACTTTTAGTTGTCTAGGTATTTAATGTTTGTGTCATGTTAGTTGTTCATACTATATCACACACTGCATTTATAAGACCGTCTCATTGTAATATTTCAGATTCAATCAATCATTTTATGCATCCTTATGATGCAATCTATTCTTGACATTCACTCTTGAGTAAGTTGTTTTGGTCTTACAAGGATTATGGGGGTATTGAGGAGTCACCCTCAACTCTTACATCTTCTTTGCAAAAATGGTAGATAGAATGAGACAAGGAATGATTTTTTACGTTTAATCATAGTATTTTATTATTTTTAAATTTGGAAAAATCTATTTTTTCATTGGAGATGCATGGAAATCCTTGTGACAATTGACAAATGTCTTAAATGCCCTTGAATATCCCTATACATCCGATCACACCTTGTTGTAGGAAGGATGTTTCATTGCATTTCAAGGATGTTTCCCCATTTCAAAAATACTTGGTGACAACTAGGGATGTAACCTAACACCCCAAAAATGTGGTGGGATGAAGACGCTAATTTTAGAGCTAAGGATGTGTCCCCATTGAATATTGTATCTATTAGTTATTTATGTTCAAAGCTCCAAAAAAGATTTATAAGGAAATAAATGAAATTTTAGGAACTTTATCTTAGAAAATTACAAGGGAGAAGAAGAAATTTCCTTTCATTGCTTGAGATGATGTGTGCATGCCTAAAGATATATGATTGGTGAGAATTCACAATAGTGATTGGACTAACACCACCCTTTGTGCAAAACAATGTTAGCACATGTCCAAATTCACCAACGCTATGTTATACTATTGTACAAAAAATCCTTAAAACAATAATGCTTGTGAGAATCATTTTAATACTCCCAATCCATCCCCAACAATTTAAGCATATGGGATAATATGCTTCATTGTCATTCTCTCCTTCAATATTCATGTTTTGCAAATTATAAATTGGATTAAATTCAATTTTGGGTGTTTAGTTGAGGGGTTGAAAATTGATCTAGCAATTTAACATGGTCAAACTCAAACATGATTCATATCTCCAACGAAGACACACTATTCGTAACTATTGGGAAGAAAATAAAGAGGCTAACATTGAATCAAGAAAGTTAATAGATTTTGGTCACTTAGTATAGCTAAATAGAGGTAAGGTAAGAAGGATTTTAGAGGAAACTAACAAAAAAAAATTAATTATTCCACTTAAAGGGATAAACTACTTTGTTGCTTCTATAATTTGGGTAAAACATAATCAAAGAGAATGTGGTGCTAGCTAATCAAACCCCTTAAGTCCATCCTTCAAAGTTATTTAAGAATATTTTAAGATCAAATTTCTTGCTAGACTCATATTTTTCTTTATATTGCAAAACAATATTTTTCTTTATATTGGAGACAATATTTTTCTTTAGACGTTTTGTAGGCCCCTCAAGAAGCAAGCTATAGTTCACATGATTAACACCACCCTTGTGCAAAACAAAGTTATAATTTTTCTACCTCTTCAATACTAAGATGTTCTACTATAGAAGGCAAATACTTGTGTCGATGGGAATTCATAATAGTGAATTTACTAACACCACCCTTTATGCAAAACAATGTTACCCACATGTTCAAATTCACCAACATTATGGTATACTATTGTACAAAAAAATCCTTAAACAAAAATTGTCATGAGATTCATTTTACCACTCCCAATCCATCCCCAAAGGTTTAAGCATATGGCATATCATGATCAATCTCTCCTTCGACATTCTATTTTTGCAAATTAAAAATTGGATTAAGTTTAATTTTGGGTGTTCAATTGAGGGCATGGAAATTGATCTAGCAATTTAAAATGGTCAAACTCAAACATGATTCTTATCTCTAATTGAGACACACTATTAGTAACTATTGGGAAGAAACTAAAGAGGTAAAAATTAAATCAAGAACGTAAGAAGATTTTGGTCACTTGCATAGCTAAATAGATGTAAGGAAAGAAGGAATTTAGGAAACTAGCAATTTTTTATTCATCTATTCCACTCAAAGGGACAAACTACTTTAAAACGTTTATTAATTTGGGTAAAAACATAATCAAAGAGGATTTGGTGCTAGCTTAATAAACCCTTAATTCCATTCTTCAAAGTTATGTAAGAATATTTTAGGATCAAATGCCTTGCCAAAGCCTCATATTTCTCTTTACGATACAACACAAGGCAAAATCTTACTTGGAGACAATATTTTAAAAACAGGTTTAGTGGGCCCCTCTAAATGCAAGTTATAGTCACGTGATAAATACACCCCTTGTGAAAAACAAAGCTGCCAAATTTTAAATTCCCTCTAACACTATGATGTTCTACTATACAAGTCAAATACTTGGATTGATGGGAATTCATAATAGTGAATGGACTTACACCACCTTTTGTACAAAACAATGTTGGCACATGTTCAAATTCACCAGCATTATGGTATACTATTGTACAAAAAATTCTTAAACAATAACACTCATGGGAGTCATTTTACTACTCTCAATCCATTTCCAAAGGTTTAAGCATATGGGATAGTATGCTTCACGATTAATCTTTCCTTCGACATTCAATTTTTTCAAATTAGAAATTGGATTAAATTAAATTTTGGATGTTCAGTTGAGAGGTTGAAAATTGATCTGGCAATTTAACATGGTCAAACTCAAGCATGATTCATATCTTCAATGATGATACACTATTAGTAACTAATTGGACGAAACTAAAGAGGGGAGCATCAAATTTGTTGGTGTTTCCAATTGGTTATTCGAATTCTCCTAGAATTGGGCTATAATTTATCAACAGGAATTCGAGCCAATGGCCAACTTAACAGGAATTTGTCACTGGAAGCAAATTCCCCTACACTTCAAGCCCTGTGAAACCTAAGCAGGTAAACCCATGCAATATTTCAGTTTCTATGACAAAATTTCACCTATATTGCACTGAACGGATTGTTCTTAATGAAAATATACCAAGGAAAGAACATTAAGCCATTAAATTAGCCCAAATCTTGGTTTATTATGCATTTAACACTCGACTGAGGACATTATTCATAAAACCAAAGAACAAATATAGAAAAGTAAAGCATAATTTCATTTGGGTTGGTGTTGAATGAGTAAACATTGGATTGGTGCTAAATCCTTGGGTAACAGAATCAACAACTAACCTTAATTGTTCTAGAAAATTACATAAAATTTACCCATAATTCTTCTAGTTCATGCCTTACATAAACATTGAATGGTATAACATTACAAATTATCATTTCAAATCACTAACTATTTCCATATATCACAACAATATTTCAATAGAATTTAACTATCTCATTGAAATAGACCCACTAAAATACCACTCATCAATGATATCATAACTAAGACAAATTCATCCATCCTAAACAGATGAATTCATATGATAAATAGAAACACATTAGGAGACAACTTGTACTGCCATATTTCATTAATGCACTGGAATAAGTTCTTACAATTTTTTAGATAGAATCCCAATTTCAAATTCTTCTATTACTTATAATTTGCCTACCCAACTTACAAAGAACCCTTTGCAAATGATCCTAAATTACCTTTTATAAAAACAAGGGAGCAAAACAAGTCTCCAATTATTTGCCACTTGTCAAAAATCTCATTGTCTAAATACATGAATATGCTTTAAAGTATCTTTTAATATTGCAATGCAAAAAAGGGTTCGAAGCACATAAAAACAACTAAAAATATTCCCTTAAACTTACATCCATTCAAAACAATAATTAAGAGAGAGAGTACTTAAGAAAGAGCCAAATGTTCGAGTTATACAACTCAGGCCATATAAAGACAAACATAACTAAGAAGTCTTTTATCAACATTTGAAACAACCCAATGGAAAGAAAGCAACAGTTATAAAAAAGTAGTTTTAAAAAGAACAACATTAAACTTGACATTTTGACCAATAAATCTATTTTTCAAAAAAAAAAAGCTTCGTCGTTGTCTCGTAAGACACTCGTGATTAGTGGATCTGGAAAGGTGCTTATTAAGATGACTAATAAATATTTGAATAAGTAATTATTCCCTCCTTCCATGGTGCTCCTACTCACTCCAATCTTCCTGGATGGTGCAATGCTTCTCATGTTAGCTCTGCACTACATAGTTGGTCAACCATTCAAATTCCTTAACCTATTGTACCTAACCTAGAGCTTCCTTGCACTTGTTATCAGCAATGGACCTTGCATTTGCAATGAATTTAGTAAACACAATATATGTAGAAACCATCTTATCAATTGCAGTGTAGTACAAGCTCTATGAGGTGATCTCCATCACTCATCTTTTGAATGACAATGTCTACAATGCCTCCATACTCCCTCTTCCATTCTTCAAAAGATTTCAACTTAGAATTTTCAGTATGAAGAGGTGGGATGGTCCAATGTTGAAGCTCTTTCAATGACTGCATTCTTCCTTTTATTGCACCTTCTTTAGATTGTAAAAATTGAATTTCACCGACAAGTAGATTATATGTTCTGCACATATCTACCATTAATTGAGGAGCCTTACACATGTTATGAGATGTTATTCCCAGGTCTTTGATCTTTATAGCCTGTGACCTCCATGTCTCATAGATTTCTTTTAACTCCTTTAAAATATTAGCACAATGAATTGCTCCTTGAGAAAGAATATAAAAAAAATCGTGTACATCCCACAACTTATTTAAGATGGCCTTTTGTAAATGGGTGAGAGTTTCCCTCATTAATGTCATTACTCTATCCTTAGCCATCAGCTTAGCCTACATCACTTTATCCTCCTTCATATTCAATTGTTGTTGCATATCGTGCAACTGTCCTTTAAGAGCACTTAATTCCCAAGATAAGGAAGAAGACTCACCCTGCTCAGTAATTATCATTGGAGGTTCAAGAGTCTTGGTTGCTAGGGTCTTTCTGAGTTAAACATTGGCCATCAATGCTTGATTGTAGGTCTCATACATTCCTACCCTTTCTTCAACATACTTATCTAATCTCATTTGTAACAATTCAGTGGCATCTTTTGCCAACAGAGCAGTGTGCATAGCCAATGTGGTTGCCCCCACAACTATTGTATCTTTTAAAGTTCTAATTATTGCACTATCACTCCCTTTCTCTTCAACACTAATTAACAATCTTGGCCTGCTAGTCCTTGGTGCTGACACCCATTGTGCAAGAGCCTTCAAACTGGGTGGTAACTTGTTCCTATAATTATTCCTTGATCAAATTCAACAACAAACATCGATCTCGTTGCTGCCTTATCTTGTAAAGAATTAATATGTCTTCTAAGTTTAAATTTGGGAGTAATAACATCCTGCTTTCTTTTACAACTTTTCTCCCATCATCGAGAGTGGCATGATCAAGGTTAAATTCATCTAAAGTAATTAGGTCAATCCCCTCGGCCACCCCTCTTGTCCTTAATCACAAACCTTTAAATTATAGGGTTTTAATGAATTGATCATCTGAAATGAATGTTTGGTCAGCAAGGGCCCTTTCATCATCATCAATTTCTTCCAATGTAATGTGTACATCAACTCTTGCCCTTTCCTCTGGCTCTCTATCTACCAATGCATCCCTTAGAGGAGTCTTCAATGACTGCTCCATCTCTTCTTCCTCAACCATATCCTTCAAGATGTGAACTACACTTTCAGTGCCCATCGCTTGTTTTGAAGCCTCATAGAGACTAAGGGGTGGCTCTTGGACTGGTTCATCAGCATGAACAACATTTTCTACTATTTCTTCCTCAGTTGACTGAGGAGCCTATGTAACTTCTTGTACAACCCTTTTACCAATCTTGTCTTGTTGTTGTTTGGCCTGTAGAGCATGGGTCTAAATACCTTCAAAATCATCCATCATCATCTCAACTCTCTTCACAATACTTGCCTCATCTAAAAAGAATCCTTTAAAAGTTGGACCGTTCTCTCTCATCTCCATTTCAATTTTGGATAAAATTTGCCAATTTATTTCTTTGTTGAATAACAGTATGTTCATCATGAGCACTTCTAATCACATCTTCATCTAAGTTCAACTCGTGATGGCAGTTGGCCTTACTCTTCAAATGCTCTTCCTTAAGCCAATGCATAAAACCCTCTAGATCATACTTCCTTCTTACCCCAGATTTCAAAGCATATTTTCCAATCAAAAAATCTTGAAATTTCTCCAAAGCTTCTCAACCAATAGAAAAATCATAGTACATGGTAACCCTAGGCAGAAATGTGCCTTTCTTCAATCCTGCCATATACATTTTCTCCATCCACATAAGTTGCCACATGATTTCCAGAAAATCTAGGCAAGGAGACACATGAATTGGCAATTGGTGAGGGGGTTGGGGACACCCATACAACCTGATTATTGTATATTTTGAAAAGAGAAACAAATCACCAAAGTTAAATCTCCCTTCCTCATCAATTCTTTGGGACTTAGGCCTTAACAATTGCATCATTATTGGTGGAAATCTATCAAGCTTATAACCACACCACCCTACAATTCTAGACACAAAATGTTGATGGAAAGTGACATAATCTACTTCCTTGTAACTTTTATCCTATAGATAGCACCATCTATGAATGGGCTGCACTTTTCCTCCCCCATCCAAATATTTCAAGCGCAAGTTCTAACTCCATCCATAGTTGTGTTGAAACAATATCATGTGACACAACAAAGAGAAAAACTCGAAGCTGATCTCCCCTCCATGTTCTTTAATCTTCAACATTCCTTCATTAATCTTATGGTTGATGTAGGAGGCAAAATCGTATTCAAGGTTAACATATTTGTGTTGAATTCTCATTCCCATCAGCATCATCGCTACCGGAATCTTGTCTTCCGCATCCATTCCCAAAATCTGACAAATAGCATAGTACGTATTCAAGAAATAGTTTTCAAACTTTCGAACAGCAAAGGGTTCCTTTTCCTACATTGGGATAGGCACTAGACCATTCTTCCAGTCTTTCTTCATGAAAAATGGCACCTTTTTTCTCTAAGGGTGCGTATTCTTCTCCTCTAATCAGCATCAAATTTGTCCAGATCAATTTGAACCAAACCTTGACATGTTAATCCAAAACATTCCACTACTGCCATTTTGCTTAAATCTACCATTACAAAGCCATCTTCATTTTTTATTGTCATAGAAGCAGAATCATAATGTCTAGACAAAGATATTAATAAGTCCACTTCCATGAATACATTCGACACAATCAACTTGGCTAGATTAAAAGTAAGGGTTGGAAAGAGGAATATCACGATTCTTGTCTTGATAGAAATAGGGAAACAATTTCCAACCCCTAATGGGGATGACAACATCACAGCATTGAGCACAACTATCTCTGAATTCACCTTTCTCTTTGGCACTTCCACCCGACTGAAGAAGCACTTCCATTAGATCCTATGTAAGCGGCCTCTTCTTCGCTTCAACATCTCCTTCCTCCTCTGCCACCACCTTCTCTTCTTCTTCTACATTGACCACATGGATGTCTGTCGCAAGGGTTGATGCTTTCCCCTTCTTTGGCATGGAAAGAGCTTCTCAGGGTGACTTGTCGGTTCCTTCCTCTTTCGAGGAGCCCTGGGCCATACTGGTTTGGCCTGTGCATGCGTCTCCCCCTGAGCTGACAGATCTTGACCCTCTTGTGGTATAGGCTCTTTCTTCTTTCTAGAAGAGGGTTCTCCTTTCTTCGGCATAATAATTTCGTAACCTTAAAACCTAGACTTTATGCTCACTAGTTTGTCTAACTCAAGCAATCCTCTACTCAATTCTCACAATTTTCTGCAACAAACTAGATGACATCTGAGAGAGAAGCTAACTTACTGATTTTGGTCGCTTGGAGAAAACCTACTTGAATCATGCAAAACAACTCCTCTTCAATTCTCAACTTCAGGATGCAACAATGAAATACTCTCTCCTGCTTTGAGCATTTAAAACTTGTTTCAACTTTAAAGCTGAAGTCATTTTTGCATTAAATTGGCATGCATCGGCTTTCATTTGACACCTAGTCGTATTGCATTTTTCTTTTTAAACCTAGGTCATTGATATCATTCTCAATTCAAATGGACGCTCCAAATTTGTCACAAAATTCATGCTGGAACTCCTTTTTGATCCACGCATTTGCCATTTCATCATGTGGGGACCATCCTGCGTCAACTCCCTTTCTCCCTGCATACCCGTTGTCAAAATCAAGCTTCACCATTATCCTGCGGGGACGCGGGGAATACATTCCCATAATTCTTTGCTTCCCGCACATCCGCAATCCATATTGGGTTCGTTATTTATCCTACGGGGATGCAGGGGAAGCAATTCCCATTTTGCTTTTGCCCCCCACATACCCTCAGGCACTCTACACACTTCACTTTAACTTACGCGGGGGTGCGGGTGAAAGTAGCACTCACAGTTACGAAATCTCGCATGCCTGCAACACTTTTGAGCTCACCAGAAATATCATGCAGGGACGCGAGGAAAACACATTTCACTCCCCGCAATGCTCTTGCAAAAGTTAAACCTTTCATGCAGAGTTGTGGTAACACTCGAGGCTATAATACTTTAACCTGGTGTGCCTGCAATGATTTTGAGACAACGGTAAACATTTGTGGGGTTGCGGGTATTTACATAAGGACCCAAATTTGCACGTGCATTAAGGCAAAGGGTTTAAGATCATAAAAGGGGCCATCCCTAGCAAATGATTACCAAGAAAACTGAGGAAAAAACATATGCATTCAGAAATTAAGAAAAGTCAGCCGGCTAACAAAAGGCTTTAAACATAGGGTGTGTCAACCTGACGACATGAGACCCTTGAACGCGTGCAACTTAAAAGGACCCACCGGCTGAACAAGTCATCGAGAAGAAAGAAACAAGGTGCCCAAAACAAAATTCAAATATGCTTACCAAGGCAAAACTTCAAAAGATCATCCCAACATGGAAAAGATGCTACAGTCCTAGCAAAATCAAGAAAGCACAAAGATTCTGATCACCTAGCATAGCTAATTAGAGATAGGAAAGATTTTAGACAAAATAAAATAAAATTATTTAACTATTCCACTCAAAGAGACAAACTACTTTGGAACTTTTAGAATTTGGGTAAAAACATAATCAAAGAGGATTGATTGCTAGCTAATTATACCCCTTAATTGTATTTTTCAAAGCTATGTAAAATTATTTTAGGATCAAATGCCTTGCCAAAAAATCATCATTATTATTATATAGTGCAACAGAAGCCAACATATTAATTGGAGACTATTTTAAAAAGTGGTTTTCTAGGCCCCTCTTGATGCAAGTTATAGTTCGCATGATTAACACCATCCTTGTGCAAATCAAAGTTGCCAATTGTTCAATTCCCTCCAACACTACGTTGTTCTACTATACAGGGCAAATACTTGGATGATCATCCTTGTGAGCATTTTACTACTATTTTCTCTACACCACCTCCTTGATAGTGTGTGTCATGACCATCCTATCCTCGTGTATTTTTTTTTGGCAAATTAGACATTTTATTAAATTCATCTTTAGGAAAATGTTTGGTCTAGGAATTGTCCATATAATTGTCACGTGCATATATGATCCTTATCTCCAATGAAGATCGAATACTATTTTTAACTACTTGGAGGAAACTAAAGTGGGAGCCTTTAAATCAAGAAAGTAGAAATGTTTTGGTCATTTGACACAATTACATGTAGGTAAGGAAAGGATTTTAGTTAAAGTTAGCAATTTAAGATCAAACTATTATGCTTGAAGGGACAAACTTCTTTAGAGCTTTTATAATTCAAGTCAAAGCACAATCAAAGAAGAACATTTGATGTTATAGCCAATCAAACCCCATGGGCTCATGCTTCAAACTTATCTAATGACTTTTGAGAATCAAATGCCTTGCCCTATGCTCATTTTTTTTTATTTTAACATGAAGCAAAATCATAACTAGAGACAATCCTTAAAATAGAAGATGTGTAGGCTCTCTAGATGAGAGCTATGAAAATCTAATACAAGAGATGTACATTATCTCTTGGTTAAGTGACTATAGTTCTGCAATATTTAAGTACGTATTCTAAAATCCTCTGACAATAAATGATCTAATCTTAATCACTTGCAAGAACTATTCTTATCATAGGATACTTAAAATCTCTAGAATGCTTGTTTAGTTTTGGTCGGCAATAAGCAATATGAAATGAGATAAATATAATAATATTTTTAAAGACATTGTAAACTCTTTAATGAAGTCCTAATACAACAATATGAATCATTAAAAATGATTTCATAAATAACATTTTTTACTATTTTTTGACAAAATTAATAATAATGATACCTGCATTCAAGCAGTCATAAATCATGCTTGTACAATTTTTTTTTCCTGGAAACAACTTTTCCCAAAATTGATAACTATATAGTCAAAATTCATCCTATTAACCTCTTGAACGCAATGGTGATGTTGATTTAGGCCAAAAGTGCTAAAAAAATACAACGTCTTGGATCAGTCAAACCTTCAGGCAAATTCAAACCCTTGTAGATTTTACAAAACACAACCAAATTTGACAAAATGAAAGGCAAAGGAAAAGATGAAAATGATTAGGATGGCCCTTTGAGCGCTCTGCAAGTAGGGTTTGCAACTAGGGTTGATGTGGACCCTTGGCGATCTTGCGGGTGGAGGAGGTGTAATACCTCCTCCACGGTGGTAAGCTTTCTTTCCTTCTTCCTCTTGTTTCCAGACAATTTGCTGAGGCAGGTTCAGTTATTGCAGGTACGAGGGAGGGCAGAAGCAATTAATGCTCGATGGAGGCAGGGAGTAATGGGGCGGACACGACCCATGTGCCCTTTACTAAAGTTGTTGACGAAGCAATCCTTGGTATGTCCTTCCAAGACGCAATTGTTGGTGACGCAATGCAGGTCTCGCGAGAGGCTAAATTCTCTATGGTAAGTGCTTTGTCTGCAGACTACAATGGCGGAGACGGAGGACGAGGTAAGGACCCTGCCTTGGCTCCTTGTACTTTCTCTATCTCTCCTAACGATGCCATGGCCAATGCCCTAGAGCTTGAAAATAAAAGACTCCAAGACATTGCTATTTTCTTTGTTGTAACTAATGTGGATAAATGTCCAACGAGGAAATTTCTTGATGATTGGATGAAAAATGTATGGATTAAAAAGCTAGGTTTCAATTTTTCTTTCTGTAGAATGATTCAAAAAGGTCTTTTTGTTATATTCTTTAAAGATAATAAATCGCAAGTAGAGGTTCTGCATAAACAATTCTAGGCTGTTGGCCAAACCACTTTCAGGGCCCTCAAATGGTCTTTTGATGCGATTAATGAAGAAATTTTGGCTATATCTTGCCCTCGATGGCTGCTAATTAAGAATTTACCTCTCATTTTTTGGAATTTTATTCCACAATTGCTTGATCCAATAGGAAAAGTGGTTAGAGTAGATCATTCAACGAATCTTGTCCCCAATCTGGATGTTAGAGCCTTGATATCTATCAATCCGGGAGTAGACATTCCCAAATTTCTTGACATTAAACTGCGGGATGAATCCTTCACCTGCATTTCGGAAACCCTAGGGGGTCTAAATTTGTGCTTCCTTTGTAGAAGGAAAGGACACGTCAGGCGCTCTTGCCCTATTCTAGCTAATAGGTCTAAACCTATCGCTAACCCACATGGGTCTGGCGGGAATAAAGGTGGCCCTACTCCACTCAATTCTTCATTTAAGCCTTAGAATGAACCGTCTATTAAAGATAAATTGGATTTGTTCAACAAAGCCATTAATAATGCAATGGCTAGCTTCCCTAAGACTCAACCTGTTGATCCCCCTAACTTTGATAGTAATTCCAACTTCTGCCCCTTTAATGCAGACCCCCCCCCCCCACTCAGCGATTTCTACAACCGTTTCCCAGATGAAAAAAATCGATGACTCTGGCTTCCAGGTGGTCTCAAGGAAAAATAAAAGGTCTTAAAAAAAGAATGCCCAACAACTAGCCCTGGAAAAAATTAGGGCCAAAGGGCATCAAAATTTTCAATCGGCCAAACCAGGCATAGCGCAAGAGGGGTCTAGTACCCCTTCGAAGGAGCTGACAAAGACCAGCCCCCGCAAGGACTCTCGTGTCAAAACAATAGTCAGGACTTTTGAAGGAATTGATCATGGAGATTATGCTAGTAGGAGTGGGGTTGCAACCCCCCTGGCCTTGACGATCCTCAATCTGCTCTCACAACATGTCAATCCCAAGCTAGGGATAACCCATCTAACCCGACAATTGTGCAGAATGATTCATTGGACCCTCTAGGGCATGAGGATTGCTCCCCTCATCCTATCCTCATCACGTCCCCAACCCCTGCTCCCGTAAAAGCTAATCCTTTGATTGATGATGATAATGTCCTTTATGAGATTATCTCGGCTGCTCCAACAATTGTCAACACTAAAATCCATTATGCTCCTGAGATAGGAATGTCGGAAGGGGATTCCCAGGAAGATGCCTCCTCAGTGGACATTCATGAGTCTGAGGTGGAAACTTATTTAAGATCCAACTTGTCGACCATTCATGGTGAGGAATTAAAGGATGCAGATATCACAAATGAGGAAATCTCTGAGGGTGAAGCACTCACCAGAAGGAAAAGAGGGAGGTTGTTAGGTTCTAAAAATAAACTCTCTCCTGCACACAAAAAATCTAACCGAAAGGCGACCATCCCTAAGTGCTTTAACAACTTCAAGGTTGAGAAGAATGATAAATAATTACCTGTTCTCCATGAAATGTCTATCCTGGAATATCCAGGGGTTAGAATCCCCTGACAATAAATATATGTTGAGAAAAATACTGAGTAGTCATAAGGATTTGGACTTTTTCCTTCTTCAAGAAGTTAAAGTTATTAACTTCACCTTAGAGATCAATAAACTTCATATGGAAGGACTCCCTCAAATTCTTCACTAAACATGAGAAAGGCAAAGGAGGGGTTGCCATTCTTATTAACCCTAATTGGCAAAACTCTATCCTTTGCTTCGGAGTCTCCCCTTGTAATAGAGTTGCTTGGGTTACTTTCCAACATGGAGATTCTTCATTCGGGTTGTGCAACATATACGCCCCCAATGACTACAGAGATAGATCTAAGCTCTGGAATTGGTTTGCTTCTCTTCCTGACATCCCATGGATCATGGGGAGTGATTTCAATAAGGTCGAACACAAGGATGACAAATCAGGAGGTGTTGCAAATGAGTGGAAAGGTGGGGAAAAGTTTCACTGGGATAGAATGAAAAGCATGAAGAGATTGTTTGACCCATTAGAAGGATTAAAACATGTTCATAAGGGCATATGGTATACGTGGTGCAATTTCTAGAAAGCTGGTAGCAGAATCTACTCCAGACTGGATAGATTATATACCAATAAGGACTTCTTCTCCTTTATCAAGGACCACCAAGGCTGCCCAATGGTGGTTAGACCCTCCTTCCTCTCGGACCATCACCCCATCTTTGTTGAAATTGTTACTACGAGTGCAAACAAACCTCATAGTAAGACTGGAGGTAAATTCATCCTCAACAGCAATCTCCTCAAAGACCAAGATGTTCTTGCGGCTATTCATATAGTAAGAATGTTTAATAAGTGAAATCCCTCTAGTGGCTCCTATATCAACAATAGGTATACCTCGGTCAGAAGTTGGCAGAAGATACTTGGCACCATTGGCAAAAAGAAGGCCAAAGATGCCATACAGGTTGAGCTAGTACTATCCTCTAATCTGCTCAATGCAGAGCAAGCCCTTCAAAATGACCCTAGCAACTCTCATCTTAATCTCCAAGTGGCAATGGCTAGAGATGAACTCAAGAAAAGGCAGCATCATAAAGCACTAGGTTCCCGAACCAGAGCCAAGATGCTCTGGCTCGCTAAAGGAGACAAAGACTCTAAGTTCTTTTTCAACATTCTGAAGCAAAAACAATGTAAGGAAAAGATTGATAAGCTATGGGTGGATGGCAAGGAAATTTTTGTTGACAAGGAAATCTTGAGTGAGTTCCTCAACTTTTGCAAGCAGTTGTTCTCATTTGAGGACTCTCCTACTTCCAAGACTGCAAGGATCAAATGTGGGGATCTTATACCTAAGCTTGTATCTCCCGATGAGGCTATCTCTCTTAGTAGACCCTTTTTATTGGAGGAAATTATTAAAGCCATTAATTCCCTTCATAATGACAAAGCCCCAGGACCGGACGGGCTTACCATAGAGTTCTATAAGGCTAATATTGCATGGGTCGCTAATGATCTTCTTGAGGTCTAAAATGAAGCCATCAAGATTGGGACTCTGGGAATTAACATTAATAGAGGATCGATCAAGCTTATTCCCAAAGAAGGGGACAAGGCTCTAATAAAGAACTAGCGCCCTATTACTCTACTCAATGTCACTTACAAGATTCTTGCCAAAATGCTCGCCTTAAGGTTCAAAAATATCCTCCCCAAGTTTATATGCCCCACCCAAACCGGCTTCATTAAAGGGAGATACATCTTGGAAAATTTGATTACAAGCTAGGAGGCCATGGAATGGGCTAAAGTTTCGGATCAAAAGGTGGCCATGTTTTTGTTAGACTTTTAAAAAGCCTATGACATGATTGAATGGGGTTTCATCTCCACTATGCTCCAAGCCTTTGGGTTTCCCGAGATCTTTTGCCAGTTTGTTAAGGTCCTTCTTAGGGATGCTCATGCCCAAGTAGAAGAGAATGGTTTGATTTCCCAACCCTTTGAGCTCAGTAGATCTATTCGGCAAGGCTACCCTCTTGCCCCTACTCTCTTTGTGATTGCCTCTGATGCTATTTTTTATCTGCTCAGGGATAACTCTCACTCCCCTAAGGCTAAGGGAATCTCCCTCCCAGATGACTCGAAGTTGATCGACATCTAATTTGCAGATGATACTGCTCTTTTTTTTTAATTATTAAAAGAGAATTTGGATGCTCTATCATCCAAGCTTTCCTTGTTTTGTGACGCCGCAGGGGCTAAGATCTCTCAACCCAAATCTACCCTACTCGGATGGACTAAGAAATCTCCAAACTGGCTCTCTACCTATGGGTATCAGTGGGGAGGGCCAAACACAATTGTCAGATATCTGGGGATCCCTTTTGCGGTCTCTCCTTGCCTTAAGCACACGTGGTCATGGATTAAAGGGAAGATTGAATCCAAGCTCTCCAAATGGAAAAAGGACTATTTATTGCTGCTAGGAAGAATGCAAGTATGCCAAAAGATCCTCTCATTATACAATATTTACTATGCGTCTGTATGGATGTTCAATAACTATCAGATCAATGAGATACAAAAAACCATCTCGGACTTTCTGTGGTCGGATGGAAGAGGTCACAGAAAAGCTCACTCAGTCAAATGGGATTGGTGCTGCATGGATAAATCTATTGGAGGTATGGGTCTTAAGGATCTAAAAATCCAAGGGATTGCATTGGCTGTCGAATGGATTTTTCATGCTCTGGAAGGTAATGAACCATGGAAAGTGCTCATTCGTAATAATATTAGAATGGGGGTTCCTAAGAAAGCTAAATCTTGGAAGTTCCTCCCCATTAGTGATCTACTAGTTGGATCCTTTCCAGTTTCTACCGCAGGCTCTATTATTTTTAAAACCATCTGGAAAGTATGGGAAATTATTAGATCTAATGTTGGCAATGGTTGGAGCAGCTGTGTTTATCAAGTTTGTAGGGAAAAGTCAATCTGGTGGAACTTAACCCATAAAGATAAGCCTCTCGCCCTTACTCAAGGGTGTTTGGCCAAAATATGGGCTAGCAAAGGTATTTGTTGTTTCAAAGACATCATAGCAAATGGAACTCTGATCCCTTGGGACGAGCTCTCAAATTTAATCTACCTCTATCTAATAAGAGGATGTATAACATCTTGTTCAATGCATGTAACTTCCTCCAACCTCCCATTGATTGTGATGATAGTCGCCTTCTCTCCTTCACTTGGTCTGATGGAAGCCCGATTGGGAACCTTAAACCTCTAGTTATTTACAAAACCCTCTCCTCTGACTGCAACATCCTCAACCATCTCAATTCGATCTGGTACTCTGACCCATCGCACGCTCAATGGGGTAATATTTTTAAAACTCTCTGGGGGTCTCCACTGGCTCCAAGGAAGAAAACCTTCAGATGGCTGCTACTTCTTGATAAGCTCCCTATCAGATCAGAGTTCTCAAAAGAGGACCTGTGGTCTATTTGTAAAGTCAAGGAAACTGGTACACACATCTTTTTCAACTGCATTATTGCTAAGGAAATTTGGCTTATGTTTGGATGTACTCTTCTTGTGCATTGTAATATTCTTGATGTTGTTACAGGGGCCATTAAAGGACTTAAGAAAGATACTAATGTGTTCTGGAATTTACTTTCTGGTGATATCCTTTGGTATTTATGGAAACTTAGGAATTTAGAAGAAAATCGAGGGCAAGTAAGGGTCCTTACTGAGTCTTTTCGAAGTCTCACCCTCCATTCTGTCTACTCGCAGGTCACCATGGTATTCAGACTTAACAAAGAGAAGTTCTGGAGGTTCCTCTCAGATGGACATGCCATAGTATTCATCTTCGAGCCATCCCATGGCTACACTTGGGGAAGAACCAATGCCGAGAGAACTCCTTTTGTGAACGCCCTCGACGCTCTCATGGAAGAAATCAGGGGCAATGGACACCAGGTTAGACAGCAGATGATCCAATCTGCTAGGATGTTGGATGATCGCAGGCTTTTTTGGATGGAAGGACCTACAGGATGGATCACCCAGATTTAATCCAGGCTTACACCATGGACAAGATTTTTTTTTTTTGACACTATTGTAATTAGCCTAATGTATACCATGTACTGACAAAACACTTATCACAATTTTGTACAGTTACTAAGTAATAGGTTGTTCCTATTTTGTACAGTTATAACGAACTACTAAAATAGTTACACCCTTTTTTGTAATCCAGTTTATTAACTTTATCAATACAAAAAAAAAACGAAAGGCAAATCTGATATTCTTCGATGGCCTAGATTCAACCATGAGGTCAATAAAACCCCAATCTATAGCCAACAAAATTTTCAAGACAAAATATGTACCTCAAATTCAAGAAGGAGAATTCATAATTTGGAGCTCTGATAGCATGTAGTTATAGATTGGTAACTCCCCAACACCCCTGGGAACCCTACAATACCAAAATAATTCCAACAAGAGAGAATGGCAAGAATAGCTTGCTTCAACAATGCAAGACTGATTGAATATAACAATGGACATGAAAATGTACATGAGAGGCCTTGCTTATAAAGGCAAGGTAGGAGGAAAAATTAGACAAGATGTTGACGTGTTTTAATCCTATGCAATGAGATAACTGAAGTGTTCACCTAGGTAACTAAAAGTAGTAAAGTAATTCTCATGAGATAAGATAAGATCATGTGACGACTAATCAAGCTTCTAGGACACCTAGGACCTAAGTACACTTAAGTCTATGAATAAGTCCCTTCCTAGGAGCTAGCAACAACCCTAGGTATAAGACCTTATCAGGTCCAAAACCTTATTCACACCAACATTTTCTAGAAACCACAAGGCTCTAAAGGGTTGGGTTTAAATTTGAATGAAAGTAGATACAATGTTTACCTGCTATAAGGTCAAATCATAGTTAGAAACTTCAAACTTAAATTGAATGATGCGTTTAAAGAAAACCTAGAACTTAAAATGGTCAACATCATTAGAAATTGCAAGAGGCATTTGAAGCCCACAAAATGAACTCACAAACCAATAATAGCTTGGATAAAGACAAGTGAAACCAATAATAGCCTAGATAAAGACAAAGGTGAAGGGCTTTCTTTAGTCCTCAAGATTGCAATGAAAAATAGCAACTTATTAGCTTGAAGGTTTAAGAAAATTCTAAATTAAGGGATAGTATTACTAAAAGAGGTTAGAATTGGATAATTATTGACCACATTCAAGAAATTGTGAATTTGTGAATGCACTTCAAGGACCATCATTTTAAATTTCTTTGAAGATAGAAAAGAAGTGGAGAAGAGGGTTACAAATCTCATGGTTGTAAGTCCAACAAATTGTGTTAAAAAGGATATTAAAATCCAACTAATGTAGACTTAAAGCATTAACAATTATAAGAATCACGAAAACATGATTTTGTGCATTTTCTAATCGTTTAAATATGTTAACAAAATTTTCAAGAGGTAGAAAAAACACTATTTTTGGCGTCGGTTGGTAACATTGTTTGAGGTTACCGTCTGCGATGTCTACCGCCCAAAAAATTTCAAACTCTTCCTCCTCTGCTCGCGTCTCCTCTACTACTGCGTTGGTTGTGCAAGGTGATGCTCGGACGACGCTTGGTGTGGATCCTCATGTCTAGGGGGAGTCTGATGCCTCTCGGCCCTTGGATGCTCCTACTGGGGTTTTGGGTGTGATGGGCTCCTCCCTGGTGTCCTCCCGTCTCAGTGTTGCTGGTGTGCAACCTAGTATGACTCGAAAGCCTCGACCTAGACCGTTTGGTGGGTTCGTTTTAGTTACTAAGGCCATATCTGTCAATCTGAAAGATGATACAATAGAGGAAATTGTTTATAATACTTTTATCCTCTCTTTACATGGTGCGATCTACCGCTTTAGGGGGTTCTGGCCTTCTCTTTCTCAACTACATGCTTGAGATATCTGAACACTGGGAGCCTCTTATCAGGGGTAAAGTTCATATTTTCCCCATGGCTAAGGGATTTTTCGTTGCAAAGTTTGATAATGCCCAGGACAGAGACAATTTTTTTAGCTGGGAGGATAAATTTTTGTTGATGATTAAGCCTTGGCACTCTGATTTTAACCTTTCTACTAAAATGTTTAATAAGATTCTGACCTGGGTTCGGCTTCCTAATCTCCCACTTCATTTATGGAATGATTATCTTTTAGAGAAAGTGGGAGATGCCCTTGGTGATTTTCTAATGGTGGATGTTAAATCCTTTGATATTTTCCACTCTACATTTGTCTGCATACTTGTTGACCTAGATATCTCAAATGGGTTGCCTACTGAAATTTTACTTAATTCTTCAAAGGGTTCTTGGGTCCAATTTTTGGACTATGAAGGGATTCCCTTTCGCTATAGAAGATGTTTTAAAATTGGGCATACTACTGAGCATTGTGGGTTTGAGAATAAGGCAACTAAGGCTACATGGTGAAAATGTGCATCGATACAACATTATACAATGTCGAAGTTACCCGATCAACCTAGGAGTTCTGAGGTGGTTGCTTGGGAACCACAAGATTCTGAGGCATCCCCTCCGATTGTCTCTCTTGGTGGGGCTGCCAAAACTGTGCATGTGTCTTTTGATGTCTCTCGTGTGAAGGAGACTCGGGAGGCTTCTTCTAGTGATAATGATTTGGCCAATACTCATGTTTTTACCAAATTTGTTGACTTGCCTGCTGATGTTGGAGTTTTGTCGTCCGCTGGTTCTAGTGAGGTTGTGTTTGTCGAACTAGGGCGGACTGGTGATGTTGGGGTTTCATCTTTGTTGTATATTGGTTCTGGTGAGGCTAAGACAACGACTGTTGACTCTCCTTCTCAAGATTTTGGTACACTGGATTGGCATGTTAGGGCAACACAAGTGGAAGAGGGGTGGATTTCTGTTAAAGGCAAAAAAGCCGAGTCCTTTAAGCCTTTTTTCGATATGACTCTCTGATCCCATAAGAGAAATTCTAAATGTAAACCTTGATGGTTCTTAGTTAGGGGATGGTTTTTGGTTGGCTGCAGGTTGTTCTTTCTGCAGCTTTGTTGTTTTTGGTTTTGGGTGTCCTTTTTACCCATGGTTGTCTGGTGCTTTCCTGTTCCTTTTATTCGGACAACTTTCTGGTTGTAAAGGGTTTTGGGTACCTTCAAAACATGTTTTTCCCCTAATAAAAGACAATTATAAGAATCACAAAAATAATTAAAAAACAATAGATGGACAAATGGTTAATAGAAGTTGAGATTACTATATTCTACTATGGACCTTACTAATGTTTAGAGAGAAGTAACCAACAATCCTTCTACTATGATCCCTTATATTTGCAGAGTTAACATTGAAAATTCATGATATGAATAAAGAGTTATTCCATTATGTGATTAAATTCTCTTGAAAGTCCCCTGAACCTTTGAGTTGAACCTCACTCTATTTCCTAGTAGACGTTTTACTCTTTTACAATTCTTGAATAAAATTTAAATTTATTTGAAACAACTAAATGTATATAGCCCTATTTTTCTAATAGCTCTATTTGTTGTGTTGAAGAGTATACTCCTTACTTATTTTTCTAATTGCAAATATACTTTAGTTTCTTAAGTTTTATTTACAACAATCAAAGGGCTAGTTATGGGCTCCTTTACCACATCAATTTAAAAGATTGTCTATTATTATGGTTCTATGATAAACACCTAAAATTATTCCTTGATCATATTAATGCACAATCCACACCATCAAACTCATCCTATAAAATGGAGTATTTAAGTACCTTAATGACAAAATCTTTTAATCAAGAACACCTTAAGATTGAAGCACATCTCCATAAAAGGAATCCCCAAGAAGTTTGCAAGAACTTTCTAAAGAAATAGTATTTAAAAACCTACTTTAAGTTTGCAAAACACTTTAAAATAGCTAAAAAAAAATGGGAAGGAACATCACACAGAAAGAAAGGTGTTCATGAGATTTAATGTTATTGTGCCATTTCATATACTGACAAAGTAGGAAGATCTAGTTGAAGTAGTCATATCAAGAAACATTCAACAATGACAATAGAGCAATAATCTCATATCAATATCATGACTGTATATAAAAACTAAAACACAACTATCATATATTTAAAAAACTAAAACTATAAAATGATTTTTTATTTTACTTTATCAACAGTAAAAAATATATATATATTGTAATCTAATTATTTTTAATATAAATTTTACAATATATATTAATACCTATAAGTAAAATTATTAAAATAATAACATTAAGTAAACAATAATATTCACAGTCCTTATAAAAAATAAAAACAAAACAAAAGAATCCCAGAAGTAATAGATGGTGATTTTTTTTAAAATAAAATTAAAATTTTACATAAAAAATAAAATAGATCTTCATATTAAAATAGAG
The DNA here is from genome assembly GCF_030272615.1 of Cryptomeria japonica. Classification (NCBI taxonomy): domain Eukaryota; kingdom Viridiplantae; phylum Streptophyta; class Pinopsida; order Cupressales; family Cupressaceae; genus Cryptomeria; species Cryptomeria japonica. Next base: position 156,588,559 of record NC_081410.1, read on the forward strand.
TAAATAATAGATAAAATTAATAATTTATATGGATATTAATACTTTATATGTCCATACCATATATGTATATAGATAGTAAATAAAATAATTTTAGAGTAAAATAAAATACCTTTTAACTAAATAAAATAAAATTGATCAAAATTGATATTTAAAAAAATATAAGTGAAAATATTTAAGATATCTATACTAATAATTATTATCATGAAAATATACATATTAGAAAATATATATTTTTAAGAAAATAAGCAATTAATGAAAAATTGCGCTCAAGTACCCACCCTGATAACTTTGAAATTGAACCAGCATAGATCAAATCAATACTCTGGGATTCACATGCTGTGTTCTTCGTGGATCCCCTTGCCTGAAATTATTGCCAAAGTGAAGTTTGTTCCGAAAATCACAAGCTTCAATGGAATTGAATGCCATACAGCTGGTTGGGTACTCTGTTTCAAATTAAAATCTACCTTGCAACAAACCAAACAGACAAGACTAGTTGCACCAAATTTCATAAAAGAACATAAAATGAAATTTTTCTACCATATTCGCCAGACATTTCCATCAGCTCGGTTCCTCTGCATTTACCACAGGATGCCATTCTGGCATTCTGCTAGAAGGAAGAGATCGTTGTTAATAAGTACAACCCAGCCCTTGCCATACCACAAATCCACCCCCGCCTGCCTTATAACCTTTTTATATCTCCAGCTAACATAACTGGCTACAAACTTATACTAAACTGCACAGCTTACCTTTAAACTTGAAAGGGAAAGTTGCTATGCCAACCTCCCTTGTGTAATGGGGAACATGAAAATCTCAATTATAAAATGGCTACCTTCATAATTCATCTTTATTATAAGCATCCACTTTTTCCTTCACATTCTCTTTGCCTTCCTCAAGCTTTTTTGCTCCTGTAAGTGGCAATCCAGCATTTTCTTTGATAAACTGTATCAAATCTTTCAAGCTTGACTTTGTTGAAACATTGATCTGGAAAAGATTGTGTGTTAGGTAAAGAAATTGATAAGCTAGTCCAACAGATTGATAATTTAAAATGTTAAACAGGGATACTTACAGGTGCTTCTTTCTTTCCAGCACGATAAAATAGGAGACTAGGATAGTTATTGACCTGCAGAGAAAGGTCTGAATGAATAAAACATAACAAGAATGCTATAGTCCTTAATCATACCTGAGAAAATATATACAGACCTGGAAGTTTGCATGCTCGTTTGAAGAGCCATCAATTCTGGCAATAACAAGTGATGTTTCTCCTTTGAAGTGCTTTGCTACTTTTTCCATTAGCTTGGTCACAGCTTTACAGTTTACGCACCATGGAGCATGAACCTTTTCATTGCATAATTGATCAGGGAAAAAGAAAAATATACAAATCAGAATACAAAATGAGAAAGTGAACTATAAGCTTGAGCTCAAATTTTCATTAAGTTGAATCGATTGTCAATAATATCACTTGGTAAATTGATGATAATGTCCACTGTAATGAAATGGAAACTAGGCAGCGCTCCACAAAGAGGCATCCCTAGATGTCCACATGACGTCATGAGAACTTGGAGAAGATATCCCCTTTATCCAGGACTGGGGACTGGAGCCTGCTCTATTTGGTGCATTACAAAACACTGAAATAGTAACGTTTTAAATTTTTTTTTTAAAACTAAAAAGCCCTAAATAGCTTAAAGGGATAGGTCATAGGATTGTCATTGTAAATAATTTAAAAATTAGGCACATTGCATTTACATTTTAAAAACTTAAGCTGCTTTTAGTTTGTTTAATTTTTTTACAATCTGTCTCCCCACTGTCCTCAAAATTCAAGAAAATCTGTGCTGTCCCTGAAACCACCTCTCCATGTCCACGTTCCCCTATCCCTGAAACTTAGATAAACACTAAGACTAGGTTTTATCAATGATTAATTAGCCACTCAATATTGGGTAGCATTCTTATGTTCTTTGCAACCTCGACTCCTAATCTGTGATTGCTTTATTTTCCTCTCCATTGCAGATATGAGTTTCAACTATTTGTTAATGTTTTGTTTGTTTTATTTAAACCATTATTTG